>NC_041384.1:480815433-480898100 GCF_002162155.2 Triticum dicoccoides | reverse complement strand
TACGTCACTCATATCCCCAAGAGGGAACGCAAGCGCGCGCTAAGGGACATTTATGCGATAGAGCCAGTCGCCCCAAAATTCAACCCATGGTCGGCCTGTCCGGTCACCTTCGACCGCAGGGACCATCTGACCAGTATCCGTCATGGAGGTTCGGCCGCACTGGTCCTCGACCCAATCATTGACGGATTCCACCTTACGCGAGTCCTCATGGACGGCGGCAACAGCCTTAACCTGCTGTATCAGGACACAGTCCACAAGATGGGTATTGATCCTTCAAGAATCAAGCCTACCAAAACTACCTTTAAAGGAGTAATACCCGGTGTAGAGGCCCGCTGCACGGGCTCAATCACATTGGAGGTTGTCTTCGGTTCGCCGAACAACTTCCAAAGAGAAGACTTGATCTTCGACATCGTCCCCTTTCGCAGTGGCTACCATGCACTGCTCGGACGAACCGCGTCCGCTTGCTTTAATGCGGTCCCACACTATGCCTATCAAAATCAAGATTCCCAGACCACGCGGCGTTATAACGGTCAACGGAAACATGGAGCGCTCCCTCCTACTGAGGAGCACACCGCGGCCTTGGCAGCAGAAGTACAGGGCGGCCTTATCAAGCTGACTATTACATCGGCGGGCAAGATTCGGACACTGTCAAACGAGCCCGGACTACCCCACAGTACGATAGTCCAGCTCGTCAGGAGCTCGATTAGCAATTCGGCCTCCATCTCAGCCCCTACAAATTGTGGCATATGTACCACGTGTGCATAATTACGCACTAAAGATACCATGGGAAAGGATGGAGGCATAATAAAGATAAAGTCCACAATACGGCTAGACCCTATCTGGACACTCATATTTCCTTTTTTATTTTTATTTTTTCAGGTTCCTTACAACCAACGTCACCTTTTTCGACGGTACCAAGGCCTCTTTTCGAGGCCTGTCATGAAAACACCGATCGATGATCCTCTTGAAGGACAATACGCCAAGGGGAAAAAGCAGCGTAGACGCGTGGCAGAGTACCTAAAGGGTCTTTAAAGATCACCTCATCCGGTTTCAGGAAACATACACACTTTCCCCTATGCTCGGCATGTATATGTTTTCACGTATCAATCAGACTATAATGGAAACAGTTTCTAGCCCAACCTATGAGGTATTGGCCTATTTCTTAATCTATGTCTCCCGGTTTTTGTCCGATTGTCATGTACACCTCGGTACGACTAAAATTGCTAGGAGCTCTATTGAGCCACATACGTTATTTTTTAAACTAAACAAAGTCCAAACACTTTCACAGTGCAATTCGGTGTCCCGAATATAGCATTATATGCATCGGCTCCGAATCATGTCTTTGGTCAATACTTGGGTTGCCCGGCTCCTGTGGTTACTACCTTACGTTCCACTTGTTCGGCTAAGGTAGTAAAGGGAGAACTACTGCAATTGTGTTTCCGGTTCATCCGGACAGACACCTTAGTAGAGGAAGCCGAAAAATGATTGTCAGCTATTCGGTGACTAAGTATAAATCTCTTGCAATTTTTCCGCATTACGCGACAGGTCGGCCTTCAATCGGTCGGGCATCCACATCGCCCAAGTTTGGATAACCGAACAATACTAGGGGCTGCACCTATACTGCCATTATAACACTCCTATGGCTAAGTGAGAACGATAAAGCCATATAGTCTGATTGCCAGGTTCGCTGCACTAACACCTCCTTCACAGACCAAGACACTAGGTGAAGTGTGTTTAGGTGCTATCGTGAACACCCCCGTACTACCTACATGGGGGATGAGTCCGATGACTGGCCAACTCTCAAATATCGTAAACGGCCGCACAGGAGGAAAATATTTTAAAATAAAGCAAGCAGCACATCATACATAAGCCTTGTTTCATAGTACATGATTGGACAACGTAGGATACATTCATTCAAAAATGATGTCCTTCGAACACTAGCCCTCTACAATGCGGGATCCTTCTAGGACATCATTGAAATACCGCTCCGGCGTACGGTGCTCTTTGCCTGCAGGAGGTCCCTTGGTTGCGAGCTTGACGGCGTCCATCTTCGCCCATTGCACTTTGACGTGGGTCAAGGCCATCCGCGCACCTTCGATGCAGACTAACCACTTCACGGCATCAAGCCGGGGGCAGGCACTGACCAGCCACTTCATGAGCCCGAAGTAGCTGTTGGGTATGGGTTCGGCAGGCCACAGGTGGATTATAAAATCCCTCATGGCCAATCCGGCCACCCTATGCAGTTCGGTCAACTACTTCATCTAGTCGCTAAGGGGCATGGGATGCTGAGGCGCATGGTATTGCGACCAGAATAGCTTTTCTGTCGAGCTCCCTTCTTCAGCTCGGAAGAACTCCACAGCATCGGCAACACTCCAGGGCACGTCCGCAAACTCTCCTGGAGAACTCCAAATCCGGGTCAGTAAGAGATATTTTTTCCTCGCAAATTTGCTCTGCATGTTAAAGGTCTTACCAACCGCAATTTGCTTCGCCTCCTAGATCTCCCGGCAGGCGTTTTGGGCTTCAGTCCGAGCCTCCTGAGCACTTTGGAGGGCCTTAGCAAGTTCGGATTTTTGATCCGAAATTTTGTGCTCTAAGGAGTAAGGACTCACATTTTCTTATAGCATCCTTGAGCTCTTGCTGGACTTCCTCCACCCTTGACTCATGTCTTAGGCGGGCGGCTTGTTCCTCCTCCACCTCTTTCTTGGCCTCGGCCAGCACGCTCTTGAGGGTATCGACCTCAGACGCGTCAGCTATGAGCAAAATTATAAGACTCATTAAGATGGAAAATTATTGCTTATATTATTTCAAGAGCATTTTCGGTATCACATACCTTGATTTTCCACTAACTTCTGCCTTAGCTCAGACACTTCGGCGGCCTGGGTAGATGACGCCTGCGTCCCAGCCTGCTTGGTTCAAATAGATATGTGTGTTAATCTCCTGATTGAGACATTAGATACTCTCTTCGGCCTTTCCTTGTGAAAACCGAATAGAGTCTCAGGGGCTACTATCTATACACAGACACTTTTTCTCATATAGCCAAAAGGTATTATATTACGTACCTCAAAGCCTCTAAGAAGGCTAGTATAGGCCTCATTCAATCCACTTTTGGCAGACCGAACCCTTTCAATCACTGTACCGATAAGGGTACGATGTTCTTCAACAATGATGGCACTTTAAAGTGCTTCCACCAGAGTATCCAGCGCCTCCGGATTGACTGAGGTTGCCGGTGGGATTTGTGCACCCCCTTCTTTTGAAGGACATTGCCCACCTGATTTTGGAGCCATATAGGTCTCCGAAATGATATTCGGTTGGGGCTCGAATTGTACCGCTGTCGTCAGTCTCCATGGGGTCGATTCCCCCATGTTTTCGGTAGCAGGGATATCGCCCTCTAGCGCCACCGTGGAAGCTCCCCGCACCTTCCACTGACCCGGAAGGGTCCTTCAGGACAACACTTAGGCATTATCCGTAGCTTTGGGGGAGGAGGCCGGCGGAGGCGACCTGCTGTCCCTCACGTTTGGATCCAGTGAATTCCCCAAAGATGAGGATTGTTGGGGGAGGACGTGAGCCGGACTGCAGCGCGTAATGCAGTATTTTAAAGATCATAAAGTGGAAAGCCGAATAGATATATAAGTACAAGTGCCTTTGGGGTACTTACGATCCAGCCAGGGGCTTCGTCCTGGGGCGCCATTCATCGGTGTCCGATTCAGAGTCATCCGTGAGGGAGATTCTCCCTTTGTTGGATGCCTCCGCCTCCAGATCCATGGAAGCCACCCTTTTCTTCTTCCCCTCTTAAGGGGAGATTCACTTTGTTCCTCCTCCCCTTCATCTTCGTCAAGGGAGAAGTGGGTCTCGGTGTCTTCGGACACTACGTCCGAAGCACCTTTATGGCGGAGACCGCTTTTGGCCTCCTTGCCCTTCTTCTTGGCCCGCTTTTCCGGCGCCTGATATGATGCCGGAACCAGCATCCTCGTTAATAGAGGGATGGCTGGGTCTTCGGGTAGAGGAGCCGGACAGTGAATCTACTCCGCCTTCTTCGTCCATCCCAGTGGGAAGAATGGAAAGCTTAGTAAGCCCCTTGGATTGGCAAACAATAAAGTTATCATAAAAACTTACGGGAGATGATGTGTGAGTACAGTCAAGGCCAAGACCCTCGATCATTTCTGGCCATGTCTTTTGGGTCTTGAACAGCAACTTCCACATGTCTCCGTGCTCCGTGCTAAAGAATCGCCGCAGAGTCCGGTGACCGTTCGGGTCGAACTCCCACATGTGCCGAGTCCGGTTTTGGCAGGGGAGAATCCGGTGAAAGAGAATTACCTGGATTACGCTGGCGAGACTGGTATTCTTGTCTACCATATCTTGATGTGCTTCTGCAGCATCGTCACCTTGTCGGATGACGCCCAGTCCAGGCCCTTGTTGAGCCAGGATGTTAGCCGCAGTGGAGGCCCGGACTTGAATTCGGGAGGAGTGGCCCATGTGGAGTCACGGGGTTCTATGACGTAGAACCACACCTACTGCCTCCCCTTCACGGTCTCCACGAAGGTGCCTTTTGGCCAAGTAACGTTGGAAGCTTGCTCACCATGGCACCTCCGCACTCCGCGTGTTGACCGTCCACCACTTTTGGCTTCACATTGAAAACCTTGAGCCATAGGCCAAAGTGGGGAGGGATGCGGAGGAATGCCTCACATACGACGATGAACTCCGAAATGTTGAGGAAGGAATTCAGAGCTATATCATGGAAATCTAGCCCGTAGTAAAACATAAGGCCGCGGACAAAAGGATGGAGGGGAAACCCTAATCCGCCGAGGAAATGAGGGATAAATACTAACCTCTCGTCGGGCTCCGGAGTAGGGACGATCTGTTTTTTGGCCGGAAGCCGATGGGCGATTTCCTTGGCCAAATACCCCGCTTCTCGGAGCTCCTTGATGTCCCCCTCTGTGACGGAGGAGGCCATCCACCTGCCCTGCGCTCCAGATCCACACATGGCTTGAATGCCTTCTGGGGACGAGAGGGGCGAAGCTTGGGCTCTGAAGCTTGAGGGTGGATGGACTGAGGAAGAAGGAGGCGCAGGGTGAAAAGGTGGATTCTTATCTCCTTATAAAGGCAGTAATATAAAGCGCCCCCCACGAGCCTTAAAACTCGCCTATTCCCGAGGGGTGGTGTGGATGGCACGGTTGGATTACCCAAACCTGTATTGATGAAGATCCCGCGATTAGAGGACACGATCTCTGTTTTGACAAGACGTGTCACTGGAGGCTGCGTCTCGAAACGCGAAATGGGAGATTGAAAACCGATTCGAAATAATAAAGAGGCCAGACGTAACGTCTCACCAGCAAAAGCTGTCAGCAAAGACATATCGTGTTTTTTGATTAAGTATTATGCCCTTGTGGCAGCGATATTGTGACTGTTAAAACAGATCCAGACATAGTTCTTGTGGATCAACTACTTTGGAGTATTTGAAGGAGGAACCCGCCTTGCAATGCCGAAGACAATTTGCGCGCCGGATACATCATCATTGAATCCTGGTTCAGGGGCTACTGAGGGAGTCCCGGATTAGGGGGTCCTCGGGTGTCCAGTCTATGTAACATGGGCCAGACTAATGGGCTGCAAAGATACAAGATAGAAGGCTTTCTCCTGTGTCCAGATGGGACTCTTCTTGGCGTTGAAGGCAAGCTTGGCGTGCGGATATGAAGATGCATTTCTCTATAAACTAACTCTGTACAACCCTAGCCCCCTGCGGTGTCTATATAAACTGGAGGGTTTAGTCCATAGAGGCAATCATAATCATACAGGCTAGACATCTAGGGTTTAGCCATTACGATCTCGTGGTAGATCAACTCTTGTAACCCCTATACTCATCAAAGTCCATCAAGCAGGACGTAGGGTTTTACCTTCATCAAGAGGGCCCGAACCTGGGCAAACATCATGTCCCCTGCCTCCTGTTAACCTTGATGCTTGGATGCACAGTTCGGGACCCCCTACCCGAGATCTGCCGGTTTTGACACCGACAGCCGGCCTGTCTGCCCTGGTGCTGGGGGTGTTGGGTGTGTGGCGGCGTTGGGAGGGAGACGAGTGAGAGATGGGGATCGGGACGGGGGAGTTAGGGTTAGCGGTGGGAGGGGGTTGGCCTAGTAGGCCAGGGGTATGCGGGGTGGGTCGGCTAGGTCGGCCGGTCGCTTGGCCAATGGGTCATGGACCAGTCGAGGGGGAGGGGTTCATATATTTTTCTTTGTTTACTTTACTTTTATGTTTGTCTTTCTTTTCTATTTTATCCTATTTTCCAATTTACTTTAAAATTTTAAATTATATAATTAGAATCTAAATTAGTTCTTCTAAATATACTGCTGCCAGCAAAAGTTTGGTACCCAAATAATTTTAGTTAGAACATATCTACTATTTTAAAGGCATTAAAATAATAGTTTAAGCCATCGTTTATTTATTTTAGAGCATTTGGCTACTTTATAAAAGTTTGATTTCTCCACCAATATTACCCATGATTTATTTGCTACATTTAGAACATTTTAGTGTTCATGTTTGAGAAGTTTAGAATTTCACTTTTTATTCGAATTTGAATTTGAATGGGACTTGATTCACCGCAAGATTAACAATAGTAACAGGGGTGACATGGCATCATTAGCAGAGGGTTATTGTAGCTTAACTATCAGGGCGTCACAGTGTCTAGATCGAGATGGTACCTGTAGTAAATGATCACTCCCCATCTGTATGCGTCGATGAGTCTATACACAGCCGCTCCTTGGCTTTTATTTTGAACAAAACTCCTCCCTAATTCTTCCTATACTCCATGTCCGTGGTTGCTGTCATGTACTCAATGCCTTTCTTGTTTCAAAATTCCAATACCTGAAAGTGGCACATCATATTTCTAGTCGTGGTCTTGTTTACATGGCTTTTTCTGATTTAGTTTCAGTCAAGTTTGTGTGAAATATAATCTCCTTTTATATGATACTTTGGTTTGAGTGTTTACATTTGAATTACCATGTACGTACTAGTGCAGTATCCAGATATTTTGTTGGTGTTATCTTCCAAAATAATATTAAATGCAATCCTCAGATAGAAGTAAAAGTAGCATGTCCGCAAACAGAGTTGTACATGTACACTTCCTTACTACAAGTGTAGTAGATGATTGCTTGAAATCATAAAGATCTCAAATGAACATACAAAAATAGATTCTTAACACAAATAAATATAGACTCATAAAATATATATACTTTGTCCGTGGTCAACTTGTGATGCCAAATAATGTTCATCAAATATATATATACAATAATAGCAACCTACAAACAACAGTTCTATGATCATTTCCCTCTTGTAGTTCTAAATATCATGTGAACATACATTTTTACGCAAGAGAAATAAGTATGTGTACTTTAGAATGTGTACTTTAGGAAGCAAAATGTTGAAGAAACATGTAAAAAAGATGTTGCATGACTGTTGTTTAGGACACTTCTTTAGATGTTATAATCTCTGAAAAATCCACAAATTATATGGTTGGTTCATAACTGCTATTCAGGTCACTTCTTTATAGGTTAATACTTGTTCCATCCATTTATGAATGTGTAGGAAGGACTGTAGAATAGATAATGGGTTCATTGTAGAATAGAGAAGTGGTTCATCAGGCCGTTTGGGTTGGTTTGGGCTAGCTCCGGCGAAGGTGTTGTCGGCCTCAGCCACAAATGTTGAAGGAATCCTCCTCCCTTATTCCCATTGCACTTGTCATGTGTTCATTTTGTTTGCTTTCCACAGGATACTATCCCAGCTTGTTGGCAAACAAGCTCATTTCATTTGCTTTGCACATATGTGAGTTAAGTACATTTATACCATATAAAGTGAGCTGACCAAAGATTGTTCTCTTATCTAGTAGAGAGACTTGGCTGGATTGTTGTAGCAGACAACAAGATATTAAAATGATAATCATTAGTGCCATTTTTATTACCTTCTCCAAGCAAAATCTTGGTAGCAAATGAACTAGATTGTTTGCTTGTAGTCATGGAAACTAAATACATTTTATGGTTCTCATTTTTCTTAGTAGAGGATCTGTCCTTTCCCACATAATGACATATCTCAATAGATTTTTAGAATGCACGAGGAGTTGGAAATCATTGTTACATTCAGACCTCTAACACGGTCACTCCATTGAGTTTTGATAAATTTATTTCACCAGGTTGTCGTTCCAATCTTTAGTTTGTGAAATTGTTTGCCCGATATTTGTGAAAATTAGAACTCATGAACCATGATTGGTAATATATTTTGTGGACCTGGAACTTTTTAGGCAAGGCTATTATGTTACTAACATCTTATAATGTACTTATTCTAAGAAACTTTCAGGACATTTATCCGTACTGGTTGTTTCTGCGAGAGTAGACAATATGCATGTTCTGGACATGATGTGAAGCTCGCATCTGATCATCTAACTAAGATATCTTGATTTGAATCATTGAAGATAGTTTTGTTAGGGCTTCTAGGACAGTACCTACCAAGCCCAGAACCACGCTATTTGTTGTGATAGTTTCCCCTGATCTGTAAGATTTTTGTTCCTCCTTGATGTTTTCCTTCCTAATCCATTTCCCTTGATGCTTCTGATGTGCTTAATCCTGTCTGTAGGTATTGCATTACATTGAATTTGATGGAGAGCAACATTTTTGAGAGAACTAACAGAATGAGCTATGAGGTGGAACTAAGGGGCTTTAAGAAACTTTTATGTGTTGTTGATGTAAACTAGATTGTGCTAGTTCCTAACTTTGATCTTTTTTGTATTTTGTCAACTAATGTTGCAAATTATCATTTTACTAAGGATTTTGTAAACTGATGTATTGCATGTACCGATGGATGCTTGTATAAATACTACATGATTTGTGTACTATATGTCATTTTGGAAATACATTATCTTGGGTCGAAGTTGACATTATGATCAGTGTGATGCATTATGCTAAAAAAGTGTTGTCTCAAAATTGCACTGAATTTAAATGGGATAATTGGATGGACAAAATTTAAATAGCTTCTAAATCCATGACGGTTCATGTGACGACAAATAATGTACATGTAGGCAGCCACGTCATTCCAATCAGTTAATTCAAATCCTACATGGCGTATTTCTATGACTGCTTGTTCTGTCATAGAGGCCCGAGCCTAGTTTGGGCTGAGCGGGCCTAGGGGCAGACCCGTGATGGTCAAAATCCATAGTGGGAGGTTACAGTGTCAAATTATGATGTGTGATACATGACATATTTCAAATCCGTCATCGAAGTACATCCACGATGATTTTCCCCTGATCGATGACGGACTCAAACTGTCATGAATTAATAGGTTTCTTGTAATGTCAATAGGCAAATTGTGTTTAAGGAGAGGTTGTTGTTCAAAGAATATTTTATCTATTTCATTTCTTTCATGCAAGTGCATATCATTTTCATGGTCTAGCAAATATTGTTCTAGTGGATCAGTAGGAGGTACGGCAATAGAACCAAGACCAATTATTTCATCTTTACTAGGTGATTCTTTGTCATGATGCTTTCTAACAAACTTAGAGAAATTAAACTCATGAGACACATCACCAAAATTAACAATGACAGTTTCTTTAAGGCAATCTATTTTAGCATTGACAGTTGATATGTCTCCAATGTATCTATAATTTTTTATTGTTCCATGCTATTATATTATCTGTTTTGGACGTTTTATATGCATTAATATGTTTTTATATGATTTTTGGGACTAACATATTAACCTAGATCCTAGTGCCAGTTTTTGTTTTTTCCTCTTTTATAGTTTCGCAGAAAAGGAATACCAAACGGAGTCCAAATGGAATAAAACTTTTGCGATGATTTTTCTTGGACCAGAAGACACCTAGGAGACTTGGAGTGCATGTCAGAAGAGCCATGAGGAGGCCACTGATGTCGGCTAGGACTACGTCGATATTTCCGCCGAAGAGGAAGGGATGATGCAGCATAATGACGGCAGATATTTCCCTCAGTGATGAAGCCAAGGTTATCGAACCAGTAGGAGAACCAAGCAACACAACGTAAACAGCCCCTGCACACAAATAACAACCACTCACAACCCGACGTGTTAAAGGGGTTGTCAATCCCTTTCAGGTAACAACGCCAGAAATTGGTGCGTGGACGGGAGAAAGTTGTAATTGATTGAATAAATAGATCGCAAATAAAATAAAGTGTAGCAAAGTATTTTTGGTTTAGTAGATCTGAAAATAAATGCAAAGGAAAAGTAAATCGCAAAGGCAAATAATATGAGAAAGAGACCCGGGGGCCGTAGGTTTCACTAGTGGCTTCTCTCGAGAAAAATAGCAAACGGTGGGTGAACAAATTACTGTTGGGCAATTGATAGAACTTCAAATAATCATGATGATATCCAGGCAATGAACATTATATAGGCATCACATCCAAGATTAGTAGACCGACTCCTGCCTACATCTACTACTATTAATCCACACATCGACCGCTATTCAACATGTATCGAGTGTATTAAGTTCATGGAGAAAAGGAGTAATGCAATAAGAACGATGACATGATGTATAAAAGATCTATCTATGTAGAGATAGACCCCATCGTTTTATCCTTACTAGCAACGATACATACATGTCGGTTCCCCTTCTGTCACTGGGATCAAGCACCGTAAGATCGAACCCACTACAAAGCACCTCTTCCCATTGCCAGATAAATAGATCAAGTTGGCAAAAAAAACAAATATTGGAGAAGAAATATGAGGCTACAAGAGATCATGCATAAAAGAGATCAAAGAAACTCAAATACTTTCGTGGATATAAAAAGATATAACTGATCATAAACTCGAAGTTCATCAGATCCCAACAAACACATCGCAAAAAGAGTTACATCATATGGATCTCCATGAGACCATTGTATTGAGAATTCAACGAGAGAGAGGAAGCCATCTAGCTACTAACTACGGACCCGAAGGTCTACAAAGAACTACTCAGGCATCATCGGACAGGCACCAATGGAGGTGGTGAACCCCATCCGAGATGGTGTCTAGATTGGATCTAGTGGTTCTGGACTCTGCGGCGGCTGGATCAATATTTCGTCGACTCTCCTAGGGTTTTGGGAATATTGGGGTATTGATAGAGCAAAGAGGCGGTCCAGGGGGCACCCGAGGTGGGCACAACCCACCAGGGCGCGCCTGGGCCTCCTGACGTGCCTGGTGGGTTGTGCTCTCCTCGGAGCACCCCCAGGCGCAGCCTTGGCCCATTAGGTGTCTTCTGGTCCATAAAAAATCTCCATAAAGTTTGGTGGCATTTGGACTCCGTTTGGTATTGATTTTCTGCGATGTAAAAAACATGCAAAAACAGCAACTAGCACTTGGCACTATGTCAATAGGTTAGTACCTAAAAATGATATAAAATGACTATAAAATGATTATAAAACATCCAAGATTGATAATATAATAGTATGGAACGATCAGAAATTATAGATATGTTGGAGACGTATCAGCATCCCCAAGCTTAACTCCTACTCGTCCTCGAGTAGGTTAGTGATAAAAACAGAATTTTTGATGTGGAATGTTGCCTATCATGTCATATCATAATCTTTTATTTATAGCATGGACATTTGTACTTTTATGTGATTCAAAGCAATAGTCTATTTTTGACATGATAATTTAAATACTCAAGCATATCAACAAGCACGATGTCTTTCAAAATATCAATGCTAAAATAAGCTATGCCTAGCCCATCATGCTTAATCATTGATCCATTCATGAGACACACTCGCATATTAACTACACCCAATGCTCAAGTACGATCATAGTGCCTCCTAGTTGGTGCTTTTATAAGAGAAGATGGAGACTCAAATTCAAAAATAAAAATTTCATAAATTAAAAGAAAGGCCCTTCGCAGAGGGAAGTAGGGATTTGTAGAGGTGCCAGAGCTCAAAGCGAAAAATTTAGAGATAAAAACATTTAGGGAGGTGTATCCTTCCCACCAACGAAAATGACTTAGAGTTCCCAACACTTTCCATGCTAGATATATCATTGGCAGTCCGCAAACAGAATTTTTTTCCTTTTTCAACCATACTTTCACTTTCCATGGCTAGTTGTTTCCACGGTTGCCCTCCATACCAACACACAAAAGAGAAGTTTATTTTGAAAATTATAGATGGCACATACAAATTTGCTTAGAACGTCAAAAGAATACTGCATATAGGTAGATATAGTGGACTCATGTGGCAAAACTGGTTTAAAGGTTTTTGGATGCACAAGTAGAAATCATACTTAGTGCAAAATGGAGGCTAGCAAAAGATTGAGAAACGACAAACCAGGAAACAAATAATCTCATAAGCGAGCATTAACCATAATTAACACCGAATAATGCACCACAAGTAGGATATAATTTCATTGCATAATTATTGACTTTCGTGCTTGCATAGGGAATCACAAACCTTAAAACCAATATTCTACCTAAATCATAATTACTCATCAACATAACTCACATATCACATCATCATATCTAAAAACTATTACTAAGAATCAAGTTTATTTTGTCCAATGATCTTGATGAAAGTTTTTATTATATCCTTCTTGGATATCTATCACTTTGGAACTAATTTTCATATGTTGCTTTTGACAAGCTCAAACAAATATAAGTGAATATCATGAGCATAATTTTTTTCTTTCTCTCAAATTAATTTAAGTGAAGCAAGAGATAATTTCTTCAAAAATACTAAAGCATACCGTGCTCAAAAAGATATAAGTGAAGCACTAGAGCAAGTCCATAGCTCATAAAAGATTTAAGTGAAGCATAGAGAGCAATTCTAACAAGTCAAGACATAATTTTGGCTCTCTCAAATAGGTGTGTCCAGCAAGGAATCAAGACTTAAAACACAAAATAAAACAAGCAAAGAATCATATCATACAAGACACTCCAAGCAAAACACATAGTATGTGACGAATAAAAATATAGCTTCGAGTAAAATACCGATGGTCGTTAGAAGAAAGAGGGGATGCCACTCGGGGGCATCCCCAAGCTTAGTTGCTTGCTCATTTTTTGTAATAGCTTGGGATGCCTGGGCATCCCCAAACTTAGGCTCTTCTTACTCCTTATTACTTCATCCATCGTAAGATAACCCAAAACTTGAAAACTTCAATCACACAAAACTCAACAAAACCTTCGTGAGATCCATTAGTGTAAGAAAATAAATCACTACAATAAGTATTGTATTAAACTAATTCATATTTTGTTTCTTGAATTATATCTACTGTATTACAACTTTTCTATGGCAAAAACTCATCAAATAAAACCATAGAGCCATCCAAATAAGCACACAACACAAAGAAAACAGAATCTATAAAAAACAGAGCAGTTTGTAGCAATCTGACTATTTCGAATACTTATGTAACTCCAAAAATTCTGAAACATTAGGGCGACCTGAGCAATTTGTATACTGATCTACTGAAAAAGGAATGGGTATTTTATCACTCTCTGGTTAAAAATGAGAATTATTTTCACGAGCACAAAAGTTTCTGTTTTTTCAGCAAGATCAAACAACTATCACCCAAGAAGATCCTAAAGGCTTTACTTGGCACAAACACTAATTAAAACACAAAAAACACAATTATAATAGTAGCATAATTGTGCAAACACTCAAGAACAGAAAGCAAAAAGCAAAAATAAATTTTATTCATTGGGTTGCCTCCCAACAAGCGCTATAGTTTTACGCCCTTAGCAAGGCATAAATCAAGGATCTAAGTTTTGTCATCTTTATTTCAAGATCCATAAAATGCTCTCATGATTGATTCATAAGGTGTCCTAATTCTTGTTCTAGAAAAGTGTTGCATACCCTTCCTCAAGGGAAAATGGAACTTAATATTGCCTTCTTTCATATCAATCACGACACCGATAGTGCGTAAAAACGGTCTACCAAGAATAATTGGACAAGACAGATTGTAATCAATATCAAGAACAATAAAATCTTGAATGAAATATGCCCTAGAGGCAATAATAAAGTTGTTATTTACATTTCCTTATATCATTATAAATGTTTATTATTCATGCTAGAATTGTATTAACCGGAAACTTAGTACATGTGTGAATACATAGACAAATAGAGTGTCACTAGTATGCCTCTACTTGACTAGCTCGTTAATCAAAGATGGTTAAGTTTCCTAACCATAGACATGAGTTGTCATTTGATGAACGTGATCACATCATTAGAGAATGATGTGATTGACAAGACCCATTCGTTAGATTAGCGCTATGATCGTTTAGTTTATTGCTATTGCTTTCTCCATAACTTATACATGTTCCTATGACTATGAGATTATGCAACTCCCGAATACCGAAAGAACACTTAGTGTGCTGTCAAACATCACAATGTAACTGGGTGACTATAAAGATGCTCTACAGGTGTCTCCGATGGTGTTTGTTGAGTCGGCATAGATCAAGATTAGGATTTGTCACTCCATGTATCGGAGAGGTGTCTCTGGGCCCTCTCGGTAATGCACATCACTATAAGCCTTGAAAGTAATGTGACTAATGAGTTAGTTGCAGGATGATGCATTATGTAACGAGTAAAGGGACTTGCCGGTAATGAGATTGAACTAGGTATTGAGATACCGATGATCGAATCTCGGGCAAGTAAGATACCGATGACAAAGGGAACAACGTATGTTGTTATGCGGTTTGATCGATAAAGATCTTCGTGGAATATCTAGGAACGAATATGAGCATCCAGGTTCTGCTATTGGTTATTGACCGGAGATGAGTCTCGGTCATGTCTACATAGTTCTTGAACGCCTAGGGTCCGCATGCTTAACGTTCGTTGACGATCGGTATTATGAGTTTATGTGTTTTGATGAACCGAAGGTAGTTCGGAGTCCCGGATGTAATCACGTACATGACGAGGAGCCTTGAAATGGTCGAGGCGTAAAGATCGATATATTGGAAGGCTATGTTTGGACACCGGAATGGTTCCGGATGAGTTCGGGCATTTTCCGGAGTACCGGGAGGTTACCGGAACCCCCCGGGGAGTCAATGGGCCTTATTGGGCCTTAGTGGAAGAGAGAAGGAGGCAGCCAGGTGGAGGGCGCTCCCCAAGCCCAATCCGAATTGGGGTGGGGGGCCAGGCCCCCTTTCCTTCTCTCCCACTCCCTCTTCCTTCTTCTCCTACTGCAACTAGGAAGGGGGGAAACCTACTCCTAAGGAGAGTAGGACTCCCCCCTTGGGCGCGCGCTATGAGGGCCGGCCCTCTCATCCTCCCCCCTTTATATACGGGGGAGGGGGCACCCCATAGACACACAAGTTTATTGTTTAGCCGTGTGCGGTGCCCCCCTCCACGGAATTCCACCCCGGTCATATCGTTGTAGTGCTTAGGCGAAGCCCTACGTCGGTAACTTCATCATCACCGTCATCACGCCGTCGTGCTGACGAAACTCTCCCTCGGCCTCAACTGGATCAAGAGTACGAGGGACGTCACCGAGCTGAATGTGTGCATATTATGGAGGTGTCGTGCGTTCGGTACTTGATCGGTTGGATCGCGAAGACGTTCGACTACTTCAACCGCGTTTCATAACGCTTCCGCTTTCGGTCTACGAGGGTACGTAGACATACTCTCCCCTCTCATTGCTATGCATCTCCTAGATAGATCTTGCATGAGTGTAGGATTTTTTTTGAAATACTGCGTTCCCAACAGTGGCATCTGAGCCAAGTCTATGTGTAGATGTTATATGCACGAGTAGAACACGAAGGAGTTGTGGGCGTGGGTATATACATATTGCTTGCCGTCACTAGTTGATTCTTGATTCAGCGGTATTGTTGGATGAAACGGCTTAGACCGACATTATGCGTACACTTACGCGAGACTGGTTCTACCAACGTGCTTCGCACACAGGTGGCTAGTGGGTATCTGTTTCTCCAACTTTAGTTGAATCGGTTTCAATGAACAGGGTTCTTTCTGAAGATCAAAAAGCAATCACTATACTACATTGTGATTTTGATGCGTAGGTAAGAACGGTTCTTGCTAGAAGCCCGTAGCAGGCACGTAAAACTTGCAACAACAAAGTAGAAGACATCTAACTTGTTTTTGTAGGGCATGTCGTGATGTGATATGGTCAAGACATGATTATATAAATTGTTGTATGAGATGATCTTGTTTTGTAACACTGTTATCGGCAACTGGCAGGAGCCATATGGTTGTCGCTTTATTGTATGAAATGCAATCGCCATGTAATTGCTTTACTTTATCACTAAGCGGTAGTGATAGTCATAGAAGCAATAGTTAGTGACACGACAATGATGCTTTGGTGGAGATCAAGGTGTCAAGCCGGTGACGATGGTGATCATGACAGTGCTTTGGAGATGGAGATCAAAAGGCACAAGATGATGATGGCCATATCATATCACTTATTTTAATTGCATGTGATGTTTATCTTTTTATGCATCTTTTTTTGCTTAGTACGGCGGTAGCATTATAAGATGATCTCTCACTAAATTTCAAGGTATAAGTGTTCTCCCTGAGTATGCACCATTGCTTCAGTTCGTCATGCCGAGACACCACGTGATGATCGGGTGTGATAAGCTCTACGTTCACATACAACGGGTGCAAGCCAGTTTTGCACAAGCAGAATACTCAGGTTAAACTTGACGAGCCTAGCATATGCAGATTTGGCCTCGGAACACCGAGATCGAAAGGTCGAGCGTGAATCATATAGTAGATATGATCAACATAGTGATGTTCACCATTGAAAACTTCTCCATATCATGTGATGATCGGACATGGTTTAGTTGATATGGATCACGTGATCACTTAGATGATTAGAGGGATGTCTATCTAAGTGGGAGTTCTTAAGTAATATGATTAATTGAACTTAAATTTATCGTGAACTCAGTCCTGATAGTATTTGCATATCTATGTTGTAGATCAATTCCTCGCATATAGCTTCCCCGTTTTATTTGTGATATGTTCCTAGAGAAAACTAAGTTGAAAGTTGATAGTAGCAATGATGCGGACTAGGTCCGTGATCTGAGGTTTATCCTCATTGATGCACAGAAGAATTATGTCCTTGATGCACCGTTAGGTGAAAAAACTATTGCAGGAGCAAATGCAGACGTTATGAACATTTGACAAGCTTGGTATGATGACTACTTGATAGTTTAGTGCACCATGCTTTACGACTTAGAACTGGGACTTCAAAAATGCTTTGAAACGCCATGGAGCATATGAGATGTTCCAAGAGTTGAAATTGATATTTCAGACTCATGCCCGTGTCGAGAGGAATGAGACCTCTGACAAGTATTTTTTGGCTACAAGATGGAGGAGAATTGCTCAACGAGTGAGCATGTGCTCAGAATGTCTGAGTACTACATTCGCTTGAATCAAGTGAGAGTTAATCTTCTAGATAAGACAATGATTGACAAAGTTCTCTAGTCACTATCACCAAGTTACTGGAACTTCGTGATGAACTATAATATGCAAGGGATGACGAAAACGATTCCCCGAGATCTTCGCGATGCTGAAATCGTTGAAGGTAGAAATGAAGAAAAGAATCAAGTGTTGATGGTTGACAAGACCACTAGTATCAAGTAAAAGGGCAAGAGAAAGAAAGGGAACTTCAAGAAGAATGACAAGCAAGTTACCACTCCCATGAAGAATCCCAAAGCTAGACCCAATCCTGAAACTGAGTGCTTCTACTGCAAAGGAAATGGTCACTAGAAGAGGAACCGCCCCAAATATTTGGCGGATAAGAAGGATGGCAAAGTGAACAAAATTATATATGATATACATGTTATTGATGTGTACTTTACTACTATTCATAGTAGCCCCCGGGTATTTGATACTGATTCAGTTGCTATGATTAGTAACTTGACACAAGAGTTATAAAATGAACAGAGACTAGTTGAGGGGTGACGATGTGTGTTGGAAGTGATTCCAATGTTGATAAGATCACCATCGCACACTTCCTTTACCTTCAGGATTAGTGTTGAACCTAAAATAAATGTTATTTGGTGTTTGCGTTGAGCATAATATGATTGGATCATGTTTATTGCAATACGGTTATTCATTTAAGTCAAAGAATAATCGTTATTCTGTTTACATGAATAAAACCTTACGTGGTCACACACCCAAGGTGAATTGTTTATTGAATCTCGATTGTAGTGATACACATATTCATAATATTGAAGCCAAAAGATGGAAGGTTAATAATGATAGTGCAACTTATTTGTGGAACTGCCATTTAGGCCATGTTGGTGTAAAGCGCATGAAGAAACTCCATGTTGGTGGGCTTTTGGAATCACTTGATTATGAATCCCTTGATGCTTGCGAACCATGTCTCATGGGCAAGATGACTAAGACTCCGTTCTCTGGAACAATGGAGTGAGCCACTGACTTATTGGAAATAATACATACCGATGTATGCGGTCCGATGAGTGTTGAGGCTCGCGGCAGGTATCATTATTTTCTGACCTTCATAGATGATTTGAGAAGATATGGGTATATCTACTTAATGAAACACAAGTCTGAAACATTTGAAAAGTTCAAAGAATTTCATAGTGAAGTTGAGAGTCATCGTAACAAGAAAATAAAGTTTCTACGATCTGACCGCAGAGGCGAATATTTGAGTTACAAGTTTGGCCTTCATTTGAAACAATGTGGAATAGTTTCGCAACTGACGCCACCTGGAACACCACGGCCTAATGGTGTGTCCAAGTGTCGTAATTGTACTTTTATTAGATATGGTGCGATCTATGATATCTCTTACCGATTTACCACTATCGTTTTGGGGTTATGCATTAGAGACAGATGCATTCACGTTAAATAGGGCATCGTCTAAAAATCCGTTGAGACGACACCGTATGAACTGTGGTTTAGCAAGAAACCTAAGCTGTCGTTTCTTAAAGTTTGGGGTTGTGATGCTTATGTGAAAAAGTTTCAGCCTGATAAGCTCAAACCCAGATCAGAGAAGTGTGTCTTCATAGGATACCCAAAAGAAACTGTTGGGTACACCTTCTATCACAGATCTGAAGGCAAATCTTTGTTGCTAAGAGTGGATCCTTTCTAGAGAAGGAGTTTCTCTCGAAAGAAGTGAGTGGGAGGAAAGTAGAACTTGATGAGGTAATTGTACCTTTTCTCGAATTGGAAAGTAGCTCATCAATGAAATCAGTTCCAGTGATGCCTACACCAATTAGTCAGGAAGTTAATGATGATGATCATGAAACTTCAGATCAAGTTACTACCGAACCTCGTAGGTCAACCAGAGTACGATCTGCACCAGAGTTGTCGGTGTCAAAACCGTCGGATCTCGGGTAAGGGGTCCCGAACTGTGCGTCTAAGGCGGATGGTAACAGGAGGCAGGGGACACGATGTTTACCCAGGTTCGGGCCCTCTTGATGGAGGTAATACCCTACGTCCTGCTTGATTGTTCTTGATGATATGAGTATTACAAGAGTTGATCTACCAGGAGATCATAGAGGCTAAACCCTAGAAGCTAGCCTATGGTATGATTGTATGTTGTCCTACGGACTAAACCCTCCGGTTTATATAGACACTGGAGGGGGCTAGGGTTACACAGAGTCAGTTACAAGGGAGGAGATCTACATATCCGTATTGCCTAGCTTGCCTTCCACGCCAAGGAGAGTCCCATACGGACACGGGACGAAGTCTTCAATCTTGTATCTTCATAGTCCAACAGTCCGGCCAAAGGATATAGTCCGGCTGTCCGGAGACCCCCTAATCCAGCACTCCCTGAGTAGCCCCTGAACCAGGCTTCAATGACGATGAGTCCGGCGCGCAGTATTGTCTTCAGCATTACATGGAGGGTTCCTCCTCCGAATACTCCACAGAAGATTTTGGACCCAGGGATAGTGTCCAGCTCTGCAAAACAATTTCCACATACCACCGTACAGAGAATAATATTTCTACAAATCTAATCTGCCGACGTGTTTTGACAGCACAACGTTATGTCATGGCCCGATCATTATCCAAACCGTTTTTCCCAACCAACACTGCACATATTGCGAGGCGGTTTCCTTAACACGTCATGTCGAAGCAGAGATCGTGTCCCCCTTATTACAGGATTCTCATCAATACGGACGTGGGTAACCCACTCGTGCCCATTGGTATGACTCCTCGATTTTAGGCGAGTCCAAAACGGTCGCGAGGAGGACGCTTGACATTCACCCTCTTTATAAAGAGGCCAAGACCTGTCCTTTTTTCCTCTCGTGCTCAATCGAATCCTTCCCCCGCCTCGAGTTCCAACATCCCAGGCTCAGGTCAGGCGCTTCGGACCTTCAACCATGTCCAGATCCAACTTCCAAGGTCGGTGGATGCCTTCCTCTGTCATAGAGGAGGACATCAAGAAACTGAGAGAGGCCAGATATCTAACCGCCGAAATTTCGCACAGGCTGCCCGCCCGAGGGCAGGTCATCCCTACTCCTGAACCCAATGAGAGTGTTGTGTTCATCTCTCACTTCCTCCGAGGACTAGGCCTCGCTCTGGATCCCTTTGTCAGGGGGCTCATGTTCTATTATGGGCTGGATTTCCATGATTTGGCCCCGGATTCCCTCCTTCAAATCTCGTCGTTCATCGTCGTATGTGAGGCCTTCCTTCGCACTACCCCTCACTTCGGCTTGTGGCTCATGTCCTTCAATGTGAAGCCGAAGATGATCGAGGGGCGGCACGCAGAGTGCGGAGGTGCCGTAATAAGCAAAAGCGTTGATACTTCATGGCCAGAGGGTTGCTTCCCAGAGGTGTCTAGTTTGTGGCAGCGGGAGTGGTTTTATATCACAGCTCCCCGAAGTGCCAAGTGGGTAGCTGCCCCTGCCTTTCGCTCAGCCCCCCCACCACAACTGACGTCATGGATCAGCAGGGGCTGAGCTGGGGTCCAGCAAAGGATGTGCCCATATTGCAGAGCCGCATCTGAGATCTCTTTGAGAGAGATTTCAGCCTGGTAATGGTAATGCAAGTTATGCTAGTTCATCGAGTCCAGCCTTGTAAACGTCGACCCCTCTGTATGTGGGAATTCAACCCGGAAGGACCGTGAACTATTCAGCACTTCCTTGGCATGACGCTCAAAGAGATGTACAAATTTTTCTTCGGACCCCAAATAGAGTGTCCGGACACCACCAAGGATGCGGGTCTGAGCTGCAACCGCCCTGATACCCAAGTAAGTAATCCCATGACCAAACACGTTGTCCTTTTATTTATCATGACATCATTCTGAAAAGTCGCTCTTTGACTAGGACTGGATAACAAAGGCGAAGATGATCAGGTGTTCGGCCCCCCCTTCCCGAAGGCTTGGCCAATCCAGTACTGGACAGAATGCTCGAGCCGGCGCCTCATCAGGTGCCCTCAAAGGAAGATGAAGGGGGAATAAAGAGGACGAAAGCGGGCCTCACTCACTACTCGTCCCAACCAGGGGAATGAGAGCCTTTGCGAGGGAGGATAAGCAAGGAGAAGAATCTGACATTCCCTCTCCCCAAGGAAGGAAGAGGACCACCTCTGAAGATCCGGAAACCAAGGTTTCCAAATGGGAGAAGAAATCTTCACCAGAGGGTCCTGCCTCGGAGGGTATTCGTGCCGCACAATGTCCGCACGGGGATCAGCCCTCTACCGAGCCATAAGTAATCAAAAGGTATTTTAATAGTGAAAGTGTCCTACCTTACTTCTGGACACAATAACCGAAGCTTATATCTTGTAGTTCGGATCGCAACCCTTCTCGACAGAGTTCGTCTTCGGGGGATCTTCTTACGGAGATGATGGAGAGCGAAACGCCTCCCCCTGCCACCCCACCTCATGAGGCGGGCGACCCTGAAGTGTCGTCGCGGAGGGTCTCTCCTAATCCGCCAAGGCCAGAGGGTAATCCTTTGGCTACCCGAAGTCCTCAGTATTCGGCTCCTAAAGAGAGGAATAGAAAGAGTCCGGAACCGCATAGTGTGCGGTCGGACGCACTGAAGGATCTTCTGGAGCAAGCGGCCATCTCAGAAGCACATCGTACACTAATGGGTACGGTAATTGAAAGGATTTCATCCGCTGAAAGCGGATTGCATGAAGATTTTATGAGTCTGCTGAAAGGCTTTGAGGTACGTGAAATAGTGTATGTTTTTGATAGTACCGCACACGTTAGGTGTGCTCTATGGAGATAGTAGCCCCTGAGACTCTGGTTGTCGTCAAAAACGGCGGCAAACAGAGGATAATAGTCCCAGGTAATAACCAGACCGCCTTTATGTGCAGGTGGCTGAAGCTCCGGTGGCTAGCCGGACTGATGGGTTTGCCGAGCTAAAGTGGCAACTTGATGTGGCAGATGCCGACATCGTTCTTGTCAACAAGCGGCTTGACAAGGCACGGGGTAAGTGATTTATCCGGTGATCAATACATAGTAAGAGGAGCATGATGCCAGTATCTTTAAAATGTTGTGACTGCAAATGGAGGTGCCACCATGGAGACCCTCCGGGCGAAGCTTGCCCGAGCCAAGGAACAAGCAAGGAATAGCGATGTGGCTGCTCTAAAGGTGGTTGAAGAGTTGAGGGCCGAACAGGCCGCACATTGCCAGAGCAAGGAAAGAATAGCCAAGATGGCCATTGAGTTGAAAGATGCCGCTGACTATTACCTACTTCTTGAAAAAGAAAGCCGAGCAAGGGCGACGGACCTGGAGAAGGCCATGGTAGCAGCCAAGGAAGCCCGCTCCAAAATTAGAGCGACGAAGGAGGAGCTGCATCAAGCTGTAGATATCATGGCTGGGAAGCCCTTCTTGTTGCAGACTAAGTTCGGAGATCCGAAGTATGCTCCTCTTGATCAACTATGGAGTTCTGTGGACGCCTACGTGGATTTGGCGGCAAGTGCTGCTGATGTGGCCGAGTACTTCAAGGATCAAAAAGATCGCATAGTGGAAAAGCTGTTCTGGTCACAGTTCCATGCTCCAGTGCGTCCGCTGCTGTTGAATGAGCGAATGGCGAGTGGGCCGAGCTCCATAGATTGTCCGGACTTGCCATGAGGTCTGTTGTGGATCATCTATGGCCGGGAGGGCCAAGGCCGAATAGTTACTTTAGTTTAGTGCAACAATTCCTTGGTGTTGTGCCGCACATCGATGCTATGAAGAGGTCGGCGTGCATAGAGGGTGCGCGGATGACCTTTGCCGTGTCAAGACATACTGGGCAGAGATGGAGGCCACCACTATTGCAACACAGGGTTCGGCCGTGGGCCGAGTGGCTGCTGAGCACTACTTTTAAGAAGTCCTTGAAGGCGCTCATTGGATAGAGACTCAGTGCTCGAAGAATATTATGTTCTAGTGACATGTACTCCCATTGTAATAGCAATGTTTTATTGAGTTATCAAGGATGTGTTTATACTTTTGCCTGAAAGTATTATGATGCCTCCTGTGCGGCCGTTTATGTATATATGTATATAACCTGAAAGTTTGCAGTCGTCGGCTTCCGCCCCCACGCATATAATGCGGGGGTGTTCGCAAAAAATGAGTTTTCACACTTGATGCAACGTCTTGGTTCATTAAGGAGGTGGTAGCGTAGCGAACGAGGCAATCGGACTATATTGCTTTAACACTTTCACTTAGCCATAGGAGTTTGACGGTGGGGCTACTGTATAGCCCCTGGTACTTCTGCGCTCGTCCAAATACGGGGCGCGTACGTACATGACCGGGAAACGACCCTTCGTTAATGCGGAGGAATCCCGAAGATTCCGCTGAGTCATCGAGTGGTTGACCAGTCTCGCGCTATATCATGACAGTCAGTTTTCGGCTTTCTCTACTAAGGTGCTCATCCGGATGAACCAGGGCACAATCGCAGTAGTTCTCCTAGTGCTACCTTAGCCGATATAGCGGAACGTAAGGTACCAAAACATGGGAGCCGGGCAACCCCAACATTTGACCAAAGACATGATTCGGAGCTAATGCATATAAGGCCAAACTCGCGACGCCGAACACTCCCTAAGGTATTCGGTCTTTATAACATATGTCGGGTTAAACAATGCCCTTAATAATAAACCCCGGGTTTCCAGGTACGTGCAATATCTTGACGTGGCCACATGCCAATAACGTCAGCATCCTCGTCAGTTGTATTGAGTATCCGGAGGATGTGAACAACAAGAGACAGTAAAAAAAGGTTTACGCAGGGTCTTAATCTAAAAAGAAACCTTTGAGTAGGTCACTGCTGCATGTCTGCGCCTATGTCTCTGTTGTGCCGTGTCCTGGACGGGTGTAGCACAATTTTCATCTGTAAAAGAGAAGAACTTAGGTGAAAGTTGTCGTGCTAGAAAATTGGTTATTATCAATAAACCATTAAAATTCAAGATAAGTCAAGTTGAGCCGGACTAGCCCAGATTACACGCGGGAAGCCCTTGGTACCGTATAGGAGGGTTTGATCATCAAACCAATCTCATGTATATGTAATGGTGCACCGGACTCGTCTAGCCGTGTCCGTGGTATTGACGACCTGTCATTTTTCTGGTTGGTGAGGCCATCTAGTGCTCGGCTGTTAAAGCCGCCGCTCACTCTTCCGCGCGTAGAAAATGCTTAGTATCGGAAGTTCCGCCACCGCAAGCCTCTGTAGCCACGAGAAATGAATCTAGGCCCTCTGTCGATGTCAAAACCGGCAGATCTCGGGTAGGGGGTCCCGAACTGTGCGTCTAAGGTGGATGGTAACATGAGGCAGGGGACACGATGTTTACCCAGGTTCGGGCCCTCTTGATGGAGGTAATACCCTACGTCTTGCTTGATTGTTCTTCATGATATGAGTATTACAAGAGTTGATCTACCACGAGATCGTAGAGGCTAAACCCTAGAAGCTAGCCTATGGTATGATTGTATGTTGTCCTACGGACTAAACCCTCCGGTTTATATAGACACCGGAGGGGGCTAGGGTTACACAGAGTCGGTTACAAGGGAGGAGATCTACATATCCGTATTGCCTACCTTGCCTTCCACGCCAAGGAGAGTCCCATCCGGACACGGGACAAAGTCTTCAATCTTGTATCTTCATATTCCAACAGTTCAGCCAAAGGATATAGTCCGGCTGTCCAGAGACCCCCCAATCCAGGACTCCCTCAAGAGTGGTACGGTAATCCTGTTGTGGAAGTCATGTTGCTATACCATGGTGAACCTAAGAACTATGAGGAAGCAATGATGAGCCCAGATTCCGACTGATGGCTTTAGGCCATGAAATCTGAGATAGAACCCATGTATGAGAACAAAGTGTGGACTTTGATGGACTTGCCCGATGATCGGCAAGCCATTGAGAATAAATGGATCTTCAAGAGGAAGACGGACGCTGATAGTAGGGTTACTATCTACAAAGCTCGACTTGTTGAAAAGGGTTTTTGACAAATTCAAGATGTTGACTACGATGAGATTTTCTCACTCGTATCGATGCTTAAAGTCTGTCCGAATCATGTTAGCAATTGCCACATTTTATGAAATTTGACAAATGGATATCTAAACTGCATTCCTTAATGTATTTATTAAAAAAGAGTTGTATATGATACAACCGGAAGGTTTTGTCAATCCTAAAGGTGCTAACAAAGTGTGCAAGCTCCAGCGATCCATCTATGGACTGGTGCAAGTATCTCAGAGTTAGAATATACACTTTGATGAGTTGATCAAAGCATATAGTTTTATATAGACTTTTGGAGAAGCCTACATTTACAAGAAAGTGTGTGGGAGCACTATAGCCTTTCTGATAAGTATATGTGAATGACATATTGTTGATCGGAAATGATGTAGATTTTTCTAGAAATCATAAAGGAGAATTTGAAAGGAGTTTTTCAAAGAAGAATTACTTGTAATGCTACATACATATTGGGCATCAAGATCTATAAAGATAGATCAATACTTTTGATAAGACTTTCGATGACTACATACCTTGATAAGATTTTGAAGGAGTTCAAAATGGATCAGTCAAAGAAGGAGTTCTTGCCTGAGTTGTAACGTGTGAAATTGAGTAAAGACTCAAAACCCGGCCATGGCAGAAAATAGAAAGAGAATGAAAAGTCATTTCCTATGCCTCAGTCATAGGTTCTATAAAGTATGATATGTTGTGTACCAGACCTATTGTATACCTTAGCATGATTTTGGTAAGGGGGTACAATAGTGATCTAGGAGTAGATCACTAGACAACGGTCAAAATTATCCTTAGAGGATTAAGGAAATATTTCTCGGTTATGGAAGTGATAAAAGAGTTCGTCATAAAGAGTTACGTCGATACAAGCTTTTGACACCGATCTAGATGACTCTAAGTCTCGATCTAGAATCATATTGAAAGTGGGAGCAATTAGCTAGAGTAGCTCCATGCAAAGTATTGTAGACATAGAAATTTGCAAAATACATACAGATCTGAATGTTGCAGACCCGTAGACTAAACTTCTCTCGCAAGCAAAACATGATCACTCATTGGGTGTTAATCACATAGCAATATGAACTAGATTATTGACTTTAGTAAACCCTTTGGGTATTAGTCACATGAAGATGTGAACTAATCACATAAAGATGTGAACTATTGGTGTGAAATCACATGACGATGTGAACTAGATTATTGACTCTAGTGCAAGTGGGAGACTGAAGAAAATATGCCCTAGAGGCAATAATAAAGTTGTTATTTATATTTCCTTATATCATGATAAATGTTTATTATTCATGCTAGAATTGTATTAACCGGAAACTTAGTACATGTGTGAATACATAGACAAATAGAGTGTCACTAGTATGCCTCTACTTGACTAGCTCGTTAATCAAAGATGGTTAAGTTTCCTAACCATAGACATGAGTTGTCATTTGATGAACGTGATCACATCATTAGAGAATGATGTGATTGACAAGACCCATTCGTTAGATTAGCGCTATGATCGTTTATTTTATTGCTATTGCTTTCTCCATAACTTATACATGTTCCTATGACTATGAGATTATGCAACTCCTGAATACCATAAGAGCACTTAGTGTGCTATCAAACGTCACAACGTAACTGGGTGACTATAAAGATGCTCTAGAGGTGTCTCCGATGGTGTTTGTTGAGTTGGCATAGATCAAGATTAGGATTTGTCACTCCGTGTATCGGAGAGGTATCTCTGGGCCCTCTCGGTAATGCACATCACTATAAGCCTTGCAAGCAATGTGACTAATGACTTAGTTGCGGGATGATGCATTACGGAACGAGTAAAGAGACTTTCCAATAACGAGAATGAACTAGGTATTGAGATACCTACGATCGAATCTCGGGCAAGTAACATACCGATGACAAAGGGAACAAAGTATGTTGTTATGCGGTTTGACCGATAAAGATCTTCGTGGAATATGTAGGAACCAATATGAGCATCCAGGTTCCGCTATTGGTTATTCACTGGAGATGAGTCTCGGTCATGTCTACATAGTCCTCGAAGCCGTAGGGTCCGCACGCTTAACGCTCGATGAGGATCGATATTATGAGTTTATGTGTTTTGATGAATCGAAGGTAGTTTGGAGTCCCAGATGTGATCACAGACATGACTGGGTGTCTCGAAATGGTCGAGACATAAAGATCGATATATTGGAAGGCTATGTTTGGACACCGGAATGGTTCCAGATGAGTTCGGGCATTTTTTCAAAGTACCGTGAGGTTACCGGAACCCCTCGGGGAGTCAATGGGCCTTAGTGGAAGAGAGAAGGAGGCAGCCAGGTGGAGGGTGCCCCCACAATCCCAATCTGAATTGGGGTGGGGGCCCGGCCCCCCTTTCCTTCTGTCCCTCTCCCTCTTCCTTCTTCTCCTACTCCAACGATAATATCAACCCCACGCTATTGCTCCCCAGCAACGGCGCCAGAAAAGAGCCTCGATAATCCCAAATTGTAGGGAATCATCGTAGCAATTCCCAAAGGTAAGATCAATATTCTCTCAAGTCCTATCTACCACTGATACGACTCTACGTACACCGAACGTTTGCTTCCAACTAGAAACGAGAAGTAAAACTATGTTGTGGGTATGAAGAGGATAACTTTGTATGATATCAGAGAGCTAAAATATAAAAGTAGGTGATGTTATCATAAAGTTAGAATATATTACCAAATATTATAAATATCGAGTGTGGAATAATGATGGGTCAGTGCGCAGAATTATCCTAGGCAATTGTTAACAAGACCGATGGTTGTCATTGCAATTTCATATGAGGGAGAGGCATAAGCTAACATAATTTCTCTTCTTGGGTCATATGCACTTATGATTGGAACTCTAGCAAGCATCCGCAACTACTAAAGATCATTAAGGTAAAACTCAACCATAGCATTAAAGCATAAATTCCCCTTTATCCCATACGCAACAAACCCCTTACTCAGGTTTATGCTTCTATCACTCAAGCAACCCACTATAAGAGAATCATGAATGTATTGCAACACCCTACAGCGGGAATCCCTCACGCTTGTGCTACACGGAGGGCACAATAGGACAGCACCAAAATAAAACATACAACTCATACCAATCTAGATCATCAATCAACCTAAAGACAAAGGATATCTACTCAAAACATCATAGGATGGCAACACATCATTGGATCATAATATGTGGCATAAATCACCATGTTCAAGTAGGGATTACAGAGGGGTGTAGGAGAGTGGACCGCGTAAAAGAGATGAGGATGGTCATGATGATGGTGATGTTGATGAAGACGATCACCGCGGCGATGATTCCCCTCCCGATGGTACTCCAGTGAAGCCGAGAGAGAGGAGGAGAGGTTCTCCCCCTTGTGCTTCCTCCTCCATGGCCTCCCCCCTCGATGGGTAGAGGTTCTCCCTCTGGTCCTTGGCCTTCATGGTGATGATGGCCCCTTGGGGATCCTCCTCTATAGCCTCCGGTGATGAAGGCCCCATCCGGCAGGGTGCCAAAGAGGGTGGCAGTGTCCTGGACTAGGGGGTACTCACCACGCCATCTCCCGGTCAATTAGATTGGGCCGAGGACCCCCATGGCTATATACTCATGGGCCAGTCAGTTAGATTGGGCCGATGACCCCCATGGCCGTATACTCATGGGCCAGTTCGGACAGCTATCGCATACAAGGAAGATTCCACAAGACTTGCTGGTCAAGACAAGGACTCCTCCCCCACCGGCGTATTCGTCTAGTACTCTTGTTATCCTAGGCCTCTGGTGCATTATATAAACCAGAGCCAGGCTAGTCGATAGATAAAAAAACAAAAATCATACCATAGGCTAGCTTCTAGGGTTTAGCCTCTACGAGCTCGTGGTAGATCAACTCTTGTAATACTCATATCATCAAGAACAATCAAGCAGGACGTAGGGTATTACCTCCATCAAGAGGGCCCGAAACTGGGTAAACATCATGTCCCCTGCCTCATGTTACCATCCGCCTTAGACGCACAGTTCGGGACCCCCTACCCGAGATCCGCGGTTTTGACACCGACATTGGTGCTTTCATTGAGAGTTCTGCTGTGCGATCGGCAAAAGGATCGATGGCTTGTCTGCAGATTAACTGCGACATCAACATCTTCGTCACTGGCTCGACTGGTCACCTTGGCTTGATCGAGGACTGTGCCCGGCCTCCGATCGTCATGTTTGGACGAGGGCCTTCATCAACACCAACTCCGATCTCTATCAAGATCATGGAGGAATCGTCCATGGAGCCCGGGGGCTCAACGTCAACATTGCCCTCGGGCGACCGTGCTGTTTTTCTGGACAGCGAACGCGTATCCGCCGCCACCGCCTCCTCGAGTGTCGTTTTAACGATCACTTCGATGGAATTGTGAGGAATTGAGTCTACAACAACCCTGGAAAATTTCGTCGAGTTCCGATGGAGGAATCTCTGACAATCTACGATATATCGGAGCCCTGTCAAAACCAGACGGGAATCTGGACGAGTTTAGGGCGTGGTCTCCAGAGCCCAGCTCGGAAGTCCTTTGGAAGATCCAACCATTCATTGGCTGCAGAATTCCCATATATCTACCACCCCTCAAAATTTCAGCTTGATCCGACCGTCCAAATTTCGGGAACCTTCCTATTAGTGCATCACTTTTCAGATCTGTTTCCTGCGTGAACACGGATCCTACCCGAATTCATGTTTCTTTATGAACGTGATATTTGACAACCTTTTTAAAATGAATTTTCTTCTAAGGTATTGTGCATTTTTTAACACGTGCCCATAAAAATTTAATCCTCCTCTGAGGTAATCTTCGCCATCACGGTGGTGTCAAACCAGTTCGGCAATATAGCTCCACGACTGCCGACCTGCGCTGGACATTTCATCGCTTTTTAAGCCGAGCTCAACTTCTTCGGATCCTCACCTCGGCAAGCCGAATAAGAGTTCGGAATTGCCAAGGATAAATCATCACCAACATCGCCACCCCATGGATTACATGGAGTAGGCACACCGGCATCACCGCATGGTCACTTCATCAAACCAGCATTGGCCGCGTCCCAAGTTACGACATGGGCCGGCATGGCCGCACTGTTGCTTCTTCGAGCCAATGTCCATCACGGCGAACTACTTCAACACCTCGGCTGACATGGAAGCTACAACTACTCCTCACCGGCCTGCTCCGTCACCTCAGCTAGACCGGGGACTTGGCTATTTCTTCATGAACATACTCCGGTGACTTCGGCGTCAACAGCCGACCAGCTTCATCACGTTAGCTGGACTGAGGGCTTCGCCTTAGCAAGCCAACCTTTGCCAGCATCACCAGGCCATCGCTTTATCGCCCATCAGGCAATGGGTGTGCGAATCGATTCCTGATTTTGGGAGTCGTTTTTCTTCGGAATGCTACAACAAATAAACCAGGTGCTATTAATCCTAACAATTTTTGCTTGTTGAGTTTATTTTTCTTAAGGAATTATTACTTTGGTTTGTTCCGTCATCTGTACACATGTCTATCAAATGGCGGCCACATTAAAAACGGTCCCGTGGTGGTTCGGTCAGTTTCCGTACATAGTTCGGCGAATGCCGCATCCGGAGCCCGGACCGCCCTGCAAATTTAGGCTTTGTCTGCGTCACGCTGACGCCCTGCATCGACATTGGCTTCGGCGCCAGGCCACATTTCTTTAAATAAATTATGTTTTCATAAAGCAATTATGCAAGGATTATATATATATATTATTATTTCCTGGACCGCGCTGTTTAATGTGTGTAGGTAATCGATTTTGACTGCGTTAGGCGGTCACTACTCCAGAGTGCGAACTCCTTGCTCGGACACCTCGGGCCTGGGGGTTGGGACCTCGGCCATGCCAAGGACTGCGAACCTTGTCGGATCTGTCACAGGTCAATGGGTGTCTTCGTCCCTCCACAAGCCCGAATCGCGTCATCAACACCAAGCACATTAACCAGCTAAGCCGCTTTCATGCTAAAAAACTCTCAGTTTTAAATTTTGTTCGGTTTGACCAAGCATTATACTTTTCGGCACAAAGTTGTTTGTGAAAAGTTCCTTGTCAAAACTTTGTTTGTGATGCGCATATTCAAATACCCCGTTTATTTGGGGGCTCCCTTGATGGAGCTTTTCCTCTTGCATATGATTATACTTGTACGACTTCGTTCATTGTTCGTGTATTATGCCACAATATGCACCATATTGACCTAAGCAATTCGCAACTGGGTTGCCTGGCTCCTGTGCTTACCCCTACGTTCTCTCTTGTTCAGCTAGGGAGTAAAGGGAGCACCTCTGCGATTGTTACTACCGGATCATCCGAGTTAGTACCTCAGACTGGGTGAAGCCGAAAGCTAGCGCTCTTATTGTTTTCAATCATGGTCGGCACATAACGGAACTCATGAGTACAAAAAATCTATTGCACAAGTCTCATAGTAACAATGAGCAACCGAAGAAAGGTATCGGTGGGGGTACTATTTTCTTCGAAGATGCTTCTTACACTTCGTTAGTAATATAGCATAAGTTCCCTGAGCGCGCTTTGTCTGTTACAGACTTATGGCCTGATTGCCTGGTTATCGGAAACATCGTCGATATTCTCGACAGGTGGAGTACATAACACTTTTCGGCCCTTGGCCGAAGAGGGAGAAGCCGACGGTCGGTTAAGACGCGTTTAAAGTTTGGGTGAACATAGATATGATATAAGTACTTCGGTACATACAATCATTATACATAAAATTCTTTTACCCAAGTCACTTGGGGGCTCTTAAAATCTGTAGGAGTTGTTTTATAGCAAATGTGTTTTCTTCCTAGTCGTCGCAAAATCATTTTCTATCACTCCTTTTTCGACGCGAGTGTGTGGTTAATAGCCAGATAACCCATTTTCTCTCTAGTGACCGCTCGAGTGTAGTTCGCTAAACTGGTCTAACAAGCAGCACTCCGCCTTCGGGATAGGAGGCTATAGCCGTAGTCTAACCCGCTTGAAGTCTTGAGATCGGATGTGTCATGTCAATGCACGACAGAAGCACGAAAGTAAGACCAATTTTCGGATTGGCACCGAACACTTGATCTTGTTCGGACATCAAGTTTTTACTGACGTTTTTTGGTTTTCCAAGCTTATGGCACTTTTAAACTATTTGTGTGTTTTCAGCACAAGTCTCGTAGTGCAACGCCGGACACCTTTAGAGATTCGGCAAAAACATTCTCGGATATTGCTAAATATGCATCGGTTTCGAATTGTGTCTTCGGTCAATAGTTGGGTTGCCCGGATCCTGCGCTTGCCTCCTATGTTCCGCTTTGTTCGGCTAGGTGTGCAAAGGGAGAACCACTGCGATTGTGCTTCTAGCTCAAATGGTTAAGCACCTCAGTGGAGAAAGCCGAAAACTGACTGTCACAATAAACGTAAACGGGCCAGCGATCCGATGACTGTGTTAAATGACAGGCCATTCATAACATTGGCCGAAGTGTTTACGGCTTGACCTCGACTGTCGCCGAACACTATCGGGGGCTAGTAACTGGCTTCCCAAACAAAATCCTCAATATTCTGCTCTTACATTAGAGCTGAGGTTTCATGATCATGCTTAGCATGACAACCCAAAGAAAGGAACCGATAGCGGGACTATTTTCTTTAGAAGACATTTCTTATATTAAACAAGTAATATAACATATCTCTCTGCGTACCTTTGTTTATAAAATCGTATGGCCAGATTGCCTTGTTTGTCATAAATCTTTGCCCTCATAAAGGCTTTATAAAGTAGGACGAACACTCCTCGGCTACTGGCCGAGGAGGTGGAAGCCGATGTCAGTCAACAAAGTTTTGTATAATGCAGATCCGAGCATTAATGATGTAAAGTACTTGGATACATAGAATCATTACACATAATTTGTGATTTTACTCTGGATATCAATCCTTAATTCGGCCACCCGTGCCCGCATTAAGGCTCGGGGGCTACTGGGCTTTGGCCTTATCATTTAATTATATAAAAGGGGCGTATCGATACCCTGATCTGGTGTTGCCACCCGACCAATGTCTCGGGGGCTACTGCATTGGCAATCCAGTGCAGAAAATTTAAGTGCAATATAGTTTTCGAGGAGATTATGATCCTCAGGTTGGTCAGCCGCACCCAACTTGAGTCTCGAGGACTCTGCACACTGCTTTTTGTGTCCCGAAGTATTCTGTCGAGCTAGGAGTTGGTCCTCAGACCGATTTTGCAAATCAACCCGAGTCTCAGCGGCTACTGGGATCAGCGATTTTATGTCATCCTTCAGGTGCATCTCGGGTTTTAGACCAATACACACCTTGAGGGCTACTGGCTATATATCTCGGCAGAGAATAAATTGCACCAATAAAAAATATTGACAAAAAATCGGCCCACAATCGGGGTGGTGCACCACCTCGGAAGCAGTCCGGCATAAAGCTCGGGCGCTAGTGGCTGGCTCCATAGAGGGCATTTCCGGCATTAAGCTCGGCTAAACTCCTTCAACTTTTTTGAACCAACGTGATTTATGACACCTCGGATATAGTCTGGCGTTGGAGCTCGGATACAGTCCGTCGTTAGAGCTTGGACATAGTCCGGCGTTGGAGCTCGGATACATTCCGGCGTTGGAGCTCGGAAGCGGTCCGGCGTTGGTACTCGTCTAAAAAAGATACCTCGAATGCAGTCCGGCGCTGGAGCTCGGACGCAAGAGGGCGCTGATAAAGGACAAAAACTTAAAGGGGCTCCAGCACCGGACTGCATTTGAACAACTTCAAACCTGATGCATGGCATAAAAGTAAACAAGGCATTGATAAAGGACGAAAACTTAAAGGGGCTCCTCGGATACCCGATGTATAAACTCTTCCGATGCACGATGGTGATCCTCAAGATCGAAGAAGATTTGTTGAACCAGTTTTCAAGACCGATGACCAAAGATGAAGAACACTTCAGAAGAATCAAGGAGCGTCCCCAACTTGGAGACCGATTCAGGGGGCTACTGACGGTGTCCTGGACTAGGGGGTACTCACCACGCCGTCTCCCGGTCAGTTAGATTGGGCCGAGGACCCCCATGGCCGTATACTCATGGGCCAGTTCAGACAGCTATCGCATACAAGGAAGATTCCACAAGACTTGCTAGTCAAGACAAGGACTCCTCCCCCACCGGCGTATTAGGCTAGGACTCTTGTTATCCTAGGCCTCTGGTGCATTATATAAACCAGGGCCAGGCTAGTCGATAGATAAAAAACAACAATCATACCATAGGCTAGCTTCTAGGGTTTAGCCTCTATGATCTCGTGGTAGATCAACTCTTGTAATACTCATATCATCAAGAACAATCAAGCAAGATTTAGGGTATTACCTCCATCAAGAGGGCCCGAACCTGGGTAAACATCGTGTCCCCTGCCTCCTGTTACCATCCACCTTAGACGCACAGTTCGGGACCCCCTACCCGAGATCCGCCGGTTTTGACACCGACAGAGGGCCTAGATTGATTTCTCGTGGCTACAGAGGCTTGCAGCGGTGGAACTTCCGATATAGGTTATTTTCTGGAGGTTTGGGCATTTATAGGAGAGGTTGGCGTTGAGAACAAGTCAGGGGGCCCACGAGAAGTCCACGAGGCACAGGGGCGCACCCTAGGGGGGTGGGCACGTCCCCACCCTCGTGGGGCCCACGGGACTCCCCTCCGGTAGATTTATGTTCCAGTACTTTTTATATTTTCCAGAAAAATTCTCTATTGATTTTCATCGCATTCCGAGAACTTTTATTTTTGCACAAAAACACCACGGTAGTTCTGCTAAAAACAGCATCAGTCCGGGTTAGTTCTAATCAAATCATACCAAAATCATATAAAACTATTGTAAACTTGGCATGAATACTTCATAAATTAGATACGTTGGAGACATATCAGCATCCCCAAGCTTAATTCCTTCTCGTCCTCTAGTAGGTAAATGATAAAAGAAATAATTTATGAAGTGTGAATGCTAGCAAGTGCATAATTTTGATCAATGATAGTTCCAATCACTTTTTCTAGCATCATTAGATATCATAACAGTAGCTCAACTCATGAAACTTCTCATGATCAAGTAACAAGATATTCACATGTTAAAGTATAGATCATAAACTTTCTTGAAAACTAACAAACCGTGCTCTTAGTCATCAAACTATTGCAATTCATCTTATTTTCGGGAAGGGTCTATGTAAGATCTTTGATTTAGCAAACTCCACATACTCAACTATCATTTAATCTTTCATAATTGCTAACACTCATGTGATATTTATGGGTTCAAAGTTTTAACCGGACACAGAGAAAGATAGGGGCTTATAGTTTCGCCTCCCAACCTTTTACCTCAAGGGTAATGTCAACGAATAATAGTTTATGAAAACCTACATTCAAGTGGATATATATATATATATATTTGAATCTCTCCAACACAAAGTGCTTGCCAAAGGAAAAGGTGTAAAAAGGAAAGGTGATGACCACCATGACTCTTGTATAAGGGTAGAAGATAAAAGTAAAAGATAGGCCCTTCGCAGAGGGAAGAAGAGGTTATCATGCGCTTTTATGGTTGGATGCACAAAATCTTAATGCAAAAGAACGTCACTTTATATTGCCGCTTGTGATAAAGACCTTTATTATACAGTCCGTCGCTTTTATTTCTTCCCTATCACAAGTTCGTATAAAGCTTATTTTCTTCGCACTAATAGATCTTACATATTTAGAGAGCAATTTTTATTGCATGCAACGATGACAACTTACTTGAAGGATCTTACTCAATCCATAGGTAGGTATGGTGGACTCTCATGGCAAAACTGGTTTAAGAGATGTTTAGAAGCACAAGTAGTATTTCTACTTGATGCAAAGAATTTGGCTAGCATGAGAGGGAAAGGCAAGCTCAACATGTTGGATGATCCAAGAAAATATAACGTTTTGAATATAGGAAAACATAACCCATTAAGTTGTCTTCCTTGTCCAACATCAACTTTTTAGCATGTCATATTTTAATGAGTGCTCACAATTACAAAAGATGTCCAAGATAGTATATTTATATGTGAAAACTCTCTTCCTTCAATATTCTTTCATGAATTGTTCAAGTGACCAATTCTGCGTTTGCTAACTTTCAATAAGTTTACTACCTATACTTATTATGTGTGAAGTCATTACTCCCCATGTTGTAAGCATATGAAACTTATATAAATTCAGATTTATGATATTCAATTCATTCAACCATTTACTCATAGGATATATGTGAAGCACGTGAGTAAATGACAAACTACTCCAAAAAGATATAAGTGAAGAACACTTAGTAGTCAAATAATTAACTAGCCATGGGAGGATTCTTTTTCATTCAAGATTTCAGATCCAATGATTTTATTCAAACAGAAAGTAAAATTGAAAATACGTTCCAAGAAAAACACATATCATGTGACGAATAAAAATATAGCTCCGAGTAAGGTATACCGATAGTTTTGAAGATGAAAGAGGGGATGCCTTCCGGAGCATCCCCAAGCTTAGGCGCTTGAGTCTTCATTTAATATTACCTTGGATTGCCTTGGGCATCCCCAAGCTTAGGGTATTTCCACTCCTTATTCTCCTCATATCGATATCTCACCCAAAGCTTGAAAACTTCAATCACACAAAACTTAACGGAACTTTGTGAGATAGGTTAGTATGATAAAGAGTAAACCATTCACTTTGGTACTGTAAAAGACAAGATTAATAATTGTTCTCACACAATTCCTACTGTACCATATAATTTCTACAATTTATATTGAGAAATATAAGCTATAAAAAATAGAAAACAAGCAAACTATGCAATGAACACAGAATCTGTCAGAAACAAAACAGTCTGTAATGATCTGAACAGAAACCATCCTTCTTCTACTCGAAAATATATGAAATAAATTGGTGGGCGTGAGGAATTTGTCTATTAATCTTCTGAAAAAAGAATCAAATCAATCGCACTCTTCTGTAAAACATGACAGCTACTCTCGTGAGCGCAAAGTTTCTGTTTTTTACAACAAGATCACATTAACTTTCACCCAAATCTTCCCAAAGGTCTTACTTGGAACTTTATTGAAACTAAATCTATAATACATGATTACTATAGTAGCTTAATCATGAGAACACACAAAAACATTAAGGGTAAATATTGGGTTGTCTCGCAACAGCGCTTTTCTTTAATGCCTTTTAGCTAGGCATGATGATTTCAATGATGTTCACATAAAAGATAAGAATTGAAACATAAAGAGAGCATCATGAAGAATATGACTAGCACATTTAAACCTAACCCACTTCCTATGCCTAGGGATTTTGTGAGCGCACAATTTATGGGAACAAGAATCAACTAGCATAGGAAGGCAAAACAAGTATAACTTCAAAACTTTAAGCACATAGAGAGGAAACTTGATATTATTGCAACTCCTACAAGCATGTATTCCTCCCTCATAATAATTTTCAGTAGCATCATGGATGAGCTCAACAATATAACCAGCACTTAAAGCATTATGTTCATGATCTACAAGCATAGAAATTTTGCTAGTCTTCACATAAGCAAAATTCTTCTCATTTGGAATAGTGGGAGCAAACTCAACAAAGTAACTGTCATGTGAGGCATAATCCAATTGAAAATTAAAATCATGATGACAATTTTCATGGTTAACATTATTCTTTATAGCATACATGTCGTCACAATAATCATCATAGATAACAACTTTGTTCTCATAATCAATGGGAACCTCCTCCGAAATAGTGGAATCATTACTAAATAAAGTTGAAACTCTTCCAAATCCACTTTACATTATAGTATTATTCATACTCCAAAAGATATAAGTGAAGTTCATGGAGCATTCTACAATTAATATAGACTAACCAATATCCAAGCTCAAAATATATAAGTGAAGCACAAGAAGCATTCTATAAAACCATACTCAAAAGATTTAAGTGAAGCACAAAGAACAATTCTATAAGATCATACTTAAAAGATATAAGTGAAGCACATGAAGCATTCTATAAATCAATGAAGGGCTATCTCATGCAAGCATGGTATTAAAGGAAAAACAAAAAACACAAAGGACACAAATCATGTGAACAAAACAAAAACCGAGGTATACCGATAATTGTTGAAGAAGAAAGATGGGATGCCAACCGGGGCATCCCCAAGCTTAGATGCTTGAGTTTCCTTGGAATATTTACTTGGGGTGCCTTGGGCATCCCCAAAAGAGCTCGGTAATCCCCAAGTGCAGGAAATCATCGTAGCAATTCCCAAAGGTGGAAGTGATAAGTATGGAGTGTCAAACCCACAAGGAGCTAAAGGTAATATCAATATTCTCTCAAGTCCTATCTGCCACTGATACGACTCTACGTACACCGAACGTTTGCTTCCAACTAGAAATGAGAAATAAAACTATGTTGTGGGTATGAAGAGGATAACTTTGCATGATATCGGAGAGCTAAAATATAAAAGTAGGTGTTGTTATCATAAAGTTAGAATATATTACTAAATATTATAAATAGCGAGTGTGGAATAATGATGGGTCGATGTGCGGAATTATCCTAGGCAATCGTTAACAAGACCGGTGGTCGTCATTGCAATTTCATATGAGGGAGAGCCATAAGCTAACATACTTTCTCTTCTTGGATCATATGCACTTATGATTGTAACTCTAGCAAGCATCCACAACTAGTAAAGATCATTAAGGTAAAACCCAACCATAGCATTAAAGCATCAAGTCCCCTTTATCCCATATGAAACAACCCCCTTACTTGGGTTTATGCTTTTGTCACTCAAGCAACCCACTATAAGCGAATCATAAACATATTGCAACACCCTACAACGGGAATCCCTCACGCTTTCGTGACACGGAGGGCACAATAGGACATCACCAAAACAAAACATACAACTCACACCAATCTAGATCATCAATCAACCCAAAGACAAAGGATATCTACTCAAAACATCATAGGATGGCAACACATCATTGGACCATAATATGTGGCATAAAGCATCATGTTCAAGTAGGGATTACAGCGGGGTGCGGGAGAGTGGACTGCGTAAAAGAGATGAGGATGGTGATGATGATGGTGATGTTGATGAAGATGATCACCGTTGATGATTCCCCTCCCAATGGCACTTCGGTGCCGCCGAGAGAGAGGAGGAGAGGTTCTCCCCCTTGTGCTTCCTCCTCCATGGCCTCCCCTGGATGTGGAGAGGTTCCCCCTCTGGTCCTTGACCTTCATGGTGATGATGGCCCCTCTGGCATCCTCCTCCATAGCCTCTGGTGATGATGGATACAGAGGCTTGCGGCGGTGGAACTTCCGATCTAGGTTATTTTCTGGAGGTTTGGGCATTTATAGGAGAGGTTGGCATCGAGAACAAGTCAGGGGGCCCCACAGTAAGTCCATGAGGCACAGGGGCGCTCCCCAGGGGGGTGGGCGCGCCCCCACCCTCGTGGGGCCCACGGGACTCCTCTCCTGTAGATTTTTCTTCTAGTATTTTTTTATTTTTTCCAGTCTCCGTTGATTTTCATCGCTTTCCGGGAACTTCTATTTCTGCACAAAAACAACACCACGGTAGTTCTGCTAAAAACAGCATCAGACCGGTTAGTTCTAATAAAATCATAGCAAAATCATATAAAACTATTGTAAACTTGGCATGAATAGTTCATAAATTATAGATACGTTGGAGACGTATCATGCGGTGCCCCTGTCAGTGTCAAAACCAGCAGATCTCAGGCAGGGGGTCTCGAACTATGCGTCTAAGGATCGAAGGTAACATGAGACAGGGGACACGATGTTTACCCATGTTTGGGCCCTCTTGATGGAGGTAATACCCAATGTCCTGCTTGATTGACTTTGATGAATATAGGGGTTACAAGAGTTGATCTACCACGAGATTGTAATGGCTAAACCCTAGATGTCTAGCCTATATGATTATGATTGTGTCTGCGGACTAAACCCTCCACTTTATATAGACACCGGAGGGGACTAGGGTTTGTATAGAGAAAGGAATCTTCATATCCGCACGCTAAGCTTGCCTTCCACGCCAAGGAGAGTCCCATCAGGACACGGGGAAAGTCTTTCGTCTTGTATCTGCACGGCCCATCTGTCCAGCCCACATCATGTAGCCCGGACGCCCGAGGACCACATAATCCTGGACTCCGTCGGTAGCCACTAAACCAGTCCTCAATGTCGATGTGTCCGGCGCGCAGATTGTCTTCAGCATTGCAAGGCGGGTTCCTCCCCCGAACACTTCAAAGCGGTTGATCATCGGTACTATATCTGGCTCTGTACAACAGTCATACCTCTGAATTACAACGGCAGAATATAGATAAATTCTGTCTTCTGAAGATTTCACTGGTCAGACGTTACGTCCGGCCATTCTATTATTTCAAAACGTTTTTTGGCCTCCCGTTTCGCATTTCGAGACGCAACCACCGACGACACGTCCTGTCAAAGCAGAGATCGGGCCCCCTTATTACGGGATTCTCATCAATACGTGTTTGGGAAACCCAACCGTGCCGTCTCGCACGACCCCTTGGAAATAGGCGATCTTTAAGGCTCGTGGGTGACGCATGATATTCGCTGCCTTTATAAGGAGATAAGATTCCCCCTTTTTACCCCACACCTTCCCCTTCCTCAGTCCATCTGCCCTCAAGCTCCAGCGCTCAAGCTTCGATCCACTCCGTTCCCAGAAAGTACTCCAGCCATGTCCAGATCCAGAGCGCAGGGCAAGTGGATGGCCTCCTCCATCACGGAGAAAAACATCAAGGAACTCCGGGAAGCGGGGTATCTGGCCAAAGAGATCGACCACCGGCTCTTGGCCAAAAAATATGTCATCCCCACTCCAAATCCCGACAAGAGGGTATTATTTATCCCTCATTTTCTTCGCAGACTGGGGTTTCCCCTTCATCCTTTCGTTCGCGGCCTCATGTTTTACTACGGGCTAGATTTCCACGATCTAGCCCCAAATTCTTTCCTCAACATTTCGGCGTCTATCGTCATATGCGAGGTATTCCTCCACATTTCTTCCCACTTCGGCCTGTGCATCAAGGTCTTCAATGTGAAGCCGAAAGTGGTGGATGGCCAACACGCGGATTGCGGTGGCGCTATGGTGAGCAAACTGCACAACGTCACTTGGCCCCAAGGCACCTTCATGGAGACCGTAAAGGGATGGCAGCAGGGGTGGTTCTATGTCACAGAGCCCCGTGACTCCACATGGGTCTCTCCTATGGAGTTCAAGTCCGGACCCCCAATGCGGCTGACCTCCTAGATCAACAAGGGCCTGGACTGGGCGTCGTCTAACAAGGTAATGATGCTGGAGAACCGCATCAAGAGCATGGTAGATAAAAATACCAGCATCGCCAGCGTGATCCAGGTGATGCTCTTCCGCCGGATTCTCCCGTGTCAGGCGCATCACGAGCCCATGTGGAAGTTCAATCCGGCCGGTCCTCGGACCCTGCAGTGGTTCTTCAGCACGAAGCACGAAGACATGTGGAAGCTGCTCTTCAAGAACCAGAAGTCATGGCCGGAGACAACTGAAAACCTCGGCTACGACAACACCCATGCTGCAACCCCCGTAAGTTCTTTGATAACATTACTTTGTGAGCCCAAGGAGCACAATAAACTCTCCATTTTCTTTTGCAGGGCTGGACATAGAAAGTGGAACAGATTCACTGTCCGACTCTGTTGCCTGAAGACGAAGCTATTCCTCTATTGACGAGGATGCTAGTCCCGGTGCCATCCCAGGCACCGGAAAAGAAGGCCAAGGAGAAGGGCAAGGAGGCCAAGAGTGGCCTCCGCCGTAAAGGCGCCTCGGACGTAGTGTGCGGAGACACCAAAACTCTCTCCTCCCTTGACGAACAGGAAGAGGAGGAGGAAGAGAGTGATCCCCCACCCAAGGGGGAGAAGAAGAAGAAGAAGAAGAGGGCAGCTTCCGCCGATCTAGAGGCGGAAATCTCCAAGAAAGGGAGGACCTCCCTTACGGATGACTTCGAGTCGGACGCCGATGAGTGGTGCCCCTGGCCGGATCATAAGTACTCAAAGGTATATATATGTCCGGCTTATAGTTATAACACGCTTTAAATTGCATGTTGCAGTACGGTTCATGTCCTCCCCCGGTGATCTTCCTCTACTGGGAATTCGGTGGGTCTGAACATGATGGAGAGCGATTCACCTCCACCATCTTCCTCCCCCCTACAGCGGACAACACCGAGGTGTCGTCCCAAGGGACCCTTCCGGGACAGGGAGAGGTGCCGGAGGCTTCCAAGATGGGGCCGAAGGGTGACACCTCGGCTGCCGAGAACATGGGGGAACCAACCCCCAAGGAGACTGGAGACGGGGGCTATGTCCAGTTTGGCCCCCAATCAAATGTCGGTCCGGAAACACACATGGTTCCGGAAACAGATGAGCAACCCTCTTTGTGAGAAGGGGGTGCACCTACAACACTGACATCCTCTGTTAATGCGTAGGCGCCGAATACTCTGGTGAGAGCGCTTTAGAGCGCCACCATTATGGAAGAACATCGTACCCTTGTGGGTATGGTGATTGAAAAGGTTCAGTCCACAAAAAGTGGATTGAGCGAAGCCTACACTAGCCTTTTAAGAGGCTTTGAGGTATGTGCCTTACAATGTCTTTTGAGCTGTATAAAAGAATGCATGTGTATAGATAGTAGCCCCTGAGACTCTGTTTAGTGTTCGGAAAGAAAAACCGAACAGAGGATCTAACAACTCATTCAGGAGACTAACGCGCATTTCTTCTTAAACAAGCAGGCTGCGAAACAGGCATCGGCTGCCCATGCCGCCGAAGCATCCGAGCTAAGGGGAAATTAGAAGAAAAGCAAGGTATGTAATACCGAAGCACGTCTGAAATGATTCCAGCTATGATGTAGTATCTCAATGAGTTTCGTAATTATGTTTGTAGCTGACACGTTTGAGGTCGAGGCCCTCAAGAGTGCGTTGGCCGAGGCCAAGAAGGAGGCGAAGGAGGAACGAGCCTCCCGCCTTAAACATGAATCGTGGGTGGAGGAAGTACAGCAAGAGCTCAAGGATGCCATAGGCAAATGTGAATCCTTAGAGCGTAAGAGTTCGGAGCAGAACTCTGAACTTGCTAAGCCATTCCAAAGCGCACAGGAAGCCCCGGCCGAAGCCCAAAGCGTTGTCCGGGAGATCCAAGAGGCAAAGAAAATTGCGGCGGGTAAGGCCTTTAACATGCAGAGCAAATCTGTGAAGAAAAGGTATATCTTTCTAACCCAGATTTGGAGTTCTCCATGAGTGTTTACGGACCTGGCCCGGTGTGTTGCTGATGTCGCGGAGTTCTTCCGGGCTGAAGAGGGGAGCTCAACGGAGAAGTTGTTATGGTCGTAGTACCTTGCTCCAGAGCATCCTGTGCCCCTCGGCGATCAGCTGATGCAATGGACCAAACTGCACAGGGTGGCTGAATTGGCCATGAGGGATTTGATAATTCGTCTTTGGCCTGCCGAACCCATGCCCAGTAGCTACTTTGGTCTCGTCAAGCGGCTGGTCAGCGCCTGCCCTCGGCTTGATGCCGTGAAGTGGTCGGTCTGTATTGAAGGTGCGCGGATGGCCTTTGCCCGTGTCAAGGTGCAATGGGCGAAGATGGATGTTGTCAAGCTTGCAACTGAGGGACCGCCCGCTGGCAAAGAGCACCGCACGCTGGAGCGGTACTTTGATGATGTCCTGAAAGGATCCGCATTGTAGAAGGCCAATGTTTGAAGGACATCATTTTTGAATGAATGTATCTATGTTGTCCAATCCTGTATCATGAAACAAGGCTTATGTATGATATGTTGCTTATTTTACTTTAAAGTATCTCCTCGTGTGTGGCTGTTTATGATATCTGAGAGTTGGCCAGTCGTCGGCTTCAGCCCCAATGTAGGTAGTACGGGGGTGTTCGGGATAACACTTAAACACACTTGACCCAACACACTGGTCCGTGAAGGAGGTGTTTGTGCGGCGAACCAGGCAATTGGACTATGCGTCTTTATCGCCCTCACTTAGCCATAGAAGTTTTATAATGGGAGTGCGGGCACAACCCCTAGTATTGTTCGATTATCCAAACTCATGTGCTATGAATGCCCGGCCAGGTGGAGGCCAACCTATCGCATAATGCGGAAAAAATTGCTAAAGATTTGTATTTGGTCACCGAATAGCTGACCAGCTCTCGCCACATCATGACAGTCAGTTTTCGGCTTTCTCTACTAAGCTGTTTGTCCAGGTGAACCAGAAACACAATCGCAGTAGTTCTCCCTTTACTACCCTAGCCGATCAGACGGAATGTAAGGTAGCAAGGACAGGAGCCGGGCAACCCAACTATTGACCAAAGACATGATTCGGAGCCAATGCATATAATGCTATATTCGGGACACCGAATTGCACTGTTAAAGTGTTCGGACTTTGTTTTAATATTTAAAAGATGTACACGGCTTAAAAAAGCCCCTGGTTATTTGGGTCGTACCAAGGTGTACATGACAATTGGACCAAAACAGGGAAACATATGTTGAGAGGTAAGCCAACACCACGTAAGTTTGGGCCAAAAACTATTTCCATAGTAGTCTGATTGATACGTCAAAACGTATTGATACAAATAGTGCAATAAGCAACAAGGCTATTTTACACGCCGAACACAAGGGGAAGCTGTGCATGCATCCTGAAAGCGGACGAGGTGATCTTTAAAGATCCTTTAGGTACTCTGGCATGCGTCTATGCTTCTTTTCTCCTTGGTATATTGTCCTTCGAGAGGAACATCGACCGGTGTTTTCATAATAGGCCACGAAAAGAGGCTTTGGCACCATCGAGAGGATGGTGCGGGTTGCGAGGAACCTGGAAAAATAAAAAGAAAAGAAAAAGGAAATGTAAGTGTCCTGATAGGGTCTAGCCGTATTGTAGACATTGTCCTTATTATGCCTCCATCCTTTCCCATGGTATTTTTAGTGCGTAATTATGTACGCGTGGTACATATGCCATAATTCGGTAGGGGATGAGGTGGAGGCTGAGTTGCTAATCGAGCTCCTGACGAGCTGGACTGTCGTACGGTGGGGTAGTCGGGACTCGTTTCGACAGTGTCCGAGGACTTGGCCGCCGACGTAATAGCTAGCTTGATTAGGTGTAACATCCCAAATTTTCAATTTGGAATGTTATACATAGGTCATCCATGGATATCATATTTTATTACATTTTGTTCTTGTGATCCTTGAAATCCTAAACAACTCAAGGACCCTCGGAGAGAGTTGGGGATTTTCCCTCATTCTCATATTTGAGTTTTATCAAATATTGAAACAAGGATCACTTTGGTTTTAATTATTTTTCTTCCCCAAAAATATTTCATATTAAAATTATATGAGAGGAGATAATATGACTTTTCCAAAATAAATGAAATGTTGGAGGAAAATATTAAAATCAATTTGTATTTTATTTGAGGTTTTATCACTATTTTATTTGAATTAGGAAAAAATATGTGTTTTTCAAAATTGCATTAGAGGCCAAAATAAATATTCACCTTGTCTGGCGTATTTTTAGAGGATGGGGAAAATTTATTTCAGAATTTTTGGAGTCAGTTTAGTATTTCTTTTCTTCGTTTTCTGTGTGGATTTTTTTAAAAGGTAACCGACCTAACCGGGCCGTGTCCGCCTAGGACTCCTGGCCCGGCCGGCCTTTATAAGCCGGGAGGCCCGACCCCAGTAGCCCACCGCCCCGCCCGAAACCATAAGACGCCGCCGCCGCACCAGCCGCCGCCGCCGCGCGCTGCTGTTGCCGCCGCCCCGCCGCCGTGCCGCGCCGCCACCCACGCCGCTCGCCGGAGTTTGCCGGTTCGGTTTTTCTGCTAAAAACCCTAGATTCATTTTTTTAATAGATCGGTTTGATTTTTTTCCCTGGTTTAGTTGTTTAGCGAACGCCCGTTCGTTTTAATGAACGGTTTTCACCCGTTAACCACAGACAGCGAACGTCCATTTGTTAGCCTGTTTTCAGTTTTCTTTTTCCAGGGTTTTTCCGCGATTATTTTTCGATCGCGATTTCTTCCCTGTTTTTCGTTTTAGTTTATCTTTTCGCTCGTTTATCGGAATCGGGCGATTCAAGCGCCTAGATCTTCATCTCGAAGCCCTCTTTCTGTTTTACCAAATTGAACAAGATTTTGGTACTGTAAAATTTGACTTTATTCCAGATTAGTAATCAGATCTTCTTTCTTTCGCAGTTTGAGTTTTGTTGCTCCGTTCGATTTGATTCTTTTTGCAAACCGGAGTTCTTCTGTTGAACTTTCTGGTTAGATCTTCTTATTTGAGATTTACCCGTGCATCTTTGCTTGATTTCTTATGTATGCTATTGTTTGTTTGCGATAGAACACCGGGAGTGCGAAGCGTGCTACTATGAGTCTTTAGGATTTGTAGATCGTCAGCAAGGCAAGAAACACTTTGATCATACCCCTTTATCACCTAGTTTTTATGCATTAGTTTCAACCCTCACACATTGCATGAGTAGGATCTCTTAACATGTGGGTCTGGGAAGTAGATAATGAGGTAGAACCTATTACCTGTTTTATTATCAAACCCTTGGGAGTTACTTCTACGTTATGCTTATATTGCCATGCTATGCTCGTAGACGTGGTTCGGGTTTGAGCGTATCCATGACAGATGTGAGTTGTTAATTAATGCTTCAACTTAAGGTGGAAACTTTAATACACGTCTAGGTGGATTGCTTGTGGGCACCTAGAGAATCCAGTGTTGTCCTATGATATCCCAGAGTACCCGGGTGATCATCCTACGGTCCGCCACTCAGGCTCAAAGGGATCATAACACTATTCCTGCTAGAAACTTCTGTGTGCAGCCACAAGACATTATGGACTCTGGCATAATTGAGTAATTTACGTGAGTTCTTGAAGAGGTGGACTAGCAGATGTAGGGGATTGTAGGTGTACCGGTCCGCCCGGAGTAAAGAGCAAATGCTTCTGAAAGATTGTGTCTCAGTCATCCGTTTCTCAAACACCCTGTAGTGCGAGAAATCCAACGGAGGAGATCAAGTCTTGTGGGGAAAAGTGTGCAAACCTCTGCAGAGTGTATAAACTAATCATGGTTAGCTGTGTCCCCGATTATGGACATTTTGAGTATCTAGTTCTTGGATTATCATATGGATCTCATCACTCTACTAAATATATTTGTTGGGATGTTAACTTTTAATTGGGATTGAGTTGGAGGAACCTTCTCAATATTGTTCAACCACCATGATAGTTAAATAAAATATATTCCTTTGTTGTAGGAAAAAATTGGCTTTTCGCAAACCATATTAACCATACAGCCTCCACCAGCCATATATGCACATAGTGATAGCTTTTATCTGTTCATTACTCTCCTGTGTTACATTTCCATCATATTCCATGTGCTGACCCGTTTCGGGCTGCAACGTATCATGTTGCAGACTTTTCAGACGAGGAGTAAGGTGAGATAGGTCGTTTGTCATGCACTCAGCCATGCCGTTGGAGTTGATGGACTCACTTTATCTTCCAAGCCTTCTGCTGTTATCGTATTAGATGGCCTTAAGCCATATTTTATTGCAATAAGTTCTCTGTTGAGACATTCGATGTAATAAGTGTGTGATTGCCAGTCTGTTATAAATCCTTTGAGTACTGTGTGTGTCAGCATTACCGATCTAGGGATGACATTGAAGCACAGAGACTTGACCGTTTGAGGTCGGGTCCCTACAAGATGGTATTAGAGCACACGCTGAATGTAGGACACGACAACTAAGAAAAGCCATAGGCCACTCTTCTCTACTTATTTATCACTCCTCTCCATTTTCTACTCTTTAGGACGGCGGATACGAGGAACAAGTTTGCACAACCGGATGAAGACACACCTTTTGGATGACACTTGAAGGAAGTCACTAAGTACCTGAACATTGGAATACCAAGCTTCACCGGGACCTATACCGCCACTTTACCAGAAGAGGAGCGATGGATGATTCGAGTTCAAGTTCCAGGAAGGACGTTCACGCCAGTCACTAAACCCATAGAGTTTTCCTTTGATGCACCCACCTGGAGTCTAGGCAAGAGCATGGCAGCCCACATCGCTATAGGACGCGTCGGCGAAGTTTACCACAAGGAGCTGAAGGACACTATCTACCAGATATGTGGATGCCGAGATAAGCAATGGCAGATGATCAACACCAGGAAGGACAGGTCCATTGCAGCATTCATCTAGGAATTAAACCACCACATTCGTCGCCAGGAGAACCAGATGTGCGCAAGCATGATAGATTTGAAGACGGCGATGATCAGGATCACAGAGCTAGAAGAGGAGCTTAATTCTACACGCGATGGATATGAGGAGGAAATGATGATACTTGTGGAGAGGAATGGCGACATGACCAGGAAGCTAGGAGTTTTTATGGGAGACCCCGCGCCAGTAGGAGAAGACGACGAACCCAAGGAGATTCGTTCTAAAGACTACATCATCATAGACGACACCGATTCTGACCCAGATAGTAGTGACGATGACTATGAATACTAAGCTAGAGCAGATATCATGGAGTCTTCCACCGATCAAAATTTCTAGTAGACCACCATACTATTAGTAGTACCCCCCATGTAAATATTAGTAGTCCGAGCACTATAAACGATAGTTGGACCGATTGTATGCCCTTGCTTGATTGATTGAGTGATATGATATGATTGTGTTTCTCTCATGTGCATATGTGTAGTGCTTTCTCATTAGACCTCATTCTATTTTAATATCTTCCCTCTAAACCCATCAGATGCCTCCGAGACATGACCCCGGTTTTGCTTTCCCACCGGAGCTCACTCAGTTGATCCAGCAGCAGAATGCCTTGATGCAGTTGTTAGTTCAGAACCAAGGCAACAACAACAACAACAACAACAACAATAACAACCCACCGCCACCACCACCAGTTGATAACTTAGCCCATTTTCTGAGGCTGCAACCGCCGGTGTTTTCCAGTAGCGCCGAGCCAATAGTTGCTGATGATTGGCTGCGCGGGATTGGAAGGGAGTTGACCACCGCAGGTTGCACAGATGCGGAGAAGGTGCATTTTGCCGCACACCACTTGGATGGACCAGCAGCCGCACAGTGGGAGAATTACACAACCATTTTTCCTATAGCCAATGTCACCTAGGAGCAGTTTCAGCAAGCATTCCGCACAGCCCATGTATCCACGGGAGCTATGAGCATGAGGAAGCGTGAGTTTCGCAAGTTACGCTAAGGGAACCATACTGTAGGCCAGTACGTGGAGGAGTTCAGTAAGTTATCCCGCTATGCTCCAGATGATGTCGCCATAGATGCGGCGAAGCAGGAGAAGTTTATGGAAGGGCTGAATGATGAGATGAGTATGCAGTTAATGGTGGCAACATTTAACAACTACCAGGAGTTGGTAGATAAAGCTCTCATGATCGAAGGGAAGCAGCAGCAGATAGAGAGCCGCAAAAGGAAATATGGACAAGGGAAGTACAATTCAGGAGCTCAACAGAAGCCTCACTTTACCCCGAACTCGGGAGGGCTTACCCATAACCATGGAGGCCACACTCAAAATGGAGGAAGTAATCATACTGGCCCAAGGAAGGGGAGTGGGAATGGAGCAAGCAGCAATTAGGACCGTTCCAATCCAGCCACACCCGCCAAGAGGGACCTAAGCCACGTCACTTGTTTCAAGTGCGGGAAAACTGGACACTATGCCACGGAGTGCCCTGAAGCGAAGAACGGAAATGGTAATGGGAGCTCTGGAAAGAAGCCCAATCCATTTAACAAAGGACAAGTGAACCACGTGAACGTGGAGGAGGTTGAAGAGCAACCAGATGCAGTTATCGGTAAGTTTTTAGTTAAGTCGTTTACTGCAATCGTTCTTTTTGATACTAGTGCATCACATTCATACATATCAAGGGGATTTGTGGATAAGTATAAGTTTCCCACTAGAGTTCTTAAGACACCTATGCTAGTAACCTCACCCAGAGCCGAGTATATGGAAAGCAATGGATGTTTTCAGATGCCATTAACCATAGTAGTCATGTTTTCCCCTCTGACTTGATAATTCTAGAGTCGCAAGGATTGGATGTGATACTAGGAATGGATTGGCTATCGATGTATGGAGGAAACATATATTGCGCCAGTAAGTCAATTCTACTTACTAACCCGGAGGGAAAAAGGATCAAGTATGTATCTAGCCATGTGCCAAGGAGAACCCAAGTACATTCTCTCACGGGAGTTGTTCAGGAGGAAGTGCCTGTTGTGAAGGATTACCCAGATGTATTTCCAGAGGAGTTACCAGACATGCCCCCAGATCGAGACATCGAGTTTTTGATACAGCTGTTGCCAGGCACTGGGCCTATATCAAAGAGACCATATCGGATGCCCGCGAATGATCTGGAGGAGATCAAGAAACAAATTAAGAAGTTATTGGAGAAAGGTTACATCCGACGGAGTTCACCACCATGGGGAGGCCAAGTGCTATTGGTTGAGAAGAAGTATAAATCTCTAAGGATGGTTGTTGATTATCGGGCGTTGAATGAAGTGACAATCAAGAACAAGTACCCACTGTCGATAATCAATGATCTGTTTGACCAGCTGCAAGGAGCTAAAGTGTTTTCGAAGATCGACATGCGATCAGGTTACCACCAACTGAAGATTCGAGAAAAGGATATACCTAAGACAGCTTTTACCACAAGGTATGGGCTTTATGAGTATACAGTTATGTCATTTGGATTGACTAATGCCCCTGCCTATTTCATGAGTATGATGAATAAGGTGTTCATGGATTTCTTGGATAAGTTTTTCATGGTGTTCATTGATGACATTTTAGTATACTCAAAGAATGAAGGGGAACACAAGGAGCATTTGCGCTTAATACTCGAGAAACTCAGGGAGCATCATTTGTATGCCACGTTCAGGAAATGTGAGTTTTGGTTGAAGGAAGTTGGATTTCTTGGACATGTTATATCCGGAGAAGGTATAGCAGTAGACCCCACCAAAGTTCAGTCAGTAACTGAGTGGTTGGCACCCACCTCAGTTGGAGAGATCCACAGTTTTCTTGGACTCGCGGGATACTATCGGAGATTCATTGAAAATTTCTCTAAGATTGCGAAGCCTATGACGACGTTGTTAAAGAAGGACACCAAGTTCCATTGGACTGAGGAATGTGAAGCAAGTTTCCAGTAGTTGAAGAAACGTTTGACTATAGCCCCAGTGCCGATCCTGCCGGATATACACAAGTATTTCCAAGTGTATTGTGACGCCTCTCGCTTAGGACTTGGAGGAGTACTTATGCAAGACGGAAGAGTTGTTTCATATGCCTCACGACAACTTCGACCGCATGAGTTGAATTATGCCACACATGACTTGGAGTTGGCAGCCGCAGTTCATGCACTTAAGACCTGGAGACATTTTCTCATTGGAAACCATTGTCATGTGTACACAGATCATAAGAGTTTCAAGTACATTTTTACATAGAAGGAGTTGAACCTCGGGCAAAGGAGATGGTTGGAGCTTATAAAGGATTATGATATGAAGTTGCACTATCATCCGGGAAAGGCCAATGTCGTAGGAGACGCTTTGAGCCGATAGAGTTATGCCAATACCTTAGTAACAGGAGGATTGCCAAAGGAGTTAGCAGAAGATTTCAGGGAGCTACGTTTAGAGATTGTTCCCAAATTTTTTATTACAACCATGGAAGTTCAGTCGACCTTGTTGGGAAAGATTCGAGAGGCCCAGAAGGATGACAAAGAAATTGTCGAGATAAAGGAGAAGATGAGCGAAGGCAAAGCCAAAGGTTTTTGTGAGGATGAGCACGAAACCTTGTGGTTCGAGGACTGTATATATGTGCCCAATAATGCAGAGATCAGGAAGTTAATATTACAGGAAGCTCACGACTCACCATACTCGATACACCCCGGAAACACCAAGATACATTTGGATTTGAAGGAGCGTTTCTGGTGGACCGGAATGAAGAAGGATATTGCCGAGTATGTAGCCGTATGTGATGTATGTCAGAGAGTGAAGGCAGAACATCAGAAACCAGCAGCATTACTATAGCCTATGCCAATACCCGAATGGAAGTGGGATAAACTTGGCATGGATTTTATCACCGGATTACCCAGGACCCGATCGAGATATGATTCTATCTGGGTAGTAGTGGACCGCTTGACCAAAGTAGCTCACTTTATCCTAGTGAAAACCACATATACAATTGCAAAGTTGGCCAAGATATATATGACCAGGATCGTATCTCTGCATGGAGTTCCGAGGACCATCGTATCAGACAGAGGAACATAGTTTACTTCAAAGTTTTGGCATCAACTGCGCCAGACTTTGGGAACCGGGCTGGAGTTCAGTACAACTTTTCACCCGCAGACAGATGGACAGACTGAGAGAGTCAATCAGATTTTGGAGGACATGTTGAGAGATTGTGCACTAGACTACGGGTCTAGTTGGGATGATAATTTACCCTACACGGAATTCTCATACAACAACAGCTACCAGGCCAGTTTGAAGATGGCACCATTTGAAGCCCTGTACGGAAGAAGATGTCGAACACTGTTGATGTGGGATGAAGTTGCAGACCGCCAGTTGTTTGGACCGGATTTGATTAAGGAGTCCGAGGAGAAAGTTAAGCTGATTCGAGATAGACTGAAAGTAGCTCAATCTAGACAGAAGAGTTATGCAGACTCGAAATGCAAGGAGGTAGTCTATGGAATCGGAGATAGAGCATATCTGCGACTGTCACCTCTACGAGGAGTTAAGCGTTTTGGAGTTAAGGGAAAATTAGCCCCGAGATTTGTAGGACGTACCGTTTCCTGGAGCACATGGGAGAGGTTGCCTACACGTTGGAATTACCTGAAGGACTGTCAGGAGTTCATGATGTGTTTCATGTTTCCCAATTAAAGAAGTGCCATGCCGAGATGGCCGATATTCCTCTGAGAGATACAGTGCCCCTGGAAGCAATTCAGTTGGACAATGATTTGACGTATGAGGAGAAACCAGTCAAGATTATCGACTTTCCCAGTCGAGTTACCCATAGCAAGGTTATCAAGTTTTGCAAAGTTCAGTGGAGCCACCATACCGAGGATGAAGCTACCTGGGAAAGAGAGGGTGATCTACGCAAAGACCACCCACACCTATTTTCTAGCCAACCTGAATCTCGAGGGCGAGATTCATCTTAAGGGGGGTAGGTTTGTAACATCCCAAATTTTCAATTTGGAATGTTATACATAGGTCATCCATGCATATCATATTTTATTGCATTTCATTCTTGTGATCCTCAAAATCCTAAGCAACTCAAGGACCCTCGGAGAGAGTTGGGGATTTTCCCTTGTTCTCATATTTGAGTTTTATCAAATATTGAAACAAGGATCACTTTGGTTTTAATTATTTTTCTTCCCCAAAAAATATTTCATATTAAAATTATATGAGAGGAGATAATATGACTTCTCCAAAATAAATGAAATGTTGGAGGAAAAATATTAAAATCAATTTGTATTTTTATCGCTATTTTACTTGAATTAGGAAAAATATGTGTTTTCAAAATTGCATTAGAGGCCCAAATAAATGTTCACCTTGTCCGGCGTATTTTTAGAGGACGGGGAAAATTTATAATAGGATTTTTGGAGTTAGTTTAGTATTTCTTTTATTCGTTTTCTGCGCGGAATTATTTTTAAAAAAAGGTAACCGACCTAACCGGGCCGTGTCCGCCTAGGACTTGTAACAGCCCCAAAATTGGGTTATCAATTTTTGTGTTGTTATTCCTTCCTGGCACTCATTTTTCAAAAGTTTCTCCTAAGTTTGCTAGATGACTCTGACAATTCTTGTCATTTTCAACCTTTCAAAAACCTTGCTCATGTATTTGTCAGTGGGCAAGCCCTCATCTGCATCATCCCAACTCTCTCAAACCCTAATTCCAAAATTTTGGAATGTGGATATGTCCTGTGTGCTTACAAAGGAGCCATCATTTTCCTTGATCTGTTGATCCTCCCAACTGTTCCTAGAGATCCTCATATCATTCTGATCCTTGGATGTGCAAGAATATTGCTAAGTCTCATGCAATATTTTTGAATTGTGATTTATTCCTTATCTTGCCTTTCTGAGGAATAAAATCCAAAGGCATAGCTAGCCATCTCCTAAATTCATGAGAATTGGTCGAGTTGATGCCTATACCTAATCCAAGCTCTGGCAAATATATTGGCCATAATTAAATAAGGAAAATTGTCTTTTATTATTTAATGCCAATATTGCATTTATGCCACTTTCTAAAGGAACTACCCTTTTATAGCAGAGAAAATTCCCACATATATTATGGAGCTTGTCCTTGCTATATAATCACTAGTTCCATCCTTATCTCATGTCTGTGCTAATGCTTTATTCCTAATTCCAATTGAGATGTAATTTGGCAGGGTGATTAACATTGTTAAATAAACCATGGATGCCAAATATGAGCTTAATCCATTCATCCTAGCTCCCTATGCAATTTCTTCAAAGTTTCTGACCAGAACACAACTTTGTGAGCACCTTCATATAGTTTCCAAATGGGATGAAACTTTTCCATCATCTCAAATATCTCAAATCATTAGCCTACACCCAAATTTATTTAATTTCCTTGAACTATGTGAGCACAGGAGCAATTCTTGGTTTCTGTCAAAATTTTCAATTTGTGAAGTAAGTGTATTTTATCTTGCTCCGTTATGGCTGAAGCTTTTTCCAGACCTTCTACTATCCATATTATCCCTCTCCACAAGATGTTGGCTCATTTCAATTAGCAATTTGCCTTGAGGAATTTTCTCAAGTTTCTGGACAGAGGAGATGTTTGTGAAGGAAGTACCATTTTGGCAAGCCCATTTGGTATGAAATTTTTACAGCATCATGGTATGTTCAAACCATTAAGCTTTGCCAAGTTTTAGCTCAATCCATCACTGCTAGTGAGTGCTTCTTCCTAATTTAGTTTCTGGGTCAGGTAGCAGTTGCACAGCAACTATGCTAAATACATGACCAAATGATCTCAGAATTACCAGGACCGTAGTTCTTGCTACCCTAAGCCTCCTAGACATCAATTTTACCTTTTACCCTCTCTGGTTTTATCTCTAGAGTGTGGCCAAGTTTGCAACAACACACTTGTGGAGCTTGGTTTACTCAGCTCTGTTTGTCTCTGCCCGTTTCCTTACTGTAGTAACACTCTCTCTTCGAAGGACTACGCGGTAGACATGAGCTAGAATTAGTAAAAACTCCAGAGCGTGCTTTGTCCATGGTGACCACGGGCAATGCCAGACCAAAACGGTGGTCTAGCCACTGTTCGTGTCGGCATCACTGCCTCGCCAGCTCTGGCCTCGCCATTAATGCCCAATAGCTCCCCCTCGACGTCTTCTTTCCCCTTGACCTCTGTCCCCCTTCGTTTTCTTCTCCGGCGTGCCGTGCCAATGACCAAACAGTGTGCTATTGTGGCCATCGTCTTCTTCCTCGCCTCCGTCCACTTCCTCCTTTCGTCCCCAAGCACCTCTCATCTTCGTGAGCCTCTGCTGCTCGTCTTGATACCCCTCGTCGCCTTCCCGCTGCTTCCCGTGAGTCTTGGCCGCGCCTGCCGACACTGCGCCTCTCGCCGGCGCCCGAACACGTCGCCCACCGCGTGCCACCTCCCCCTTCCTTCTTGAGCTCTCCCTGCGGCTATATATAGCGCCCCTGAGCTCTCTTGCAGTACTCAAGCCTTTCCAAGCCACTCACCCCTCCCCAGAGTCACTCTCTGACCACCACCATCGCCATAGGCGCCGCCTCGAGTCTCACCCGATTTCAGTGATCCCGAGCTCCCCTCGCCGTTCCTCCACCACCACCGCATCCCCTATACCCCGGCAAGCCTCCTCGTGGCGTCAGCCTCTTCCCTTCCCCACCATAGCGCTATGTCCACCGGCGGCCGAATCCGCTCTCCGCCGTGGGTCGTGCGGCTCCCTCCCTGGTGTTCTTCGCGGCGGGCGTCTGCTGATGGCCAGGTGCGCGTCGAGCGGGAGGAAGAAGAAGCCAGCCAGGCAGGCCCCACCCCTCGCGGGCCCCCCTCGCCAGCGACCCGCGTTGACCCCGCCCCGCCACGTTAGTTAAGTGGTGGCGCCTCAGACTGTTTTCCGTTTTCAGAACCCTGAAGGCGTATTCCCTGGAGTGCGCTTTCCCTCAGTCGAAAGCGTATTTCTCCTCTTATTCGGGCCAGAATGAGCTTTCCTCTCTGGAAAGCGTATTTCTAAGAAAGACGCGATCTGTTTTCTGCCAGGGGCCAGTTTGTAATGATTTTCTTTACAGATAGGTCCCTGGTAGATAAACAATCATATCTTTTTACCCGTAGTTCCAAATCAGGTGATTCCAAAGTCCACGTCTTTGTTTCATCGAGCCCGTTCCGTTGGTATCATTTTCATAATATTTTCAGACAGTTAAAATGACCTTTTTGCCCTTGCACATAAACAGCCCCTCCAAGAGAGAACTGTTTCCGGCAAATCTTCCTGTGACCGTTCCGCACTTTTTCTCGGAGTATTTGTCGACCCCCAGGCAAGCCAACCTCTTATCATGAGCCCTGAACTTGCATGTTGACTCTGCTTGCACCTTGTGTGTGTGTAGTTATAGTTGCTATTTATCGTTTTCGTGTGCAGTTATTCTGTTATGATTATCATGCATGCTTATGTTTTCATGATATCTTTTGCCATGCTAATTAGAATGTTATTATCGATTTTGCTTGGAATCCTATTTGGATGATGATGTGTATGACATGTTGCCTTTGGATTCTTAGTGGCTATTATGATTGCAATGCTAGTTCTTTATGCTATAGTTGTTCACCTGAAAAGTTCGGTATTTTATTAAAGCATTTGTATGATGCATGTTCATTGTTGCATCCATGTTCATGATGATGGAGAAAGAAATAAAATGACCTAATAACAGCAACCTCCTCCGTCATCGATGGGATCGAGTCATAGTGCCACCAAATCGAACTTTTTCAGTGCAGCCACATTTTGCCTTTATGGGAACGCCTTAATGCGATCTATTGCCATGCCTCTCGCCGGTGCCTCCAAAGAGGGAAGGTTATGGGCGTGTGCTAACCCTGATCAGGTAGGCGGACATAACCTTGTGTGTCCGTTGATGAGATTTTTGGTACCGGTCCCCGCGAGGGACATTTTGGCCACGACGGTGGTCATTGTGTCTTTGGTAGACACGGGGCCACCCAGGACTAGCCTAGTGGGGAGTGAGTCGGAGTCGCCGGGAGAGTGTCATGGCAGTAGGTCGGTTTCGTTGGAATGCCGTTGGTCCACCTGAATGGCATGACGAGGCCATGGGTTCCGTGGTGTGGGTACACTGCGCTACCTCTACAGAGTGTTTAAGAAGTCTATCGATAGCAACACAGTTCGTAGTAGGTCACACTATCAGGTCTTGGTCGAAATGGAGGATAAACCTGAAATAACTAAATTAATGCGATAACAAGAATGTGGTGACTTGGACTATGATATAGTCGTGAGAAGTCACGGCGATGTTTTGATATGATCATGAGACGAGGTCTCGGTGAGTGTTGGAGACCAAGTGTTGGTCGTGGTTGTGATCGCCAGAAAGATCATCGTTTGGTTGCGTGACAACCCGTTGGTAAGAGAGTCCGAGGGACTCAGTGCGCAAGTTTGGTTGCATTGCATGTGTAATATGTTGTTATTTGCATTTAAAGAACCATAGCAGAACCGAAGATGGCAGCATAAAGTTAACCTGTTATGTCTGCATTGAATATGATCGGTAGTTTATTTTCAGCATAGTTTCATGATGTCATGCCATGCTTGGATTGATCATGCCATAATTGAGATGATATGCTATGTTTTGCTGTCGCCATGTTATAAACATGTTTTGATATGCCATGTGATGACCATGATTAGTAAATGTTATGATGATGTTCATGCTTAGTTGATATTTTCATCATGCCATGTTTTTGATATGAGATAGGTTGTTGCATGCACTTGGTTCTTGCCTTGTCTTCTGCTTGTTTGGATGCTATGTATTTGGTTGTCTTGCAAGTACGTTCGATGTACTGACCTGGCGTGTCATGACAGTTTTGTAGGTCATACCCAAAGAATTCGCTTGACCCTTCATGCTAGGCCGTAACCTTGCCAGTCATGTGAGTTGTGGAGCCCAGCCAGAATTGTTATGCTGCCAAACCAAGATTTCCGCTACCATTTAAATAGCCTGAGGGCAATGCCAGATCATTGTATTCATCAATGATGTAATCTTCTATACATGTATTTCACGAATATTCTTGTACCTGGAATGCTGTATTATGGACCTGTCGTGCGTCAGGTGTTATCCTGGGCTGACGTACGAAGCCCCCCTGCTCCATGCGGATCGGGGTGCCACAGGACTCCTGGCCCAACCGGCCTTTATAAGCCGGGAGGCCCGACCCCAGCAGGCCAGCGCCCCGCCCGAAACCCTAAGCCGCCGTCGCCCTAGTGCCGCCACCGCACCAGCCGCCGCCGCGCGCTGCTGCTGCCGCTGTACCGCCGCGCCGCTCGCCGGAGTTCGCCGCCGCCGACTCCGGTTTTCTTCGCCGGTTCGGTTTTTCTAGTAAAAACCCTAGATCAGTTTTTTAATAGATCGGTTTGGTTTTTTACCCGGTTTAGTTATTTAGCAAACGCCTGTTCGTACGTTCGTTTTAACGAACGGTTTTCACCCGTTAACCGCAGACAGCGAACGTTCGTTCGTTAGCCTGTTCGTCAGTTTTCTTTTTCCAGGGTTTTTACGTGATTATTTTTCGATCGCGATTTCTACCCTACTTTTCGTTTTAGTTTATCTTTTCGCTCGTTTATCGGAATCAGGCGATTCAAGTGCCTAGATCTTCGTCTCGAAGCCCTCTTTCTGTTTAACCAACTTGAACAAGATTTTGGTACTGTAAAATTTGACTTTAGTCCATATTAGTATCGGATCTTGTTTCTTTCGCAGTTTGAGTTTCGTTGCTCTGTTTGATTTGATTCTTTTTGCAAACCGGAGTTCTTCAGTTGAACTTTCTGGTTAGATCTTCTTATTTGACATTTACCCATGCATCTTTGCTTGATTGCTTATGTATGCAATCGTTTGTTTGCGATAGAACACCCGGAGTGCGAAGCGTGTTACTACGAGTCTTTAGGATTTGTAGATCGTCAGCAAGGCAAGTAACACTTTGATCATACCCCTTTACCACCTAGTTTTTATGCATTAGTTTCAACCCTCACACATTGCATGAGTAGGATATCTTAACATGTGGGTCTGGGAAGTAGATAATGAGGTAGAACCTATTACCTGTTTTATTATCAAACCCTTGGGAGTTACTTCTATGTTATGCTTATATTGCCATGCTATGCTCGTAGACATGGTTTGTGTTTGAGTGTATCCATGACAAATGTGAGTTGTTAATTAATGGTTCAACTTAAGGTGGCAACTTTAATACACATCTGGGTGGATTACTTGTGGGCACCTGGAGAATCCAGTGTTGTCCTAGGATATCCCAGAGTACCCGGGTGATCATCCTACGGTCCGCCACTCAGGCTCAAAGGGATCATAACACTACTCCTGCTAGAAACTTCTGTGTGCAGCCACAAGACATTATGGGCTCTGGCATAATTGAGTAATTTACGTGAGTTCTTGAAGATGTGGACTAGCAGATGTAGGGGATTGTAGGTGTACCGGTCCGCCCGGAGTAAAGAGCAAATGCTTCTGAAAGATTGTCTCTCGGTCATCCGTTTCTCAAACACCCTGTAGTGCGAGAAATCCAACGGAGGAGATCAAGTCTTGTGGGGAAAAGTGTGCAAACCTCTGCAGAGTGTATAAACTAATCATGGTTAGCTGTGTCCCCGATTATGGACATTTTGAGTATCTAGTTCTTGGATTATCATATGGATCTCATCACTCTACTAAATATATTTGTTGGGATGTTAACTTTTAATTGGGATTGAGTTGGAGGAACCTTCTCAATATTGTTCAACCACCATGATAGTTAAATAAAATATATTCCTTTGTTGTAGGAAAAAATTGGCTTTTCGCAAACCATATTAACCATACAGCCTCCACCAGCCATATATGCATATAGTGATAGCTTTTATCTGTTCATTACTCTCTTGTGTTACATTGCCAGCATCATGTGCTGACCCGTTTTCAGGCTGCAATGTATCATGTTGCAGACTTTTCAGACGAGGAGTAAGGTGAGATAGGTCGTTTGTCATGCACTCAGCCATGCCGTTGGAGTTGATGGACTCACTTTATCTTCCAAGCCTTCCGTTGTTATTGTATTAGATTGCCTTAAGCCATATTTTATTGCAATAAGTTCTCTCTTGAGACATTCGATGTAATAAGTGTGTGATTGCCACTCTGTTATAAATCCTTCGAGTACTGTGTGTGTCAGCATTATCGATCCAGGGATGACACTGAAGCACAGAGACTTGACCGTTTGAGGTCGGGTCGCTACATTAGGCCACCCTGTACTTCCACTGCCATGGCCGCAGTGTGCTCCTCAGTGCGGAGGTAGCGCTCTATGTTTCCATTCACTGTTATAACACCGCGTGGTCCAAGCATCTTGAGTTTGAGATATGCGTAGTGCGGGACTGCATTGAAACAAGTGAACGCTGTTCGTCCGAGCAGTGTGTGGTAGCCACTACGGAAGGGTACGATATCAAAGATCAAGTCTTCGCTACGGAAGTTGTTCGGCGAGCCGAAGACCACTTCCAATGTGATTGAGCCCGTGCAGCGGGCCTCTACATCGGGTATCACTCCTTTAAAGGTAGTTTTATTGGGCTTGATTCTTGACGGATCAATACCCATCTTGCGGACTGTGTCCTGATAGAGGAGGTTAAGGCTGCTACCGCAGTCAATGAGGACTCACGTAAGGCGGAATCCATCGATGATTGGATCAAGGACTAATGCGGCCGAACCTCTGTGACGGATACTGGTCGGATGGTTCCTGTGATCAAAGGTGATCCGACAGGCCGACCATGGGTTGACTTTTGGGGCGACTGGCTCTATCTCATAGACGTCCCTTAGGGCGCGCTTGCGCTCCCTCTTGGGGATATGGGTGACGTATATCATGTTCACTATTTTACTTCGGGGGAAATTTCTTCTGACCCCCTGTTTTCGGTGCGCGAGGTTCCTCGTCGTCATCCTCACTGGGCGACCCTTTCTCCGTATTTTCAGCATTTAACCTGCGGCCTGTTTGAAGACCCAACAGCTTCTGTTGGTATGGTTGGCAGGCTTATCAGGAGTGCCGTGGATCTGGCGGGGTCGATCAAGTATTCGGTACAGGCTTGATGAACTGTCTTTGTTTCGTTTGAATGGCTTCTTCCGTTGACCGGATTTGCGGCCACTGAATCCGGCGTTAACTGTCAAATTCTCTGTATCATCATTGTTGCTCCGACGCTTATCTTTGTTACATCGGGGCCTTCCGTTGTAGTTTCAGGCTTCGGAAGTGCCGGGGTCGCTGGTACTATTACCGCTACGGGCTAGCCAGCTATCCTCGCCCGCGCAGAAGCGGGTCATTAGTGCTGTAAGGGTTGCCATGGACTTCGGCTTTTCTTCGCCGAGGTGTCGGGCGAGCAATTCGTCACGGATGTTGTGTTTGAAGGCCGCTAGGGCTTCGACGTCCGGACAGTCAACAATATAGTTCTTTTTAATTAGGAACCTAGTCCAGAATTTCCTGGCCAACTCTCCTAGCTATTGGACTATATGACTGAGGTCATCAGCATCTGGAGGCCGAACATAATTTACTTGGAAGTTGTCTCTAAAGGCATCTTCCAAGTCTTCCCAGCTACCAATAGAGTTTTCTGGGAGGCTGTTTAACCAGTGCCTAGCTGGCCCCTTAAGTTTTAGGGGAAGGTATTTGATGGCATGTAGATCATCACCACGAGCCATGTGAATGTGGAGAAGAAAGTCTTCAATCCATACTGCGGGATCGTTGTGCCGTCGTATGATTCGATGTTCATGGGTTTAAACCCTTCAGGGAACTCGTGCTCCATTACCTCATCGGTGAAGCATAGAGGGTGTGCGACACCTCTGTATCGGGCCATGTCACGACGCAGTTTGGATGGAGTCCGTATGCGGTTTTCAGCCCGGGGTTGGTTGTGTTTATTGCACCAGGCTCGATAGCCCGCCTCTCACGCTAGAGCACGCCCCCGCGATCCGTAGATTGACCTGGTCTGACCTGCCCTATTTTCGAGCTCCTGTTGTAGGTCGTATGTCTATCCCCGAGCTATTGTTTCTCTGCTTTTACGGCGAGGTGGTGCGGGCTGGTGTTCGGCTTGAGTTGCCGCTTTGTCCCGGTCACGTGGTGGTCTATCGGGTCCGTCGGCCGCATTACGCACGGGTGGTATGGGATCTAATGCCTCATCGTCGAATTGGGGTAGCAGCTTACGCTTTGGGTAACTCTTTGCTATGCATTCAAGGCCGTATTCTTTGGCTGTTAGGAAGTTAGTCCATCTGTCGTTGAGTAGATCTTGGTTGGCTTGAAGCTTCTACTGTTTCTTTTTTAGGCTTCTAGCCATGGCTATTAGCCAGCGCTTGAAGCGTTGTTCGAGGGGTTCCTCTGGCACGATAAAATCTTCGTCGTCGAGGCTTACATCGTCCTCGGAGAGTGGCAGATAGTTGCTGTCCTCCGAGACATTGTTCCCTGTTTGTTCGTCAGGGTCAACTTGCCCGTCCTCCCGATCATCCTTTTCGGATGTTGGTTCGATGCGGTTTTCTTGCTCTTCAGCGTTCTCCGGAGTATCATTGTCTTTGGTGCCGGTATTGGAATTCTTACCGTGACGTGATTTAGAGTGGCGCCGCTGGCATCAACGTTTCGGCGGTATCTCAGGAGGTTCGTCCTCGACTGGGTTTCTCATTATCGACATTGCTGTTTTTAGGTGTATCCACCATATATATGTCATACGAGGAGGTGTCCATCCAACATCCGGTGACTGGTGGGTTTTGGGCCTGCTCCTCTCCGGCATCGTCGTCCATACCATCGATGTCTTCGGAGGCGTAATCAAGCATGTCGGTTAGGTCCTCAACAGTGGCTATGAAGTGGATGGTGGGTGGGAAGTAAAATTCCCTATTTCCAGCGCCTAGTCCGGGCTGGGCTTAATTCAGAAGCGGTTCCTCTGTGATGCCAAGGGATCGCACTAAGTCTAGAGCCTCGTTTAAGAGCGGGGTTTGGACGGGGTCGGAAGTTTCTGGGCCGAGCTCGCATGACGCGGGCCTGCAGGGTTTGGAAGTAGTATCCGGAGAAGAGTCCGGCCTTGCAATGATTGCCGAAGATGCTATTCTCTAAGGCCGCAGAGAGTCCGGTGGGCTCTAGACTCCCATCTTTGGACCTAATGACGTGCTCCGGATCTAAGGCCGAAGCGGTGGTTGAGGACGCGAACCCTTGGAAATCAAGTCTCCTCGGATTTCAGCGACATAGTTTAGATTTCCAAAACTAATCTGGTGACCAGGGCGTAGCTGTCGATCTTCTCCAGGTGGCCAACCGAGTTGGCACATAGTGCGAAGCTGTCGAATACAAAGATCTTGCTAGGGAGAAAAATCTCCTTCGCGACAGCATTGTTGTATATGATTGAAGGAGCCATCGAGCCTTTCGACGATGGCACAGTGGAACTCTCAATGAAAGCACCAATGTCAGTGTCAAAACCGGCAGATCTCGGGTTGGGGGTCCCGAACTGTGCGTCTAAGGATCGAATGTAACAGGAGAAAAGGGACCCGATGTTTACCCAGGTTCGGGCCCTCTTGATGGAGGTAATACCCTACGTCCTGTTTGATTGACTTTGATGAATATAGGGGTTAAAAGAGTTGATCTACCACGAGATCGTAATGGCTAAACCCTAGATGTCTGGCCTATATGATTATGATTGTGTCTATGGACTAAACCCTCCACTTTATATAGACACCGGAGGGGACTAGGGTTTGTACAAATTCGGTTTTACAGAGAAAGGAATATTCATATCCGCACGCTAAGCTTGACTTCCACGCCAAGGAGAGTCCCATCTGGACACATGGAAAGTCTTTCGTCATGTATCTTAATGGCCCGTCTGTCCAGCCCACGCCACGTAGCCCGGACGCCCGAGGACCCCATAATCCTGGACTCCCTCACCCCCTCCACAGAATTCCACCTCATTCATATCGTTGTAGTGCTTAGGCGAAGCCCTGCGTCGGTAACTTCATCATCACCGTCATCACGCCGTCGTGCTGATGAAACTCTCCCTCGGCCTCAACTGGATCAAGAGTACGAGGGACGTCACCGAGCTGAACATGTGCAGATCACGGAGGTGACGTGCGTTCGATACTTGATCGGTTGGATCGCGAAGACGTTAGACTACATCAACTGTGTTTCATAACATTTCCGCTTTCGTTCTACGTGGGTACGTAGGCATACTCTCCCCCTCTCATTGCTATGCATCTCCTAGATAGATCTTGCGTGATCCTAGGAATTTTTTTGAAATACCGCGTTCCCCAACAAATCTACGGGCACATAATTCCTATTTGCAAGGATAAGAACATCATTAATTCTTGCCATAGGCTTTTTAATAGTAGAATCCGCCAAGTGCAGATTTAAAGAACATTCTTCAAGATCAGTAAGACCAAGCACATCACATAAATATTTTGGAATTGTAGAAACGCTAGCACCCAAGTCACACAAAGCAAAACACTCATAATTTTTAATCTTGACTTTGACAGTGGGTTCCCATTCATAATGCAATTTTCTAGGAATTGATACTTCTAATTCCAATTTTTCTTCAAAAGCTTTCATCATATCATCAACAATATGTTTAGTAAAAGCTTTATTTTGTTCATAGGCATGGTGTGAATTTATCATGTATTGCAATATAGAAATACAATCAATCAAAGAGCAACTATCATAATTAAAGTCTTTGTAATCCAAAAGAGTGGGTACATCACCAGGAAAAGATTTGACCTCTATAAACCCACTTTCATCAATTTTCTCAACAAGATTTTCACCCTCCGAATTATCGGGACACCTTCTAAATAAATTTGACTCTTCTCCAGTCCCTTTTTCATCAATATTAACTTTACTAAACAAGGAATCAATAGAAGAAACACCAATCGTTTTAAGATCTTCATCACTTTTGCGAAAGTAATCACTAGAAAATGCTTGTTCTAAAAAAAATTCTCTTTTAGCTCTAAGCATAGCGGTTCTTTTCTTACTTTCATCCATAGAAACATAAAGAGCTTTAATTGATTCATCAACCTTAGGCACACAAATTTTCATCTTGAGATTTTCCACATCATGAGAAATTCTATCAACACTTCTAGACAAATCATCAATCTTACTCAACTTTTCTTCTATGGAAGTGTTGAAAACTTTTTGTGTGTTGATAAATTCTTTAATATTATTCTCAAGATCAGAGATGTTCCTATTATTATTATAAGACTGATTTCCATAGGAATTACCATAATTATTAGAGGAATTACTAGGAAAAGGCCTAGGATTAAAATTACCTCTATAAGCATTGTTGTTGAAATTATTTTGAGAAACAAAATTCACATCTATGGCATCACTATTTTGCTCAATCAAAGTAGAGAAATGCATATCACTAAAATCAATAGGAGCAATTTTACTAGCAACCAATTTCATAAGAGCATCAAATTTTTCACTCAAAGAAGAAATTTCTTCAACCGAATTAACTTTTTATTAGTAGGAGCTCTTTCGGTATGCCATTGCGAATAATTTGCCATAATATTATCAAGCAATTTGGTGGCTTCACCCAAAGTAATTTCCATAAAAGTACCACCAGCGGTGGAATCTAAAAGATTATGAGAAAAAATTCAATCCCGCATAAAAAATTTGTATGATCATCCAAAGATTTAACCCATGAGTTGGGCAATTCCTTAGCATCATTTTCATTCTTTCCCAAGATTGTGCAACATGCTCATGTTCAAGTTGCTTGAAATTCATGATCTGGATACTAAGGGAAATAATTTTTGCGGGAGGCAAATACTTAGTGATAAAAGCATCTTTGCACTTATTCCAAGAATCGATACTATTGCGAGGCAAAGAAGAGAACCAAATTTTTGCAGAATCACGCAGAGAAAACGGAAATAATTTCATCTTCACCACATCATTGTCCACATATTTTTTTCTTTTTCATATCTCATAATTCCATGGAGGTATTAAGATGGGACGCGACATCCTCATTAGGAGTACCGGAAAATTGATCTTTCATAACAAGATTCAGCAAAGCAGTATTAATATCACAAGACTCTGCACTAGTGGCAGGAGGAGCAATCGAAGTGCCGATAGAATCAATGTTGTTGGTATTTGAGAAATCACATAACTTGGTGTTCTCTTGAGTCATGATGACCACACAACAAGATTGCACTCAAAAACAGATCCGACAAGAAAACGACGAACAGAAAAAGAGGGGCGAATAAGACAAAAAAACAACAACTGACACTTGGCACTATGTCAATAGGTTAGTACGAAAAAATGATATAAAATGATTATAAAACATCCAAGATTGATACAATAACAGCATGGAACAATAAAAAATTATAGATACGTTGGAGACATATCAGCCACAATGTGGAGGGCGCGCCCTCTGGGCGCGCCCCCAACCTTGTGGGCCCCTCGGTGACCTCCTGACCTAGATCTTCCTCCTATATATACTCATATACCCCAAAAACTTCCAGGAGATCCACAAAACCACTTATCCACCGTCGCAACCTTCTATACCCGTGAGATCCCATATTGGGGCCTTTTCCGGCATCCTACCGGAGGGGGATTCGACCATGGAGGGCTTCTACATCAATACCATTGCCTCTCCTATGAAGCATGAGTAGTTTGCCACAGACCTACGGGTCCATAGCAAGTAGCTAGGTGGCTTCTTCTCTCTCTTTGATTCTCAATACAAAGTTCTCCTTGATGTTCTTGGAGATCTATTCGATGTAATAGTCTTTTGGGGTGTGTTTGCCGAGATTCGATGAATTGTGGATTTATGATCATCATCATATCTATGAATATTATTTGAATCTCCTGTGAATTCTTATATGCATGATCTGATATCTTTGCAAGTCTCTTCGAACTATCAATTTGGTTTGGCTAACTAGATTGGTTTTTCTTGCAATGGGAGAAGTGCTTAGCTTTGGTTTCAATCTTGCGGTGCTCGATCCTAGTGACAGAAGGGGAACCGACACGTATTGTATTGTTGCCATCGAGGATAAAAATATGGGGTTTTCATCATATTGCTTGAGTTAATTCCTCTACATCATGTCATCTTGCATAAAGCGTTACTCTGTTCTTATGAACTTAATACTCTAGATGCATGCTGGATAGAGGTCGATGTGTGGAGTAATAGTAGTAGATGCAGAATCGTTTCGGTCTACTTGGCATGGACGTGATGCCTATGTTCATGATCATTGCCTTAGATATCGTCATAACTTTGAGATTTTCTATCAATTGCTTGACAGTAATTTGTTCACCCACCATAATAATTCCTTTCTTGAGAGAAGCCTCTAGCGAAACTTATGGCCCCCGGGTCTATTCTCCATCATATAAGTTTCCGATCTACACTTTTAGTCTCCTATTTACTTTCTTTGCAATCTTTTACTTTCCGTTCCATAAACCAAAAATACCAAACACATTACTTTGTCATTTATCTACCTCTATCAGATCTCACGTTGCAAATAACCATGAAGGGATTGACAACCCCTTTATTGCGTTGGGTGCAAGTTGGTGTTTGTTTGTGCAGGTATTCGGTGGCTTGCATGTTGTCTCCTACTGGATTGGTACCTTGGTTCTCAATACCGAGGGAAATACTTACTCTACTTTGCTCCATCACCCTTTCCTCTTCAAGGGAAAAACCAACGCAAACTCAAGAGGTAGCAGAAAGGATTTCTGGCTCGTTGCTGGGGAGATCTATGCCAAGCCGAGATAGACCAAGTACCCATCATAAACTCTCATCCCTCACATTACATTATTCGCCATTCGCCTCTTGTTTTCCCCTCCCCCACTTCTAAAATGATTTTCAAAAATATTTGCCTTTTCTTCGCCCCTCTTCTGTTCGTCTCTTCGCTTGCTTTTTGTGTGCTCATGTGTTGGATTGCTTGCTTTGTCACAATGGCTCAAGATAATACAAAATTGTGTGACTTTTCCAATACCAACAACAATGATTTTATTAGTACTCCGATTGCTCCCGATGCTAATGCGGAATCTTGTGAAATTAATACCGCTTTGCTGAATCTTGTTATGAAAGATCAATTTTCCGGCCTTCCCAATGAAGATGCCGCAACCCATCTTAATAATTTCGTTGTTTTGTGTGATATGCAAAAGAAAAAAGATGTGGATAATGATATTGTTAAGTTGAAGCTATTTCCCTTCTCACTTCGAGATCGTGCTAAAACTTGGTTTTCATCTTTGCCTAAAAATAGTATTGATTCATGGAACAAGTGTCACATCCCTAGTTCTGGTATGACCTAGACTAGCTAGTCATGTGTGCATCATGTCTAAATTTCTGAAACTTGAATTGAGGATTGTTGAAACCTCAGAAATCCGATTAAAAGAAGGGCAAGCACCCTTTAAATTGCATTCTGTGAATCCAAAATGCCCTAAAAATAGTTTTGTGAATTTTGGCAAGAGTTATATATCAAACCAAAATTCTCGAACATTTTTAAGGAATTATTTGGTCTCTGAATTTAAATCAATAATCTATTTGAATTTGGGGATATATTCATAATATATAATGAATGTATTTTCAAATGCTTTGAAATGTTTTATGTACTTTTGGAATAGTCGAGAGAGGTAACATAAAATATCTCAGAATGTTTTGGCACTGTTTGAAATTATTTTGAATTTGAAAACAGTGGCAAAATAAAATGAAAAGGGAAACAGAACAGAAAAATTAAAATAGAACAGAACTCACCTGGTCCACTTACCTGGTGGCCCAACAGGACCGGCCCAGCTAGGCCCAGCCCACTTACCTCCTCGCTCGTCGTCTTCCTCTTCCAGTAGGCAGAGGCGAAGACGCACGCGCGCGCTGGGAGGCCTCCACCTCCTGCTTCGCGCTGGCAGCGTCCCCGTGAGTCCAGCTGCTCGCCTGGAGACGCCCGGCACCCCCTTGCACCTCTTCCCTCTCCCCCTGGATCTCTTCCCCTCCTCTGCTTTCTCCGCGCAGCACTACCGAACACACCCGCCGCCGCCGACGAGCACCACCGCGGCCATCGGGCACCCCTCACCATTCCGTTGAGTCCAGAAGAACCGCCAGAACCTCCTCGTCCTCCCAATCGAGCAACTAGACGCCAGGAGGCCCTGCTTCATCGTCATCGCGGTCATCTTCAACCTCGGGCACCCGAGCCCCTCGCCGTTGATTCGCTGCACTCCGGCCGCCCTCGAGCCCACTGACCCTCTTAACGGACTCACGGTGAGCCCTCGAGTCGTCTCCCCCTTCTCCCCTGGTCGCTTTCGACCTCTAGGCCATAGCCCCGTCTTGGCCGAGAATTCCACGCCACCGGCGATGTCACCGCCGTCACTGCAGCCACTGAGGCTCGAAACCAAGCACGGCACCGTGCTCCTAGCATCTTCAGGAGCTCAATGAGCCCCTTAGCCAGCCCTCCCGTCCTCTGTGGCCTCGCCCCGCTTGAACCCGTAGCTCCGGCCGCCGCAGTTGCCATCGCCGCTGTCGCTGTAGTGCCCCCAGCTGCTGCCGCTGGCCGCAATGGATGCGCGTGAGCCTGGGCGTCTCGTAGAGCCCCTCCGTCGCTCTTTTGGTCGCCGGAGGGCGAAACCCAGCGCCCTCCACCGTCTCTGGCTCCGCCGGCGACGAGCCACGGGTCAACTACGATGAGTTGACCCGGGTTTGACCCTTGTTTGACCCCCCTGGTTCACTGACACGTGGGCCCTGCCCCAATTTAAATTTAGGTTAGGCAAAATATTAGTGCTAATTAGCCTATTAAGCAGATGAGACACTAACCTGTGGGGCCAACCCCCTTACTACTCAGTTTAGCTTAATTTTAATTTAGATTAGTCATGGAGTCACTGACCACTAGGACCCACTGGTCAGGTTTGACCTAGTCAGCCTCAGGTGACTCGCTGATGTCATGCTTGCACAATGCTGACGCAGTTAATAATTTTCTAGATTAAAAATAATCCAGGAAATTTCAGAAAATATCCAAAACTTTGAAAAATCATAGAAATTAAACCGTAACTCCAAATGAAAAGATTTATATATGAAAAATGATCAGAAAAATCCAATCTATCCATCTGTACCATTTTCATGCATGTTAGAACAACTTATAGCTACTGTTTAGGACAAATCAAATGTATGGCATTTAAATAACCATATGTGGAGTTTGAATTTGAACCTAGTGTTCAAACCAACTCCATTTAACATGTTGCCAGTTGCATTAGCTCAATCAACAGCATATTGCCATGTCATGATCATGCATCATATTGTTGCATTGCATTGATTGTGTTCTTCCTTGTTTGCCGGTAATTGTCCCCTCTCGGTAGACGCTGCTCCGACGCTGTGATCGTTGACACTGATGAAGACTCAATGTTATCTTCAGAAGTGCCAGGCTAGCAAAACCCCCTTGTTCATTCTGATACAATCCCACTCTCTAGCTCCTGCTCTCTTTTACTGCATTAGGACAACAACGTTTCAACTGTTACATGATGCGGTAGCTGAACCCCTTTCCCTGCATGACCTGTCATTGCCACAGTAAATAGATGAAACCCACTAGCATGAGTAGGAGTTGTTTGAGCCCTGGTGTGCCTACTCAATCATGCTTGTTTGTCATGCCTGCTATTTCTTAGAGTTGAGTCAGGTCTGATTCATCGGGAATGAATTGGAATGGTGATGAACATGTCCTACTGTGTGTGAGCTAAGTGTGTGAACATGATTTGGTAAAGGTAGCGGCGAGAGGCCATGTAGGAGTACATGGTGGGTTGTCTCATTGCAGCCGTCCTTAGGAACTGAGTTCTGTGTTTGTGATCCATGAACACTTACTACCACACATTGGGTTCCGGTAACTCGGCCCCTCTCGGCTTATTAATCAACTCGATCTCTGTCCAAGAGTTGCAACTAGTTTCTGGTGTTTGTAGGTAGTGTTAGTAGTCTACCAAGTGGCACCCGGTACATGTGGGCTTGGGACAGACTAGGCACAATGGCACGGTGTACCAAGTGGCACCCGGATGGTGGGCTTGGGAACCCTGCTCACATCGTTTGGGGCCGTGAGCGACACCCCGGCCGGATCTCCTTGCGGATGGAACCCGAATAGGTGATAAACCTGGACTAGAGACTTGTCGGTTAGTCAGGTCGTGGCTGACACCCTCGCCCGGCTTCCGCTTGAAGGTTGCTGAGGTACATGACGTGTACATGGCGATAAGTGGCGAGAGCGTGTGTGAAGAAGTACACCCCTGCAGGGTTCTCATTATCTATTCGAATAGCCGGATTCCTCGGATATGGAAACTTGGACCCCTTGCATAGTTCATAGACAAGTGAAAGTGGATACTCTAAAACTCGCAAGATAAGCGTGAGTGCTACGGATGGCGTTCTCGTAGGGAGATGGGAGCGGATCCATAGTGGTGTATTGGTATGGTGAATATGTGGACTCGTGTGCGCCACCTCAAGAGAGTTACTTGCAGTCATAGTTCAGGATAGCCACCAAGCCAAAGCTGGCTTGCTGCAGTCAAACTCCACCACCTCTTTGTTGATACCGATGCATATGTAGTTAGTTCTGATGTAAGTCTTGCTGGGTACAATTGTACTCACGTTTGCTTATTTTATGTTTTGCAGAGAGACTTCAGTCTCGCTAGTAGTTCCGCGTGGACTTTGACGTTTAGCTTGTTACCTCAGCTATGATCTTGTAGCCTTGGGAGGGTCTTTTAGATAGTCAGGCTTCTGAGCCTTCTTCATTTGTAGTTGTCTGTACTCAGACAAGTTAAGCTTCCGCATGTGCTTGTTGCTTGTATGCACTGTATGTTGGGTCATGAGACCCATGTTTGTAATATCTCGCTCCTCGGAGCCTAATGATTAAATACTTTGAGCCGTAGAGTTTTGTTGTGATGCCATGTTGTATTTACACATATCGAGCATATTGAGTGTATGATTGAAATGCTTGGTATTTGTGGGATCCGACAACCTAGTTGTTTATCCTTGGTAGCTTCTCTTATGGGGAAATGTAGTCTTGTGCTTCCATGAGCCATAGTAGTCCGCTACAGCCCGGTTCACCGGAGTCCTGCTAGCCCAACACTACTTGTCGGAGGCAATAGCCATGGGTAGCCTAGCCGGCTTCCCCTGGCCCTTCTGAAAAAATTACGAACCCGTCCGGCTCTCAAGAATCCAAGACGCAGAGCCGCCTTCCCCTTGCTGGCTGCCATCTAGGCCGGCTTTCGGAAGGCGGCCCGACTTTAGCCCTCCTGAAGAAAGCCACAGGAGAGCCGACTTCGGGAAGCCGGCCATGAGAAGGCCAACTCCAAGAAGCCGGCTCCCATAAAGCGGTCGAGACCGTACCCTCAAAGTTTGCACCCACCTCGCGGCGGTGCGACGGGGCGTGGCTACAGTGAAGCCTGCCACCCCCGTATCCCGGAGCACGCCTGGCACAGTGCACCGTACGGAGTAGCCATGACCCGTCCGGCGCGGCACTGTTGCCATGTTGACCCTAATGTCACCCACGACAGGCCGCCAGCGCGGCCCACAGACGGTGGGCCCCTTCGGGCAGAGAGGCACCCAAAGGCGGCCACGTCTCCAACCAGTCGGCCCAAGACAGAGCCGGCTCCCAGCAGCCGGCTTGCCGCCTCCCTCGAAGGAGACGCCCCATTAAGGAGACAAGACGTGGTGAGGCTACAGCGATCGCCCGGCGGGCGGCGGCACTGTAGCAACGCCTACCACGACGAAGCCCACGTCACCAAGATGGAGCCACAATAACCAGCCGCCGACCAGGGCCTGGACAGTGGGGCCTGCCTGTCGACCAAGGGGCCGGCAGCCGGCGGGACCCACCAGTTGGCGGGCCCCAGCAGCCGGCGCAGGAGCCGGCGAGCGCAGTCACAGACGGCTGGGCCCCGTGCCCAGTCGGATTACCATTGTACCCCCGGGGGGTAGGCCTATATAAACCCCCCGGGGCACCCATGCAAAGGGTTCGACCCCCTGCTAGTCTTAGACACCACACAAGGAGAGGAATCAGGCTAGCCGTGCCCTTCTTCCTCCTCCCACCAAACAGCTCAAGGAGCATTGTGTAGCTACTTGTCCATCTAGTGATCATGCGGAGACCCCGCAGAGCAGCAGTAGGGGTGTTATCTCCACGGAGAGCCCCGAAGCTGGTAAGATCCGCCGGCGTGCATGTCTTCGCCTCATCCCGTTTCTAGGCACCGAAGATGTCTTACTGGCTCCCACAATGATAAGCCACCCGTTGGCATATGTCGCACCTACCACCCGACATTTGGCGCCCACCGTGGGGCTAGGTGCACCGTCGTCCAGAGACCTGTTCTGGATGGGAACCCTCTTCCTCCCCCGCGAGCGTAGCCAGCCCGGCACGCCTGATGGCGCTTGCCACGACGCGCTGCAAGGCGTCACCAATGTCTGCGCGGCGAGCAGCCTTGCCGATCTCCTCGACGAAACCCTCACCTCCGACGAGCTCGCCTCTGATGCGGGCACCGACCACCTCGCCAACCTCCTCGGTCAGCTCCATGTCTCCAGCGAGCCCGCTGTGGATCTGGAGTCGGTTGGCTCCACCGACCCGATGCCTGTCGACTCCGACACGGCCTCCCACGACACCTTTCCCACCGACGTCACGATCTACAATGACCCGCTCCTTCGAGCCGACGGCTGCGATACTGTCACCATCGAAGTGATGTTTGTCGGCCACGGCGGCCCGGCCGACGAGAGCGCCCACAACGCCCCGCACGCGGCGGCCCATGACTTGTCCACCTCCCTCCCGGCTGATGCCGACGACGAAGCACTGGAGGCACGCCGCCTCGCCCTCCTCGCAGAGGGCCGGAGGCTGGCTTCCGTAAGACGCCTCACTGAGGCCTACCAGCGCGAAGCTGACCGCGCCGCCTTCGGCACGCCGGCCCCGGGCGGGCCAAGCCGGGCCGGCCCTGTCAAGCAACGCGGCACCGTCATCGCCGACACGCTGGGAGTTGACCGCCCGGTCTATGCCACTCCGCTCGAGAACTTGCGTGCCGCCCAGGCGGCCGTAGACGAGTTGGACGGCTTGGAGGCCGAAGACCTCCCCCACATGACCCGGCGCATCCAGCAACTGATCGATGCAGCCGCGCAGCGGCACGAAGCAGACGCCCGCGTGGGAAGCCCTCCCCCGCGCCGAGATCACGACGCGACGTCCCAGACGCCGGCTACGAGCAACACCCGCGCGCGGCGCGAGAAAGAGCCGACTGCCAGCCGCAGCCGGACCCGAATCTCCATCGAGCGAGACGCGGACGGCCATCCCCGAGCTATGGAATGGCGGGGCAACCCGCCTCCACCTCGACCCCGTGGAGAGAGATATCCCACCCCGCCGCCAGTGGCGCACCCGACTCTCAGCGGCCGACTAGGTCGCCGCGAAGGAGTCGGCGAGAACGACGCCCGCTATCGGATCGACCGCCTGGCGCGATCCCTGGCGTTGGAAGAAGAAGACGATGTCGGCCCGCCTTGTTTCGGCCCCCGCATCCGTGACGAGCCCTTCCCCAAAGGGTTCTCGCTCCCAAGAGACACACCCAAGTACAACGGCTCTGTGAAGCCGAAAGATTGGTTGATCGACTACTCCACGGCGGTCAGCATAGCCAACGGCAACCGGCGCGTTGCCGTGAAGTACGTGCCCCTCATGCTGCAAGGCACGGCACGGACCTGGCTCAACAGCCTCAAGCCTCTCAGCATCAACAACTGGCTAGATTTCACCGAAGCTTTCATCCGCAACTTCACCAGCACCTACAAGCGGGCCCCCAAGCCCAGGCAGCTCTCCCTGTGCGTACAGGGCCCGGCCGAGTCCACTCGCGACTACCTCACGCATTGGGCCGAGCTCCGCAATCCTTGCGAGGGGGTGAACGAGGTGCAAGCCATCGAGTACTTCACAGCCGGATGCCGAGAAGGCACCCTCCTCAAGCACAAGCTCCTCTACGACGAGCCGACTACCCTCGACGAGCTTCTGGACATAGCGGACAAGTACGCCACTGCCGACTCCTCGATGAAGACCGAGCTTCGGGTAGACGTGTCCGGAAAAGTACTCAACCCGGTGCCCTAGATGCCGGCTGGGGATTCCGGCTGACGCCCACACTCGAACGACCACAAGCGCAAGGGCCCCGCGCCGCCTCCCGCCAGTCGGCAGGTGGCCACAGTTGAAGACGTGCCGCCTGAGGGGCGGCCCGCGCCCAAGAAACCCAAGGGCGGCCGGCCGGCTTGGCAGCCGGCTTTCTCCTACAAGCAAACTCTCGACGCCCCGTGCAAGTTCCGCAGCGGCGCGAAGCCGTCCAACCACACAACCCGGAAGTGCCATTGGCTCACCCGTATCTCCAAAGGCGAGGGGCTCGCGCCGCCTCCGCCTGCCGGCCCACTGCCTCCGGCAGCTCGGCCCGCAGTCGGAGCCATGCATGACGAGTTCCCTGACGAGCAAGCAACCTACATCATCTTTACAAGCCAGCCCGAAGACCGGCGCAGCAAACGCCAAGAGCACCAGGAAGTTAGCGTGGTCGCTGCCGACCCCGCCAGACACATGCATTGGTCAGAAAAGCCCATCAGCTGGAGCCGGGCCGACCATCCAGAGGTGATGCCGTCTCCCGGCTCTTATGCATTGGTCTTGGAAGCCACCCTTGCGACGGACAGACGCGCCGCCTGCTTCTCCCGCGTGCTGATAGACGGCGGGAGCAGCATCAACATCCTGTACCGTGACACCCTGGAGAAGCTAAATGTCAAGACGAAGCAGCTCATGCCTACTCGAACAGTGTTCCATGGCATCATACCCGGCCTGTCCTGCGCCCGCATTCGCAAGATCAAGATTGATGTACTTTTTGGGGACAAGGAGCATTTCCGCCGGGAAGCGATCTGGTTTGAAGTAGTGGACCTAGAAAGCCCTTACCATGCATTGCTTGGCCGACCTGCCTTGGCCAAATTAATGGCAGTTCCCCACTATGCATACCTCAAGATGAAGATACCAAGCACCAAAGGCGTCATCACCATAGCCGGCGATTACAAGAAGTCCTCTGAGTGCGCGGCAGCCAGCAGCCGGCTGGCCGAGTCCCTTGTGATTGCCGAAGAAAAGAAGATGTTGGACCGAGTCGTGGCCATAGCCGGCAAGCAGTCGGCCGTGTCCCCCGACCCCAAGGAGCATGATGCTCAAGGATCTTTCCAGCCGTCCAAGGAGACGAAGAAGATACCTCTTGACCCCGAGCACCCAGAGAGGTTTGCCGTCATTGGGGCAAGCCTGAACAACAAATAGGAAGGAGAGCTCGCCGATTTCCTCCGTGAGAATCGGGACATCTTTGCATGGTCCCCCAAGGACATGCCGGGTGTTCCGAGGAAATTCGCCGAGCACAAACTACACGTTCGAGAAGACGCAAAGCCAGTCAAACAAACCCTTCGCCGACTGTCGGAGGAGAAACGCAGGATTGTAGGGGAGGAGATAGCCCAGCTTTTGGCAGCCGGCTTCATTATGGAAGTTTTCTTTCCAGAGTGGCTCACCAACCCGGTCCTCGTGCTGAAGAAGAACAACAAGTGGCGCATGTGCATAGACTACACAAGCCTCAACAACGCTTGCCCCAAAGATCCCTTTGCCCTGCCAAGGATTGACCAAAGTTATAGACTCCACAGCCGGATGCGAGCTGTTGAGCTTCTTGGATGCTTACTCAGGATATCACCAGATAAAGCTGGATCCGGACGACCGCCTGAAGACCGACTTCATCACGCCATTTGGAGCCTTCTGTTACCTGACTATGACATTCGGCTTGAGAAATGCCGGTGCCACTTTTCAGCGTTGCATGCAGAAGTGCCTCCTCAAGCAACTCGGCAGAAACGCTCACGTTTACGTGGACGACATCATGGTGAAGACGGAGAAGCGCGACACCTTGCTGGGAGACCTCAAGGAAACGTTTGAGAACCTACGCTGGTTCCAAATCAAGCTCAACCCCGAGAAATGCGTGTTCGGAGTGCCAGCCGGCCAGCTTCTAGGCTTCCTGGTCTCCGAACGCAGCATCGAATGCAACCCGGTGAAGATCAAGGCCATCGAGAGAATGGCGATCCCTACCAAGCTTCGAGACATTCACAAGTTCACCGGGTGCTTGGCCTCCTTGAACCGCTTCATCAGCCGGCTCGGAGAGAAAGCTCTCCCCCTCTACCGCCTCATGAAGAAGAGCACTCACTTCGAGTGGAACGACCAGGCCGACCAAGCTTTTCACGAGCTGAAGAAGATGCTGGCTACGCCGCCCGTTCTGGCGGCGCCGACTGAGAAAGAGCCCATGCTCCTCTACATCACCGCAACCAGTCGGGTGGTCAGCACCGTCATCGTAGTCCAACGCCCAGAAGAAGGCCGAGCCCAGCCGGTCCAGAGGCCGGTGTATTATTTGACCGAGGTGCTGTCCGCCTCAAAGCAGAACTACCCGCACTACCAGAAGATGTGTTACGGCGTGTAATTCACCGCCAAGAAGCTGAAGCCCTACTTTCAAGAGCATCCTGTCACGGTCGTATGCACCGCCCCGCTGGCCGAGATCATAGGCAGCCGGGACGCATCCGGCCGGGTGGCGAAATGGGCCATCGAGCTGGCCCCTTACACGATCTTCTACCAGCCCCGCATCGTCATCAAGTCCCAAGCACTGGCCGACTTCCTCGTCGACTGGGCCGAGACCCAGTACCTGCCGCCGGCTCCCGACTCCACCCATTGGCGCATGCACTTCGACGGGTCCAAGATGCGCACCGGCTTGGGAGCCGGCGTCGTCCTTACCTCTCCCAAAGGCGACAAGCTCAGATACACGCTACAGATCCACTTTGCCGCCTCCAACAACGTGGACGAGTACGAGGTGCTCATACACGGGCTCCGGCTTGCCAAAGAACTTGGCATTCGCCGGATCCTATGTTATGGCGACTCGGACCTGGTGGTCCAGGAATCATCCGGCGACTGGGACGCCAAGGACGCAAATATGGTGAGCTACCGCTTCCTGCTCCAACAACTCAGCGGATACTTTGAAAGATGCGAGTTCCTCCACATACCGCGAGCCGACAACGAGCTAGCCGATGCCCTGGCTCGAATAGGCTCTACTCGGCAAGCAATACCAACCGGCGTCGCTCTACAACGCCTCCTCAAGCCATCTATCAAGCCGTCTCCAAAGTCCGACTCCATCTTCGCGCCGCCTAACCCCGATGCGGCCGGGTCCGGCTTGAAGAACCAAGCAGCCAACCCCGAGACTCCTGCAGCTGGCCCGGGGACTTCGGCAACCGGCTCGGGGACTACCACACCCGGCTCGGGGACTGCGGTAGCCGGCCCGAGGACTGCACCAGCACAACAGCCGGCGACCGACTCCAGCATCTCACCACCCAGCCCGCCCACCCTGGTGGCAGTAGCCACATTGGCAGTAGAAGAAGTCGCGGCTCCATCATGGGCTCAGTCCATCCTCAACTTCCTAGTAAACCAAGATCTGCCGGCTGATGAAACAGAAGCAAGACAAGTCCAACGTCGAGCCGGAGCATACACAATCGTCAACAGAGAACTAGTCAAGCGCAGTGTCACTGGAATCCTCCAACGGTGCGTCGAGCAAGAGAAGGGCATTGCAATCCTCAGAGACATTCACCAAGGAGAATGCAGCCACCATGCGGCCTCAAGATCACTTGTCGCCAAAGCCTTCCGCCATGGTTTCTTCTGGCCGACTGCTTTGGATGACGCCAAAGAATTAGTTAAACATTGCAAGGGGTGCCAACTCTTCAGCTCCAAGCAATACATGCCGGCTTCGGCACTCAAGACCATTCCCCTCACTTGGCCCTTCGCCGTTTGGGGACTGGACATGGTGGGCCCATTCAAGACGGCGCGCGGCGGCATGACACATTTGCTCGTCGCCGTGGACAAATTCACCAAGTGGATTGAGGCAAAGCCGATCAAGAAGCTGAATGGGCCGACTGCTGTGACGTTCATCGCAGACATAACAACTCGGTATGGCGTGCCGCACAGCATCATCACCGACAATGGCACAAATTTTGCCAAAGGAGCCTTGGCACGTTTTTGCGGAGCCCAAGGTATTCGGCTGGACTTAGCATCCGTTGCCCACCCACAGTCAAATGGCCAGGTCGAGCGAGCCAACGGCCTCATCCTCTCCGGCATCAAGCCCCGACTGGTCGTACCTCTGGAGCGCTCAGCCGGCTGTTGGCTCGATGAGCTGTCGACTGTCCTCTGGAGTCTGCGCACTATACCAAACAAGTCAACCGGCTTCACCCCTTTCTTCCTTGTGTATGGTGCCGAGGCGGTCATCCCAACTGAAATCGAGTTTGACTCGCCTCGAGTAACCATGTACACGGAAGCGGAGGCCAAGGAAGCACGAGAAGACGGTGTCGACCTGTTGGAAGAAAGCCGGCTGTTAGCCCTCAGCCGGTCTGCCATCTACCAGCAGGGTTTGCGCCGCTACCACAGCTGGAAGGTCAGGCCAAGATCTTTCCAAGAGGGCGATCTTGTGCTCCGGCTGATCCAGCGAACAGCCGGCCAGCACAAGCTCTCAGCCCCTTGGGAAGGCCCCTTCGTCATCAGCAGAGCTCTAGGCAACGACTCCTACTACCTGATCGACGCACAAAAGCCGAAGGCACGCAAGAGAGACGACTCCGGCAAGGAGTCGGAATGACCATGGAATGCCAACCTCCTTCGAAGATTTTACAGTTGAAATGCAGTATGTATCATGCTAACTTTTGTATTAAGTACGAGACAATAGGCCCCCCGAGGAGGGCTCGGGGACTGCCATCTCTTATCTATGAATGAAAAGTATCATACTTATGACTCTGTCATTTCATTTACTTATTCCGTCCGGCACCGGGTTCGACTAGATGGCCCGGGGACTAGCCGACTGGAGTTATATTAGAAGTCCTACCCGCAGTCAGACAAGTAGTGTGCCGGCTCCCAAGCTTTCTCTTGCCAAAAGTCGCAGTTCAAAGAACCGGCTGTCCGACTGGCAAGAGTTAAAGGCAGGAAGGGGCGCCCACACGAAAAACGGCTAGGGACTAACGGACTAATATAACAAAAGCCGGTTTTTCTCCCACCGCCGAATGGCTACCAGAGTAGCCGGCCGGCCGGTTTCCATTCACTTCACTTCAATGCAAGAAAGCTCAAGTACTTGCCTCCCCAAAGAGGGAAGGCGGCAAAGGAAAAAGCCTAAGGATAAAAAGCATACGCGAATGGAAAACAAACATGCACATAATATTATTTACATAAAAGACCTCCGAGAGGCCAGCATTCAACATAGTTTGGATACACCCCCAGTGGGTGGAACTGTGAAAACTTAATGAAGATTGTTCAAAAGACAACAAGCAGGAAAGATAAAGACGGCAGGTCAAGCTGGCGGAGCGACCGACGAGCCGAACTGGTTGGCGGAGACAGTCGTGCCGGCTGAAGGAGCGGCCGGCTGGCGAACTTCGGCTTGGTCACCGCCTCCCGCAGAGGGCGCGCTTCCACGCGCCTCGTTGCTGGAGGCACGGTCGGCCTGAGGTCGGCCGGTTGTTCCACCAGCCGGCTCGACGTCTTCGCCGTCCTCCTCTTCGTCATCCTCGCCCTCGTCGCTGAAGGCAATCTCCTCCGCCGAGTCCTCTCCCACCGCCGGGTTCAGCCCGAACCACTCCTCCGGCTGAGCAACACCGTCATCACCGATTTCGGGTGCGAAAATGCTGATGTCGGTGCACTCGGCTTGGGGTGCGGGGGATCGTCTCGCCGGGCCAGAGGGCGGCCAACACTTGCGCCCCGGCACGTTGGAGCCGGCGAAGCATCCGATGAGCCGGCTGCAACCACGCCTGGACAGCCAAGAGCTGCTCCTCAAGCGTCCGGTTCGCATCCGGCGCGATGTTGCCCCCCGCCTGACGGCGCGCCTCGCGATGGGCCTCGATGCTTTGGGCGGCAAAGGTGGAGTAGCCGGGGAAGTAGTTTGCACCAAAAAACAAGCAGCAGCTCAAGTTAAGCCAAAGACCCAGGCGGCAAGGGGCAGGAGAGGGGCGAGGAAGGTGGCTTACCGTCGATCAAATCCACGATCCGGCCGAAGCCTTCATCCAGGGCTCGCCGGGTCTCAGCCCAGCTCGCCGCCTCGGTCTCATACTCTGCCTTCAGGGCGGCTTCACTATCCTGCGCCGCCTGCAGGGCCGCCTTGTGGCTCTTCTCCTGGTCGGCCAGCTTCTTGGCCAGGCGATCACGCTCCTGGACCAAGGCAGCGTACTCGGCATCCTTGGTATGAAGGGCGGCCTTCGCTTCGCCGAGCTCCTTCCTCAAGTCGGTGTTGGCCCCTGAAGACAAAGAAAAAGAAAAACCAATAAGGAAAGAGTCGTCAAGAAAGATCCGACCCGACTGCTCAGCAGTCGGCCCGAATCTAGGGACTACACCCAGTGGGTGCGCTGACGCGCCCCCACAGGAGACAGACAAGATCGAGTACTTACTTCGGCTGTCGGCCAGGTCGTCGGTCCTCCCGCTCAACTCCCGAGCCTGGGAGTTGAAGGCGGCAGCACGGAGGTTGTGATATTCCTGGAAGTTCAGACAAGAGGCAGAAATAAGGTAGCCGTCAAGAAAGATCCGACCCGACTGCGCAGCAGTCAGCCCGAATCTCGGGGACTACACCTAGTGGGTGCGCTGACGCGCCCCCACGGAAGAAATTAAGAGAGCAAAGCGGCCAAGAATGAAGGACTCACCCGGATGGTGGCTCGCGTCGACAGGAACTCCTGGGTGAACTGTTGCAGCAGGGCGGCCTGAACTTGTAGCCGGCTCCGGACCCCTTGAGCCGCCACATTCAGCTCGCCAGTACCTCCGCTGGGAGTCCACTCGGACGTGGCAGTGCTGGCCGCCTCCAGATCTTCCGCCGATTGGCCTGCGCTTGCGACTCGGCGCAACTCCGGCGGAGCAGCGCCTCCCCCTACGTGCCGGCCCGTCACCGGCTGCACCTCGAGGCCGGCTCTGTTCTCCGGCTCACCCCCGGTCGGCCCCTTTGGCGCCGCTGACGATTGGCCGCCTTGGCCCGCTCCGGTTGGCGCCGCTGGCGGCGCTCTCCTCGCAAGGGCCACGGGGTCCTACCCCCTCTCCATCAGCGGCGGGTCTTGGACGATCTCCTCCGCCAAGGGCAATGGGGTGTCGGGGGCCACGGCTCGGAGGGGGATGGCGAGCAGCGGAGGCTGGTTGCGCGAACCCTCCGCCTCCGTCCCCGCGGTCGCCGCCTTCGTCTGGGCCTTGGCTGCCACGTCGGCCTGCTCCCTCGCCGCCTGGGCTGCCGCTTTCTCCGCCGCCTCGCGCTCCTCCC
>NC_041384.1:480776781-480815161 GCF_002162155.2 Triticum dicoccoides | reverse complement strand
GCTCAAGGGAAAGCAGCGCCCTGTCCAGCAAGCGGAAGAAATTAAGAAGAATGCTCGAACAAGAAGAGAATGATGAAGAGCATGCGACAAGGCAATTGACGACTTACGCTGAGACCGCCTGAGGCTGCTTCACCGCCTTGCGGAAGCGGGCCGCTTTCGCAGCCGCCTCGTCTCGCTTGGTCGCCGCGGTGGAGGCTTTGGACTTCTTCGGCCGACTGCCGAAGAGGCCCGAAGCGGCTCGGCGCTTCTGTGCGCCACCACCGGCAGCCGGCGCGATGGACGAGCCCGCGCCCTGATGGTCGGCCGCCGGCTGGTGACGCGGGGCGACTTCGGCTTCAGCATCGTCCGGCCAGTTCTCGAAGCTCGCGGTGAGCCTTGAGCCCCCGGGCTCGGCGTCGTCCCCCACGACGGCGTCTTCCATGGCGGCCGCCCCCAAGTCCGGATCGTCGACGTCGTCCGCCGTGCGGTCAGGGGCATACTGGCGTTCTATCCCCGCTGACCCGGACGTCGGCGGGAGAAGGGGGTTCTGCTAAGAAGGACCGACTGATTAGAAGCCGGCCATCATAAAGCCGGCTACCAACAAAAAGAAAAAAGAGAAGAAAACTTACCACGGGCGGAGGGTTGGCGCGAGAATACGGCACCTTGCCGTATCGCCAGTCCTCGGCGAGCTTGCAGTTGGAGATATAGTTTACCATGTAAGACACCTCTGCATGAGGCATCTCCCTAGTGCTCAGCCGGCTTGGGTCGAAGCGGCCGCTCATCTGGCACATCATGTGGGGCCGGCTTTGGAGAGGAGATATCCGGCGCTCCACGAAGGCGGCCACCAAGTCGGCCCCGCTCAGGTTTTCCGACTGGATCATCACCCGAAGCCGGGAGACGGCAGCGTCCCGGCCTGAGACAGTGACCGGGACTGGAAACTCCATGAGGGCTGTCTCCCAGCCGGCGGGCCGGCTACGTAAGCCGGCAGATTGACATGGTCTCCATGCTTGGCGATGTTCTTCATGTAGAGATATGATTTCTGCCAGATCTTCACCGACTGGATCAGGGGGATGGGCGGGAATGGGTTGTTCTCGCTCGCCCTCCTCATGGCGATGAAGGCCCCGCAGGGGGCGGGCACGCCCGCGACGACGGTGCCGAGTTTGCTCTGGAAGAACTCCCCCCAGAGCTCCAGCATGGGGAGCAGCCCCAAGAAACCTTCACAGAGGGAGACGAAGGCCGACAGCAGCATCACTGCATTGGGCGTGAGGTGATGCGGCTGAAGGTTGTAAAACTCGAGGAAGGAGCGCAGAAATCCGCTTGCCGGAAGGCCGAAGCCATGTAGGAAGTGCGAGCGGAAGACGACCCTCTCGCCCTCCTCCGGCGTCGGCGAAATCTCCATCTCCGGTGCCAGGCGGACCCGCACAAGGTTGGCGTTGGGAGTCTGGCGGAGGAACTCGACGTGGTCCTCATGGACGTTGGAGCCGTCCCACGAGCTTGACAGCGCCATGGGAGCGAGGCGATGTGGAGGCGCGGCGGCGCTGAGACGGGAGGCTACGGCGGCAACGAGAGGAAGAAACGAGGACGAGAAGGGGCGGAGCGAGAGAGAGCGTGCGAACCTCTGTCGCTCCCCCTCCCCCCCTACTTATAGGCTCGCGTGGCGGGGCCGAGGAGGCGCGGCGTGGGGAAACGTGGGGATCGATCGTGCCCACTCCCCCACATCCCGCGCTTATTGTACCTTAACGGCGAAATAAAACCGCCGCGGGAAGGCGAGCGGCCCATGTGGGCCACGGAAGATCCGCGCTCGGACCAAGGCCTACGAGTGGCGGGCCCGGGCCTGCGGCGGCGTTCCGTCGCGCGCGTGCGCTGGCAGGATCTCGCTGCCACGTGGCCGCGGGAGGGCCCGTGGTCAGCACGCGGTCAGCACGCAAGACGCGGAGCTCTCTGAAGTCGGCATACACCCGCAAAGCCGGCTCTTCAGGATGGGAAGCTGACCAAGCTTCTCGTCCCTTTGTCTGCCTCGGAGCTCGATCAGCTTCGGGGGCTACTATTAGAGGCAATAGCCATGGGTAGCCTAGCCGGCTTCCCCCGGCCCTTCTGAAAAAATTACGAGCCCGTCCGGCTCTCAAGAATCCAAGACGCAGAGCCGCCTTCCCCTTGCTGGCTGCCATCCAGGCCGGCTTTCGGAAGGCGGCCCGACTTTAGCCCTCCTGAAGAAAGCCACAGGAGAGCCGACTTCGGGAAGCCGGCCATGAGAAGGCCGACTCCAAGAAGCCGGCTCCCATAAAGCGGTCGAGACCGTACCCTCAAAGTTTGCACCCACCTAACAGCGGTGCGACGGGGCGTGGCTACAGTGAAGCCTGCCACCCCCGTATCCCGGAGCACGCCTGGCACAGTGCGCCGTACGGAGTAGCCATGACCCGTCCGGCGCGGCACTATTGCCATGTTGACCCTGATGTCACCTATGACGGGCCACCAGCGCGGCCCACAGACGGTGGGCCCCTTCGGGCAGAGAGGCGCCCGAAGGCGGCCACGCCTCCAACCAGTCGGCCCAAGACAGAGCCGGCTCCCAGCAGCCGGCTTGCCGCCTCCCTCGAAGGAGACACCCCATTAAGGAGACAAGACGTGGTGAGGCTACAGCGATCGCCCGGTGGGCGGCGGCACTGTAGCAATGCCTACCACGACGAAGCCCACGTCACCAAGATGGAGCCACAGTAACCAGCCGCCGACCAGGCCCTGGATAGTGGGGCCTGCCTGTCGACCAAGGGGCCGGCAGCCGGCGGGACCCACCAGTCGGCGGGCCCCAGCAGCCAGCGCAGGAGCCGGCGAGCGCAGTCACAGACGGCTGGGCCCCGCGCCCAGTCGGATTACCATTGTACCCCCGGGGGTAGGCCTATATAAACCCCCCGGGGCACCCATACAAAGGGTTGGACCCCCTGCTAGTCTTAGACACCACACAAGGAGAGGAAGCAGGCTAGCCGTGCCCTTCTTCCTCCTCCCACCAAACAGCTCAAGGAGCATTGTGTAGCTACTTGTCCATCTAGTGATCATGCGGAGACCCCGCAGAGCAGCAGTAGGGGTGTTATCTCCATGGAGAGCCCCGAAGCTGGGTAAGATCCACCGGCGTGCATGTCTTCGCCTCATCCCATTTCCAGGCACCGGCGATGTCTTACTGGCTCCCACAATGATAAGCCACCCGTTGGCATATGTCGCACCTACCACCCGACACTACTTCTCCGGAACACTTGACTGATCCGGCATGTGATTCACTTCGTTCATGTGTCTGACCCTTCGGGGAAATGTCACACAGTGACATCTGGAGTCCTGCCTAGCCTGCTAGAGCCTGGTTCACCGGAGTCCTGTTAGCCCAGTGCTACAGCCTGGATTCGCACGCTGTTGACCAACATGCTCAATGTTGATTCATATATGCCTGTCCCCGTAAGTTAGTGCCACTTTGGGTTCACAACTAGTCATGTCAGTCCGGGTTCTCTGTCATATGGATGCTAGCAATACTATCATATACGTGAGCCAAAAGGCGCAAACGGTCCCGGGCCATGGTAAGGCGACACCCGTGGGAATACCGTGCGTGAGGCCGCAAAGTGATATGAGGTGTTATCGGCTAGATCGATGTGACTTGGAATCGGGGTCCTGACAGCTTTGGTATCAGAGCCTGACTGCCTGTAGGTTTACCAAGCCAAGCTGGTCGAAGTCGTGTCTAGAAATGCTTTAGTTATATAAGGGAGTTGATTGTGGATGGGAACGTAAGGTTCTTTTTACTCCTTATACCTCATGCCCTCTGATCTGAGTCATCCTCTTCCTTTCCACGGGGATTAAGAACTAGGCTTCTCTTCTATCTCTTAGGAGGACGTGTTACTAAACTGTAGTTGCCTAGATTGTTGAGTTCAAGCCTCAGTTCAGTTCCTACTACTTCCATATGTTCATAGCTGGCCTCAGAACCTTGATATTGTGATGTTGAGTGGTTATGCCACCATTTTTGCAGGATGTCTCAAATCATTTTGAGCATTTACAGCCGTTATGCTGTCAGAGTCATCCCAGGTTTCTAAACAATCTGATGCATTTGCATATCCCTTCTTTCTGTTATCGATGTTTCCTTGGGCCAGATTAAGGACACTAATCGGTGTGTTGAGGTACTCCGTTGCCTCGGCATATATGTTGGAGCTATTATTATGACCCTATGTGCCTTAGTGAATCATTTAGTAATCTAGCCATGTTTTGTGTTCCCAGTGTGATCAATCTGGCCGTCATTCCCGAAAGCATCCCGTGATGCTACCTAGTAGTAGGTATTCTACTCCTGGGTTTTGATCCCAAGTTTCACCCTACTTACCTCCTGTTGATAGTGTTTGCTCGTTCCTTTAGGATATTAGTAACCTTGCGACAGTCCTCGAGGTCCTGGTATTTCTTTCTTCCAAATACCATGAACCATTAAGGTAGAAGTTCTTGAACCAAAATACCACAATCATAGTACCCTTGAGGAGTTCTCCATTCACAATTGCGATTCTGCCAGTTCTACCTTTCTGCATGGGTTATCCGGAAGAAATATGTTGATATCGTTCGGCATACTAATCTATGCATCCACAACTCAGAAAGTTAATATGTTCCTTTGAGTTGTCCCTCTCTTTAGTTGTATCATGATCTCCGTCTATCACTTGATAGTTAAGAGCATGTCTTGCATTCATGCTCATCGATACCTCTTATTCTTATGGTCTGTCAAGCCATTCTATTCTGGAATGACTAGGAGAAACAAACTCCAGTACCTCATCCATATTTAAGATTGGGTCAAAGTAGTTGTATTCCGCAGGTCAAAATGCCAATCCAGCTTTTAATTCTGTTCTACCTTGAAGTATTGCCCTCTTGATGTCAGGAAAGTCATGAGAATTGCACCAACTCTTATGAATTCTTGATGCAGTGATACTTCTCGCCATCATCATTCGTTCCTTGGTTCTGTGTTGTTGCAACCGGAATACCGACAAGTGAACCGTGATGTGTGAAATCAATACTCCTAGCAACCCCGTTGCTTGGTGGTTAATGGACAGTAATCTCATTCTTGGTGTGTTGATTATGGAATCATCGTTCTAAGATTGATCGTGCTACCTAGTCCATTTTCCTTATGCACTCTTCGATCAAGAGTTGGGATTATGTCTATCCTTGCTTATTTGATCATATAATCTTGCCTAAAGAGCAAGATTGATCTCGAGCTTAGTAACATGTCGGTGGTTCGTGATTTTCCGAATATCTTCTCGGAAGTATTACTAGGTTGTCACCTGACTGCTATGTGAAGTTCGTGATCAAGTTGGTTTTTCCATAAACCACTCTTTCTCGAAGAATCTGTGTTGGATACCCCTGAGCTAGTTGGTTAAGCCAAACAACAACTTGGAGAGTTGCAAGATAAAAGCTTGCCTAACTTAGTTCATTCCAAAAGGATATCCTTGTGTGTGTGTGTTGAAGAAAGATGATATCTTCATTGACTGATCCCCGTGATCAGTTGTTGAACCTATTGCCTTGTCCAAACCTTGATTTGAGTGTGGGCTATCATCAAATCAAGTTAGAACCAACAATGTTCGTAATGTTGTCTTACTCATGGTTGATCCCTTGAGCATACACCATTATATCTTTTGGGTCTGATCAATGTTATCACATTGTTCACATAATGATGGAAGTCCAGTAATATGGAAATTCCGATGAGTTGCTGTTGAGCCCATTGACAACATTTCATCTTGTCCATGATTCATGTTGAACATCCAGCTAGTATTGGAAACTTCTATAAGCATTATCTTCGTGCCCCGTTCATGAAGCATATGCTTGGATGAAAGAAGTGACTTTCTCTAATTCTTGTGCAATAGATGCAAGTTGCCGCCATGAAGTTGAGAAAACTTGTTTTACCTCCTCTGGAATCATTCCGAGTCAGCCATGCACGTGCAAAGTATTCCGTGGTCTGTTAGACTGATCATCTTCATTCCATATGAATTCCGTAGCACACTAAGCCATTGATTGATTTGTTCAAGGATAATAAGTTCTAAGTGCTAGTCCTGAAGGTACCAGACGGATATGTACAAGATTCCGTTATCCTCAATGATGGTTCCCAGTTAGAACTCAGTAGTGTTTTGTTGTAAGACTACTACGTGGTCATGCTTGTCTGGGACAGCGTGTTCACATGTGTGTAGCAGAACCAGCTCATGTTTTGGAGCTTGCTATCATAGTTCATTTCCCGAGAATCTCGCAACGTCATCTCATTGATTTGTGTTGCAAACTTTCATTTTTCTTTCTAGACTTGATGAGTCTGGAATGTCCCGATCCAACTAGATCTGAATCTCAGGCAGATATAATGGTTGGAACGTTTCCCAAGAACTATACTAATGGTCTCCCAGTAACCGCTAAGTGGATGTCGTGGCCAACACACCCAGCCGGAAGACCTATTATTGTAGTATCTTGATTGAGAAAGTTGGCCACCTCCCCACAAGGATTTCGTAGGATTTACTTCCATAGTTTTCCTTATGGATTCTTGTGCTCCCGAAGTCTGACCTTTACTTGATGGCCATGTTGAGCTTTTAAGCATGACAATGGTAGCTAGAACATCAAGGAGAACATTGGAAGCGGAGTGCTAAATGTCTCTCGGTCGATCATCCAGATTTCGTTCCCTTGGCCTCGCTAAGGTGAAATCAGAGAAAGGGGTGTCTTTCTATGCATCTGCATTGTCCATCACTATTCGTCATGGTAGTAAGATGTGTTGCCAGGATCCTCGACACGGATGTTGGTAGAACCTTGATGAATATGGAAATGCTCAAGTTCTTGAGAGCACGCGCAAGCAAAATCATCCCTTGTGTTGTCTTCAACAAGGTAGTCCACACCATCCACTCTAGTTTGAGTATGCCACTCATTCGAACTCCATCAAATAATCGATTGTAAATTGCCTTAAGCTGGTATGAAGAGTTTCAATGATCTATGGATCAAAAGTAATTCTTTTTGCCACTTAAGGAAATAGTTCCATGAGTCACCTCCCCAAAGGTGTCCCGCTATGGAATCATGGCAATTATCTCCTCACCACTTTGAAACCATGCACCATCCTACTCCAACGTGAAGATGTTGCCTACCAAATTGAACCTTTCTTATCCGCTACCTTTCCTCATTCCAAATGTTTGTCTTGTGCCTCAGCTCAAGAGATGTCTCAATATCTCATCCCATGAGTTGATCCTGAGTTGTTTGATCTTCGAGAAGATCGATTCTTCTAGAGTTTTTCCTTTCCTCTCTATGTCATGTTAGTTGGAGTTCTCAGAGCAAGACATCGAGTCAATGATGGTGACCGAATCAACGTTCCTATGAAGGGCAATTGGATCAGTAACATCGTGTTAGCTTTGTGTCCCCTCTGTTTTCTTACCTCACGTCTTGAATCTCGGGACGAGATTCTTGTTTAGCAGGGGTGAGTTGTCACATCCCTTGTTCTGGTATGACCTAGACTAGCTAGTCATGTGTGCATCATGTCTAAATTTCTGAAACTTGAATTGAGGATTGTTGAAACCTCAGAAATCTGATTAAAAGAAGGGCAGGCACCCTTTAAATTGCATTCTGTGAATCCAAAATGCCCTAAAAATAGTTTTGTGAATTTTGGCAAGAGTTATATATCAAACCAAAATTCTAGAACATTTTAAAGGAATTATTTGGTCTCTGAATTTAAATCAATAATCTATTTGAATTTGGGGATATATTCATAATATATAATGAATATATTTTCAAATGCTTTGAAATGTTTTATGTAGTTTTGGAATAGTCCAGAGAGGTAACATAAAATATCTCAGAATGTTTTGGCACTGTTTGAAATTATTTTGAATTTGAAAATAGTGGCAAAATAAAATGAAAAGGGAAACAGAACAGAAAAATTAAAAAAGAACAGAACTCACCTAGTCCACTTACCTCATGGCCCAACAGGACCGGCCCAGCTAGGCCCAGCCCACTTACCTCCTCGCTCGTCGTCTTCCTCTGCCAGTAGGCAGAGGCGAAGATGCATGCGCGCGCTGGGAGGCCTCCACCTCCTGCTTCGCGCTGGCAGCATCCCCGCGAGTCTAGCTGCTCGCCTGGAGACGCCTGGCACCCCCTGCACCTCTTCCCTCTCCCCCTAGACCTCATCCCCTCCTCTACTTTCTCCGCGCAGCACCACCGAACACACCCGCCGACGACGATGGGCACCACCGTGGCCACCAAGCACCCCTCACCCTTCCGCTAAGTCCAGAAGAACCGCCAGAACCTCGTCGTCCTCCCAATCGAGCTACTAGATGCCAGGAGGCCCTGCTTCATCGTCATGGCGGTCATCTTCAACCTCGGGCACCCAAGCCCCTCACCGTCGATTCGCTGCACTACGGCCACCCTCGGGCCCACTGACTCTCCAAACGGACTCACGGTGAGCCCCCGAGTCGTCTCCCCCTTCTCCCCTGGTCGCTTTCGACCTCTAGGCCATAGCCCCGTCTTGGCCGAGAATTCCACACCGCCGGTGATGTCGCCGCCGTCACTGCAGCCACTGAGGCTCGAAACCGAGCACGGCACCGTGCTCCTAGCATCTTCCGGAGCTCAGTGAGCCCCTTAGCCAGCCCTCCCGTCCTCTGTGGCCTCGCCCCGCTTGAACCCGTAGCTCCGGCCGCCGCAGTTGCCATCGCCGCTGTCGCTGTAGTGCCCCCGAGCTGCTGCCGCTGGCCACAATGGATGCGCGCGAGCCTGGGCGTCTCGTAGAGCCCCTCCGCCGCTCTTTTGGTCGCAGGAGGGCGAAACTCGGCGCCCTCCGCCGTCTCTGGCCCCGCCGGCGACGAGCCACGGGTCAACTCCGGCGAGTTGACCCGGGTTTGACCCTTGTTTGACCCCCCTGGTTCACTGACACATGGGCCCCGCCCCAATTTAAATTTAGGTTAGGCAAAATATTAGTGCTAATTACCCTATTAAGCAGATGAGACACTGATCTGTGGGGCCAACCCCCTTACTAATCAGTTTAGCATAATTTTAATTTAGATTAGTCATTGAGTCGCTGACCACTGGGACCCACTGGTCAGGTTTGACCTGGTCAGCCTCAGTTGACTCGCTGACGTCATGCTTGCACAATGCTGATGCGGTTAATAATTTTCTGGATTAAAAATAATCCAGGAAATTTCAGAAAATATCCAAAACTTTGAAAAATCATAGAAATTAAACCGTAACTCCAAATGAAAAGATTTATATATGAAAAATGATCAAAAAAATCCAATCTATCCATTTGTACCATTTTCATGCATGTTAGAACAACTTATAGCTACTGTTTAGGACAAATCAAATGTATGGCATTTAAATAACCATATGTGGAGTTTGAATTTGAACCTAGTGTTCAAACCAACTCCATTTAACATGTTGCCAGTTGCATTAGCTCAATCAACAGCATATTGCCATGTCATGATCATGCATCATATTGTTGCATCGCATTGATTGTGTTCTTCCTTGTTTGCCGGTAATTGTCCCCTCTCGGTAGACGCTGCTCCGACGCTGTGATCGTTGACACTGATGAAGACTCAATGTTATCTTCAGAAGTGCCAGGCTAGCAAAACCCCCTTGTTCATTCTGATACAATCCCACTCTCTCGCTCCTGCTCTCTTTTACTGCATTAGGACAACAACGTTTCAACTGTTACATGCTGCGGTAGCTGAACCCCTTTCCCTGCATGACCTATCATTGCCACAGTAAATAGATGAAACCCACTAGCATGAGTAGGAGTTGTTTGAGCCCTGGTGTGCCTACTCAATCATGCTTGTTTGTCATGCTTGCTATTGCTTAGAGTTGAGTCAGGTCTGATTCATCGGGAATGAATTGGAATGGTGATGAACATGTCCTACTATGTGTGAGCTAAGTGTGTGAACACGATTTGGTAAAGGTAGCGGTGAGAGGCCATGTAGGAGTACATGGTGGGTTGTCTCATTGCAGCCGTCCTTAGGAACTGAGTTCTATGTTTGTGATCCATGAACAGTTACTACCACACATTGGGTTCCGGTAACTCGACCCCTCTCGGCTTATTAATCAACTCGATCTCTGTCCAGGAGTTGCAACTAGTTTCTGGTGTTTGTAGGTAGTGTTAGTAGTCTACCAAGTGGCACCCGGTACAGGTGGGCTTGGGATAGACTAGGCACAGTGGCACGGTGTACCAAGTGGCACCCGGATGGTGGGCCTGGGAACCCTGCTCACATCGTTTGGGGCCGTGAGCGACACCTCGGCCGGATCTCCTTGTGGATGGAACCCGAATAGGCGATAAACCTGGACTAGAGACTTGTCGGTTAGTCAGGTCGTGGCCGACACCCTCGCCCGGCTTCCGCTTGAATGTTGCCGAGGTACATGATGTGTATAGGGTGATAAGTGGCGAGAGCGTGTGTGAAGAAGTACACCCCTGCAGGGTTATCATTATCTATTCGAATAGTCGAATTCCTCGGATATGGAAACTTGGACCCCTTCCATAGTTCATAGACAAGTGAAAGTGGATACTCTAAAACTCGCAAGATAAGCGTGAGTGCTATGGATGGCGTTCTCGTAGGGAGACGGGAGCGGATCCATACTGGTGTATTGGTATGGTGAATATGTGGACTCGTGTGCGCCACATCAAAAGAGTTACTTGCAGTCGTAGTTCAGGATAGCCACCGAGTCAAAGCTGGCTTGCTGCAGTCAAACTCCACCACCTCTTTGTTGATACCGATGCATATGTAGTTAGTTCTGATGTAAGTCTTGCTGGGTACAATTGTACTCACGTTTGCTTATTTTATGTTTTGCAGAGAGACTTCAGTCTTGCTAGTAGTTCCGCGTGGACTTTGACGTTTAGCTTGTTACCTCAACTACGATCTTGTACCCTTGGGAGGGTCTTGTAGATAGTCAGGCTTCTGAGCCTTCTTCATTTGTAGTTGTCTGTACTCAGACAAGTTAAGCTTCCGCATGTGCTTGTTGCTTGTATGCTCTGTATGTTGGGTCATGAGACCCATGTTTATAATATCTTGCTCCTCGGAGCCTAATGAATAAATACTTTGAGTCATAGAGTTTTGTTGTGATGCCATGTTGTATTTACACATATCGAGCATATTGTGTGTATGATTGAAATGCTTGGTATGTGTGGGATCCGACAACCTAGTTGTTTATCCTTGGTAGCCTCTCTTATGGGGAAATGTAGTCTTGTGCTTCCATGAGCCATAGTAGTCCGCTACAGCCCGGTTCACTGGAGTCCTGCTAGCCCAGCACTACTGCTCCGGAACACTTGACTGGCTGGAATGTGATTCACTTCGTTCATGTGTCTGTCCCTTCGGGGAAATGTCACGCGGTGACATCCGGAGTCCTGCCTAGCCTGCTACAGCCCGGTTCACCGGAGTCCTGTTAGCCCAGTGCTACAGCCCGGATTCGCATGCTGCTGACCGACATGCTCGATGTTGATTCATATATGCCTGTCCCCGTAAGTTAGTGCCACTTTGGGTTCATGACTAGTCATGTCGGCCCGGGTTCTCTGTCATATGGATGCTAGCGACACTATCATATATGTGAGCCAAAAGGCGCAAACGGTCCTGGGCCTTGGTAAGGCGACACCCGTGGGAATACCGTGCGTGAGGCTGCAAAGTGATATGAGGTGTTACCGGCTAGATTGATGTGACTTGGAATCGGGGTCCTGACAACAAGTGTAAAGATGCTTTTATTTCCAAGTATTTTCCTCCCGCTAAGATCATCTCCGTTAGGAACGATATTATGAAGCAACCTGATCATGAACATGTTGCACAATCTTGAGAGATGATGAAATTGATGATTAGAAATTGCCCCACTCATGGTTTGAATTTGTGGATGATTATACAAATTTTTTACGCCGGATTGAATTTTGCTTCTAGAAATCTTTTAGATTCAGCCACGGGAGGCACTTTTATGGAAATTACCTTAGGAGAAGCTACTAAACTCCTAGATAATATTATGGTTAATTATTCTCAATGGCATACCGAAAGATCTTCCACTGGTAAAAAAAGTGCACGCAGTTGAAGAGATTAATGTTTTGAGTGGAAAGATGGATGAACTTATGAAATTGTTTGCTAATAAGAGTGATCCTATTGATCCTAATGATATGCCTTTGTCTACTTTGATTGGAAACAATAATTAACCTTTGGATGTGAATTTTGTTGGTAGGAACAATTTTGGTAATAACGCGTATAGAGGTAATTTTCCTAGGCCGTTTCCTAGTAATTCCTCTAAGAATTATGGTAATTCCTACAACAATTCTTATGGAAATTATAATAAGATGCCCTCTGATTTTGATAATAGTGTTAAAGAATTTATAAGTTCGCATAAGAATTTCAATGCTTTGATAGAAGAAAAATTGCTCAACATCAATGATTTGGCTAGGAATGTGGATATAATTTCTCTTGATGTTGATTCTTTGAAACTTAGATCTATTCCACCTAAGCATGATATCAATGAGTATCTCGAAGCCATGAGAATTTCCATTGATGAGTGCAAAGAAAGAACCGCTAAGATGCGTGCTAAGAAAGATTGGTTTATAAAAGCTTGTTCTTCTAGTTTTCGTGAAAATAATAATGAAGATCTTAAAGTAATTGATGTGACTCCTATTGAATCTTTGTTTTCCAATGTTATTATTGATAAAGATGGGACTAGAGATGAGTCAACTTTAGTTAGAAGGCATCCCAATGATTTGGAGTTTTTAGATCTTGATGCAAAAACTGATAAAAGTGGGATTGGAGAGGTCAAAACTTCAAGTAGCAATGAACCCACTCTTTTGGATTTCAAGGAATTTAATTATGATAATTGTTATTTAATAGATTGTATTTTCTTGTTGCAATCCATGTTGAATTATCCTCATGCTTGTAATCAAAACAAAGCTTTTACTAAACATATCGTTGGTGCTATGATGCATTCTTTAGAAGAAAACCTCGAATTGGAAGTTTCTATCCCTAGAAAACTTTATGATGAGTGGGAACCTACTATTAAAATTAAGATTAAAGATTATGAATGCTATGACTTGTGTGATTTGGGTGCTAGTGTTTCCACGATTCCGAAAACTTTATGTGATGTGTTAGGTTTCCGTGAATTTGATGATTGTTCCTTAAATTGGCATCTTGTCGATTCCACTATTAAGAAACCTATGGGAAGAATTAGTGATGTTCTTATTGTTGCAAATAGGAATTATGTGTCCATAGATTTCATTGTTCTTGATATCGATTGAAATCCTACATGTCCTATTATTCTTGGTAGACCTTTCCTTAGAACGATTCGTGCAATTATTGATATGAAAGAAGGAAACATTAGATTTCAATTTCCGTTAAGGAAAGGCATGGAACACTTCCCTAGAAATAAATTAAATTTCCTTATGTATCTATTATGATAGCCACTTATGGATTGCATACCAAAGATGATAACACTTAGATCTATTTGTGTTTTATGCCTAGCTAGGGGCGTTAAACAATAGCGTTTGTTGGGAGTCAACCCAATTTAATTTTATTTTTTGCTTTTTAGGTTCTATTTTGCAATAAATATTTCATCTAGCCTCTGGTTAGATGTGGTTTTATGTTTTAATTAGTGTTTGTGCCTAGTAAGACCTTTGGGATACCTTACGATGATCGTTGATTTGATCCTACTGAAAAACAGAAACTTTTGCACCCAGGATATTTTTTTTATTTTTTTACAGGTGCACGATAAAATATTGATTCTTTTGTAGAGGATTTATAAGCAACTTGTCTAGGAATTCCTAATTTATCAGGATTTTTGGAGTTATAGAAGTACTCTAAATATCCATATTGCTACAGACTGTTCTGTTTTTGACTGATTCTGTTTTTCACGTGTTTCACCTATATCTTTTTAGAGCATGATGGTGATATTATTTTATAGAAATTGATGAACTCTTATACTTCACTTATATTATTTTGAGAGTCTTTAGAACAACATGGTAATTTTACTTGGTTATAACATTAGTCCTAATATGAGAGGTATCCAAGAGGGATATAATAAAAACTTTCATATAAAGTGCATTGAATACTATGAGAAGTTTGATTCCTTATGATTGTTTTGAGATATGAAGATGGTGATATTAGAGTCATGCTAGTGAGTAATTGTGAATTTAAATAAATACTTGTGTTAAAGTTTTTGAGTCCCGTAGCATGCACGTATGGTGAACCGTTATGTGATGAAGTCGGAGCATGATTTATTTATTGATTGTCTTCCTTATGGGTGGCGGTCGGGGACGAGCGATAGTCTTTTCCTACCAATCTATCCCCCTAGGAGCATGCGCGTAGTACATTGTTTCGATAACTAATAGATTTTTGCAATAAGTATGTGAGTTCTTTATTACTAATGTTGAGTCCATGGATTATACGCACTCTCACCTTTCCGCCATTGCTAGCCTCTCTAGTACCACACAACTTTCGCCCACCACATATCCTTCCTCAAAACAGCCACTATACCTACCTATTTGGCATTTCCATAGCCATTCCGAGATATATTTCCATGCAACTTTCCACCGTTCTGTTTATTATGACACGCTCCATCATTGTCATATTGCTTTGCATGATCATGTAGTTGACATCGTATTTGTGGCAAAGCCACCATTCATAATTATTTCATACATGTCACTCTTGATTCATTGCACATCCTGGTACATCGTCGGAGGCATTCAGATAGAGTCATATTTTGTTCTAAGTATCGATTTGTAATTTTTGAGTTGTAAGTAAATAAAAGTGTGATGATCTTCATTATCAGAGCATTGTCCCAAGTGAGGAAAGGATGATGGAGACTATGATTCCCCACAAGTCGGGATGAGACTCCGGGCGAAGAATAAAAAAAAGAGGCCAAAAATGTGAGAAGGACAACAAAAAACAGAAAATGAGAGAAAAAGAGAGAAGGGACAATGTTACTATCCTTTTGCCACACTTGTGCTTCAAAGTAGCACCATGATCTTCATGATAGAGAGTCTCCTATGATATGACTTTCATATACTAGTGGGAATTATTCATTATAGAACTTGGATTGTGTATTCCAATGATGGGCTTCCTCAAAATGCCCCAGGTCTTCCTGAGCAAGCGAGTTGGATGTACACCCACTTAGTTTCTTTTGAGATTTCATAAACTTATAGCTCTGGTGCATCCGTTGCATGGCAATACCTACTCACTCACATTGATATCTACTGATGGGCATCCCCATAGCCCTTTGATACACCTAGTTGATGTGATACTATCTCCTTCTTTTGTCTTCTCCACAACCACCGCCTATTCCACCTATAGTGTTATATCCATGGCTCACGCTCATGTATTGCGTGAAAGTTGAAAAAGTTTGAGAAAATCAAAAGTATGAAACAACAATTGCTTGGCTTGTCATCGGGGTTGCGCATGATTTGAATATTCTGTGTGATGAAGATGGAGCATAGCCAGACTATATGAGTTTGTAGGGATAAGCTTTCTTTGGCCATGTTATTTTGAGAAGACATAATTATTTTGTTAGTATGCTTGAAGTATTATTGTTTTATGTCAATATTAAACTTTTCTTTTGAATCTTAAGGATATGAACATTCATGCCACAATAAAGAGAATTACATGGATAAATATGTTAGGTAGCATTCCACATCAAAAATTCTATTTTTATCATTTACCTACTCAAGGACGAGCAGGAATTAAGCTTGGGGGTGCTTGATACGTCTCCAACGTATCTATAATTTTTTATTATTCCATGCTATTATAGTATCTGTTTTGGATGTTTTATATGCATTAATATGCTATTTTATATGATTTTTGGGACTAACCTATTAACCTAGAGCCCAGTGCAAGTTTCTGTTTTTTCCTTGTTTTAGAGTTTCGTAGAAAAGGAATACCAAACAGAGTCCAAATGGAATAAAACTTTCGCGATGATTTTTCTTTGACAAGAAGACACCTAGGAGACTCGGAGTGTAAGTTAGAAGATCCATGAGGCGGCCACAAGGGTGGAGTGCGCGCCCAGGGGGTAGGGCACGCCCCCAACCTTGTGGGCCCCTTGGTGACCTCCTGACCTAGATCTTCCTCCTATATATACTCATATACCCCAAAAACTTCCATGAGAGCCACGAAACCACTATTCCACCACCGCAACCTTCTGTACCCGTGAGATCCCATCTTGGGGCCTTTTTCGGTGTACTGCCAGAGGGGGATTCGATCATGAAGGGCTTCTACATCAACACCATTGCCTCTCTAATGAAGGGTGAGTAGTTTACCAGAGGCCTACGGTTCCATAGCAAGCAGCTAGATGGCTTCTTCTCTCTTTTTGATTCTCAATACAAAGTTCTCCTTGATGTTCTTGGAGATCTATTAGATGTAATACTCTTTTGCGGTGTGTTTGCTGAGATCCGATGAATTGTGGATTTATGATCAGCTTATCTATGAATATTATTTGAATCTTCTCTGAATTATTATATGCATGATTTGATATCTTTGCAAGTCTCTTCGAACTATCGATATGGTTTGGCCAACTAGATAGGTTTTTCTTGCAATGGGATAAGTGCTTAGCTTTGGGTTCAATCTTGCCGTGCTCGATCATAGTGACAAAAGGGGAACCAACACGTATTGTATTGTTGCCATCGAGGATAAAAATATGGGTTTTTCATCATATTGCTTGAGTTAATTCCTCTACATCATGTCATCTTGCTTAAAGCGTTACTCTGTTCTTATGAACTTAAAACTCTAGATGCATGCTAGATAGCGGTCGATGTGTGGAGTAATAGTAGTAGATGCAGAATCGTTTCGGTCTAGTTGACACGGGCATGATGCCTATGTTCATGATCATTGCCTTATATATCATCATAACTTGGCGCTTTTCTATCAATTGCTCGGCAGTAATTTGTTCACCCACCGTAATAATTCCTTTCTTGAGAGAAGCCTCTAGTGAAACCTATGGCCCCTGGGTCTATTTTCCATCATATAAGTTTCCAATCTACATGTTTAGTTTCCCATTTATTTTCTTTGCAATCTTTTACTTCCCATTCCATAAACCAAAAATACCAAAAACATTACTTTGCCGTTTATCTATCTCTATTAGATCTCACATTGCAAATAACCATGAATTGATTGACAACCCCTTTATCGCGATGGGTGCAAGTTGGTGTTTGTTTGTGCAGGTATTCAGTGGATTGCGCGTTGTCTCCTACTGGATTGATACCTTGGTTCTCAAAACTGAGGGAAATACTTACTCTACTTTGTTGCATCACCCTTTCCTCTTCAAGGGAAAAACCAACAGTGTTCAAAAAGGGTCTACCAAAGATTATGGAACAAAAGTCATGTGGGTAACTAAGGAATAGAAAATCAGTAGGGTATTTTATTTTCCCACACAAGACTTCAACATGTCTAACAATCCCAAGTGGTGTGATGGTGTCTCTATTAGTAAGTTTAATATTAACATCTATGTCTTCTATTTCAGAGAGTGCTATAACATTCATAATTTCTTGATATAAGGTAAAAGGAATAGCACTCACACTAGCACCTAAGTCACATAAGCCTTGATAACAATGATCTCCTATTTTAACTGAGACAACAGGCATGCCAACAACATGTCTATGTTTATCTTTTTCATCGGGTTTGGCAATTCTAGCAGCTTCATCACAAAAATAAATAACATGCACATTAATGTTTTCGACCAAGAGATCTTTTACCATGGCAACACTAGGTTCTACTTTGAATTGTTTAGATGGTCTAGGGGGCTTTAATATTACTTTTGCGAACCATAGTTGATACCTTATCATGTTCCTTTATCCTAACAGAGAAAGGTGGGTTTTCATTATAAGCAGTAGGCACAACTAGATCAACACTGTAAATGATAGTTTCATCCTTGGCTATAACCAGTTCTTTAATTTCTTATTTAATAGGGGGATGAAATTTAAACCACTTCTCCTTAGGAAGAACAACATGAGTAGCAAATGATTCAGAAAAGAGGCTAGTATCTCAGAGTCAGGTCCATATTTAGTGCTAAACTTGTGAAAAGCATCGGTATTCATAAAAGATTTAACACAATCAAACTCAAGCTTAATACCTGACTCTTTACCTTTTTCAAGTTCCAAATCTTCAGAGTTGCCTTTAATTCTTTCTAAAAGATCCCACCTGAATTCAATAGTCTTATCCCGCAAAAAAAGAATTCAATAGTCTTCTTCATAAAAGAACCAGTACAAGAAGTAGCAAGCATGGATTGATCATCACGAGAAAGCCGAGCATAAAAATTATGAATATAACATTGACTTAAGCCTCCCCTAAGCTAGAGCGATACTTTCTCCTTCACGAGGCCAAAAGTTATATACATAATTCCGATCACGATGAACTGGATGCAAAGGTTAATTTTTTGCTGAAATGCCAATTTCAATCGATTCCAGTTCCATGATCCAATATCATCGCATAGCCTAATCAACGTCAATGCTTTTCCCTTCAAAGATAAAGGGAAAACCGTCTTCTTAACTTCATCTCTGGGTAAACCTGCAAGATTAAATAATCCACAAATTTCATCCACATGTATCAGATGCATATCAGGATGTTTAGTTCTGTCTCCTGCATAAGGATTAGCTAGTAGTTGTTCTATCATACCCGAAGGAATTTCATAACCAATATTTTCAGTAGGTGTAGTAGGTTGAGGGGAAACTATTTGTGTTTTCGGTCGAGGTGAAGATACCCCGAACAAACCCCTCAAAGGATTGTTTTCCATAGTAACAAGTGACAATAAATTTCGACACGTAATATAAAATTTTCCTTATCGATTTCCACTTACCAAGAGCACTTCACTCCCCGGCAACGGCACCAAAAAAGAGTCTTGATGACCCACAAGTATAGGGGATCAATCATTGTCCTTTCAATAGGTAAGAGTGTCGAACCCAACGAGGAGCAGAAGGAAATGACAAGTGGTTTTCAGCAAGGTAATTTCTGCAAGCACTAAAATTGTCGATAACAGGTAGTTTGCTAGCAAGATAATTTGTAACGGACAAGTAACGGTAATGGTCAATAAAGTGTATCAAGGAAACCCAATCCTTTTTGTAGGAAAGGGCATGCCAAAACGGTCTCTTATAATAAGCAAAGCATTCTTGAGGGTCCACGGGAATTTCATCTAGTCACTTTCATCATGTTGGTTTGATTCGCGTTCGCTACTTTGATAATTTGATATGTGGGTGGACCGGTGCTTGGGTTCTATTCTTACTTGAACAAACCTCCCACTTATGATTAACCCCCTCGCAAGCATCCACAACTATGAGAAAAGTATTAAGATAAAATCTAACCATAGCATTAAACATATGGATCCAAATCGGCCCCTTATGAACTAGCGCATAAACTAGGGTTTAAGCTTTTGTCACTCTAGCAACACATCATCTAATAACTACTCCACAATGCATTCCCTTATGACGAAAGATGGTGAAGTGTCATGTTGTCGACGTTAACATAACACCACTAAGGGAATCACAACATACATATCATCAAAATGTCGAACACATATCAAATTCACATGATTACTTGCAACATGACTTCTCTTGTGGTCTCAATAACAAAGGTAACTAATCACAAATAATATTCATGCTCAAGATCAAAGGGATGTTAAATAGCATAAGGGATCTGAACATATAATCTTCCACCAAATAAACCATATAGCAATCAACTACAAGATGTAATCAACACTCCTAGTCACCCACAGGTACCTATCTGAGATTCCACTACAAAGATTGAACACAAGAGATGAACTAGGGTTTGAGATGAGATGGTGTTGTTGAAGATCTTGATGGAGGTTAGCCTCCCAAAGATCAGAGGTGTTGGTGATAACGATGGCTTCGATTTCCCCTCAGGGAGGGAAGTTCCCCCGGTGGAATCACTCCGTCGAAGGGAAAAAGTGCTCCTGCCCAAGTTCCACCTCGTGACGGCGGTGCTCCATCTTGAAAGTCCTCTCCTTATTTTTTCTAGGTCAAATATGCTAGAAGATGGGCACTTGAGGTGGGCAGGGCTGTGCACCTCCCACCAGGGCACACCTGGGGGGGGGGGGCTGGCGTGCCCTGGTGTCTTGTGGGCACATGGAAGCCTCCCTCTGGTAGTCATTTGCCCCGGTATTTATTATATATTCCAAAATAATTCTCCGTAAAACTTCAACTCATTTGGAGATGTGCAGAATAGGTTCTCTGACGTAGCTTTGTCAGGTCAAGAATTCCTACTACCGATATTCCCCCTCTGTGTAAACCTTGCATATTATGAGAGAAAAGGCATTAGAATTACTCCATAAAGCATTATTATGCATAAAAACATTGTAAATAACAATAGGAAAACATGATGCAAAATGGACGTATCACGTATTGGAGGACTGCTTGCGTGCCTCCCGGTCAGCCTGTGTAGTGAACTGCGCTCGTATGCCTCCGTCTACTCAAGTAGCTATCCACACGGCACCTCCTAGCCTTTAAAAGTGTGAGGTGTGGCGTCACGTGAATGGTTAGCAGAACACCCACGATTTAAATTATATAAATGGCTGAGATGATAACGTGGCAGCTATTTGTTTCAAAATGCCTTTATTGGTTGTTAATTTGTGCGCTTCTCTCAAATTAGACACAGAAAATAGCACAGCATGTTGGTGCCATTCCATGATAGCATGCCAAGTTTCATGAATTTCAAACGAGTTTTGGATTTACTAGAATTTAAAAAACAAGTATCTCAACGTTTGTCGACAAGCAATGGTGCCGAGGTGTTTGAAATTCATTCTGATTTCTTGCATGGGACATAAGCATGCATCCAAGGACACATATTTGATTGTTCAACCCATTTTTCTGCACTGGAGCATGTGCATGTAGTTAAAATTTGAATCATGCAAATAAAATGCCTAGAAAACTCAGTTGATGTATAAAAATGTTCAAACGAACCCAGAAAAATTCCAAATTTTAACACGACACTCCCGTTGGTTTATGTTGCCACTAGACAAAAAATTGAAACTAAGAAGAGGCAACGAATATCGTTTCATCCACAAAGGTGGCACGTTCCCTACCAAAACCATGAGGCTTCTTGTGAGAAGCTCTGGTTTGTGAAAAGCTTATACCCATACCTGCCCCAAATGAGATAATTTTTTTAACATAGTATGTTGATGCCATTCCATGATAGCATGCCAAGTTTCATGAATTTTAGACGAGTTTTGGATTTACTAGAATTTAGAAACCATGTATCTCAATGTTTGCGCCCGAGCGACGATGCCAAGGTGTTCGAAATTCATTCTCATTTCTTGCAAGGGACCTAAGCATGCAACCAAGTACACACATTTGATTTTTTTTTTCAACCCATTTTTCTACACTGGAGCATGTGCCTGCTCAAATTTGAATTATGCACATAAATGCCTAGAAAACTCAGTTAATGTATAAAAATGTCCAAACGAACCCCCAAATTTTTTAAATTTTAACACGACACTCTTGTTGGTATATGTTGTCACTAGCAAAAAATTGAAAATAAGAAGACACAATGAATATCGTTTTGTCCACAAATGTGACACTTCCCCACCGGAACCATGAGGCTTCTTATGAGAAGCTTTGGTTTGTGAGAAGTTTATACCAAAACCTGCCCAAATGGGACAATTTTTTACCATAGCATATTGGTGTTGTTCCATGATAGCATGCCAAGTTTCTTGAATTTCAGACCAGTTTTGGATTTACTAGAATTTAAAAACCATGTATCTCAATGTTTGCGGCCGAGCGACGGGGCCAAGGTGTTTGAAATTCATTCACGTTTCTTGCATGGGACCTAAGTATGCACCCAAGGACACATATTTGATTTTAACCCAGTTTCTGCACTGGAGCATGTACCTCTAGTTCAAATTTGAATTATGCACATAAAATGCCTAGAAAACTCAGTTAATATATTAAAATGTCCAAACAAACCCCGAAAAATTCCAAAATTTAATACGACACTCCTGTTGTTCTATGTTGACACTAGAAAAAAATTGAAAGCAAGAAGAGGCAACAAATATTGTTTCGTCCACAAAGGTGACACGTTCCCTACCGGAAGCATCAGGCTTCTTGTGAGAAGCTCTGGTTTGTGAGAAACTTATACCAAAACCTGCCCCAAATGGGACCATTTTTTTACCATAACATATTTGTGCCATTTCATGATAGCATGCCAAGTTTCACGAATTTCAGACGAGTTTTTGATTTACTAGAAGTTCAAAACCAAGTATCTCAATGTTTCCCAGTGAGCCACGGTGTCGAGGTGTTGAAATTCATTCTCATTTCTTCCTTAGGACATAAGCATCTACCCATGAAGACATATATGATTTTACAACCCATTTTGATGCACCGGAGCATGTGCATGTAGTTTAATTTTGAATTATGCACCTTAAATTCCTAGAAGTTAATGTATACAAATGTCCAAACGAACCATGAATAATTCCAATTTTTTGATGACACTCCTATAGTTGCATGTTCACTTCAGATAAAATTTCTAGCAATTCAAACACCCTCCTTTGCGCTGTGACCCCATTATGTATTTCAAATCAAGACGAAAAATCAAGTAGATCACACACAGTTTATTTTCACCAACCATGTGAGGTGCCATATAAAATATCTTGGAGCACCGCCGGAGTAGTATATGGCTTATGTGAGAAGGTTCGTCGGCTATAGTCCACAGCCGGCGCGTCAAGCACACTAGCTCGCTCCCCAAATATTATTTCACTGTTCAATCATCACCGGTCAAAGATGGGGACGTGGACCCACATCGTGAGGGCAACTTCGGCAGCCCACTCCGGTGAGAGCGCGGCCGCAGCCGCCATGATGGTGCTAACAACCTGCATGAGCGCGGACGCAATCTGCTACCGGGGCCCAAGGCAGCCCAAACAGCCATTGCTGCTTGTCAGGAGGCGACAACAACATCTGCGACGGGGATAGGAACTCGTGAGAGTGGCACAGCAGTTGTCCGTTCCGCAGCGGCCGCCTTAGTGACGTGGCTTGAACTATGTCGGTATTTCCCCAAAGAGGAAAGGATGATGCAGCACAACTATGGTAGGTATTTCCCTCAGTGATGAGACCAAGGTTATCGAACCAGTAGGAGAACCATGCAACACTACGTGAACGACACCTGCACACAAAGAACAAATAGTTGCAACCCAAAGCAAAAGAGGGGTTGTCAATTCCTCCCGGGTAAAAGATAGGTAAAATTTGTAGTAGATTGGATAAATAAATATCGTGGGAACGCGAGATAAAATAAATAACAATAAATTGCAGCAAGGTATTTTTGGGTTTTTGGATTAATAGATCTAAAAATAAAAATAGATCTCGAAGGCTGTAGATTTCACTAGTGGCTTCTCTCAAGAAAAATAGTATACGGTGGGTAAACAAATTACTATTGGGCAATTGCTAGAACTTCAAATAATCATGAAGATATCCAGGCATAGGCATCACATCCAATATTAATAGACCGGCTCCTGCCTGCATCTACTACTATTACTCCACACATCGACCGCTATCCAGCATGCATCTACTGTATTAAGTTCATGGAGAAACAGAGTAATGCAATAAGAACGATGACATGATGTCGACAAGATCTCATCATATAGGAATAGATCCCATCTTGTTATCCTTAATAGAAACGATACATACGTGTCATTTCCCCTTCTGTCACTGGGATCGAGCACCGTAGGATCGAACCCATCACAAAGCACCTCTTCCCATGGGAAGAAAAATCGATCTAGTCGGCCTAACTAAACCAAAGATTCAAAGAACAAATACGAGGATATAAGTAATCATGCATATAAGAGATCAAAAGACTCAAGTAACTTTCATGGATAAAAACATTGATCTGATCATAAACTGAAAGTTCATCGGATCCCAACAAACACACGCAAAAAGTGTTACATCAAATAGATCTCTAAGAGACCATTGTATTGAGAATCAGAAGAGAGAGGGGAAGCCATCTAGCTACTAACTACAGACCCGCAGGTCTACAATGAACTACTCACGCATCATCGGAGAGGCACCAATGAGGATGATGAACCCCTTCGTGATGGTGTCTAGATTGGATCTGTGGTTTTTGGAACTTGCGGCGGCTGGAATTGTTTTTCGTCGACTCCCCTAGGGTTTCTGGAATGTTGGGGTATTTATAGAGCAAAGAGGTTGTGTGGCAGGCCACAGAGGTGGGCACAACCCACCAGGTGCGCCTGGGTCCCCAGGCGCGCCCAGGCGGGTTGTGCCCCACTCGAGGCACCCCTCTAGTACTTCTTTGGCCCATCATGTGTCTTCTGGCCCAGAAACATTCTCCAAAAATTTCGCTACGTTTGGACTCCATTTGGTATTGATTTTATGTGAAGTAAAAAACAAGCAAAAAATAGCAACTCGCACTGGGCACAATGTCAATAGGTTAGTCCCAAAAAATAATATAAAGTTGCTATAAAATGATTGTAAAACATCCAAGAATGATAATATAACAGCATGGAACAATAAAAAATTATAGATATGTTGGAGACGTATCAACATCCCCAAGCTTAATTCATGCTTGTCCTTGAGTAAGTAAATGATAAAGACGGAATTTTTTATGTGGAATGCTGCCTAACATGTTCCTCACATATTCTTTTCTTTGTATCATGGAAATTTGGACTTTATATGATTCAAATCAATAGTCTAGTTTTGACATGAAGATTTCAATACTCAAGCATATCAACAAGCAACCATGTCTTTCAAAATATCAACACTAAAGCAAGTTATCCCTAGCCCGTTATGCTCAATCATTGATCCTTTCATGAAACAAACTCGCATATTAGCTACACCCAATGCTCAAGTACGATCATAGTGCCCCTTACTTGGTGCTTTATAAGAGAAGATGGAGACTCAAGTAAAAATAAAATTTGCATAAAGTAAAAGAAAGGACCTTCGTAGAGGGAAGTAGGGATTTGTAGAGGTGCCAGAGCTCAAAGCGAAAAAGATAGAGATAAAAGCATTTTGGGTGGCATGCTTTTCCTGTCAACGAAACGATCGAGTATTTCCCAATACTTCCCATGCTAGATATATCATAGGCGGTTCCAAAACAGAAAATAAAGTGTATTCCTTTTTCCAACATACTTTCGCATTCCACGACTAACCAAATCCATAGGTGTCGTCCATACCAACACTTTCCAAGGAATTTATTATTTGACAACATAAAGTAAATTCATTTTTCATTTCAGGACAGGGCATCTAGAATACCTTTGTCGTACTCTCCCGCAATGACAAGTGAATAAACACTCATCTTGAGAATAACACATCTAGCATGGAAACATATCAGACACCCCCTACACATTCATGAGAGGTACGAGCACACAAAAGAGAAATTTATTTTGAAGATTAGAGATGGCACATACAAATTTGCTTAGAATGGCAAAAAAATACCACATATAGGTAGGTATAGTGGACTCATGTGGCAAAACTAGGTTAAGGATTTTGAATGCACATGTAGTGATCATACTTAGTGCAAGTGAAGGCTAGCAAAAGATTGAGAAGCATCCAACCAACAAACGAAAAATCTCATAAGCGAGCATTAAGCATAACTACTACCAAATAATGCACCACAGGTAGGATATAATTTCATTGCATAACTATTGACTTTCGTGCTTGCATGGGGAATCACAAACCTTAACATCAATATTCTACTAAAGCATAATTACTCATCAACATGACTCACATATTATATCATCATATCGCAAAACTATTACAAGCAATCAAGTTTATTTTGTCCAATGATCTGCATGAAAGTTTTATTATATCCCTCTTGAATATCTATCACTTTGGGGCTTATTTCATATGTTGCTTTTGATAGATCAAACAAATCTAAGTGAAGAACATGAGCATAAAAATTTCTTCTCTCAAAATAATTTAAGTGAAGCATGATAGAATTTCTTAAATTTTTTACTAACTCTCAAATAAATCTATGTGAAGCATGAGAGAATTTCTTCAAAAATAATAAAGCACACCGTGCTCAAAAAGATTTAAGTAAGAATAGAGAGCAATTTTAACAAATCATAGCATAATTTATGCTCTCTAAAATAAGTGTGTCCAGCAAGGATAGATGTCTTAAAATAAAAGGCAAAACAAGCAAAGACTCATATCATACAAGACGCTCCAAGCAGAACTCATGATATGTGACAAATAAAAATATAGCTCCAAGTAAAATACCGATGGTCGTTAGAAGAAAGAGGGGATGCCACTCAGGCATCCACAAGCTTAGTTTCTTGCTTCTCTTTTAGATAATAGCTTGGGATGCTATGGGGCATCCCCAAGCTTAGGCTCTTCTTACTCCTTATTCCTTCATCCATCGTGATCTCACCCAAAACTTGAAAACTTCAATCACACAAAACTCAACAAAACCTTCGCGAGATCTGTTACTATAACGAAGCAAATTACTACTATAAGTACTGTTGAAAACCCATCCATATTTTATTTTTGCATTATATCTACTGTATTACAACTTTGCTATAGCTTATACCCTCCAATACAAACCATAGATTCATCGAAATAAGCACACAACGCAAAGAAAACCGAATCTGTAAAAAATAGCACAGTCTGTAGTAATCTAAAATTTCCGAATACTTATGTAACTCCAAAAATTCTGAAAAATTACGAAAACGTGGGCAATCTGTATACAAATCCAGTGTAAAAAACTCATGATTTTATCATGCCCCGTTAAAAGTGAAAATTATTTTTCTTGACGCAAAAGTTTCTATTTTTCAACAAGATCAAATCAACTATCATCCAACATGATCCCAAAGGCTTTGCTTGGCACAAACACTAATTAAAACATAAAAAACACAATCATAATAGTAAAATAATTGTTCAAACACTCAAGAATAGAAAGAAAAAGAAAATAAATAAATCTTATTGATTGGGTTGCCTCCCAACAAGCGCTATCATTTTATGCCCCTAGCTAGACATAATGCAAAGATCTAAGTATTGTCATCTCTATTTCTAGATCCATAGGATGCCCTCATGATTGATTCATAAGGTGGATTAATTCTTGTTCTAAGTAAGTGTTCCATACCCTTCCATGGTGGAAATTGAAATTTAATATTGCCTTCTTTCATATCAATTACGGCACCAATACTACGTAAAAACGGTCTACCAAGTATAATTGGACAAGATGGATTGCAATCAATATAAAGAACACTATAATCTATGGGAAAATAATTCCTATTTGCAAGAACAAGAACATCATTAATTCTTCCCAAGGGCTTTTTAATAGTAGAATCCGCCAAGTGCAAATTTAAAGAACATTCTTCAATATCGGTAAGACCAAGCACATCACATAAAGATTTTTGAATTGTAGAAACACTAGCACCCAAGTCACATAAACAAAACACTCATAATTTTTAATCTTGACTTTGATAGTAGGTTCCCATTCATCATGTAATTTTATAGGAATTGAAATCTCTAATTCCAACTTTTCTTCCAAAGCTTTCATCATAGCATCAACGATATGTTTAGTAAAAGCTTTATTTTGTTCATAAGAATGGGGTGAATTAATCATGGGTTGCAATAAATAAATATGATCAATCAAAGAGCAATTATCGTAATTAAAGTCTTTGTAATCCAAAAGAGTGGGCACATCACTAGTTAAAGTTTTGACCTCTCCAAACCCACTTTTATCAATTTTCTCAACAAGATTTTCACCCTCCAAATTATTGAGATACCTTCTAACTAGAGTTGACTCTTATCCAGTCCCTTTTTCATCAATATTAATTTTACTAAACAAGGAATCAATAGAAGAAACACCAATCATTTTAAGATCTTCATCATTTTTATCTTGTAGCGAGGGTTTAGTGGCCATTTCATTTACTAGGGTGGCTTGTGCATAAGATATTTTGCCTAGCAAACTTTCAGCAAAAGCATACTTAGATTGGAGATTACAAACTTCTCTACTAATAGCATCAAGTTGTTTTGTTATAGCTTCCAGCACAACGGAGTGTTCCTTAAGTTCCTCGGTAAAATATTTATTTGTGCTCAAATTGTGTGGTCATATATTCCTTAGTACTTTTCTCAATTTCAAGCAAAATATTTGATTAAGGAACATCATAATATTTTCTTTGAGGCCACATGAATATGCAAACAAAATTGCACACAACAACAGATCTGACGAGAAAACAACGACGAAAAAGAGGGCGAATAAAACGGCAAATTTCGTGAAGTGGGGGAGATGAAAGCGAGAGGAAAATGGCAACTAATGTAAATTGCAAGCATATGAGATTTGTCATTAGGGACCTGGTAGATGTTGACAATGTCTCCCCGGCAACGGCGCCAGAAATTCCTTTTGATGCGGCTTGAACTACGTCGGTATTTCCCGAAAGAGGAAGGGATGATGCAGCACAACTACGGTAGGTATTTTCCTCAGTGATGAGACCAAGGTTATCGAACCAGTAGGATAACCACGCAACACTACGTGAATGGCACCTGCACACAAAGAACAAATACTTGCAACACGACGCAAAAGAGGTGTTGTCAATCCCTCCCGGGTAAAAAGATAGGTAAAATTTGTATTAGATTGGATAAATAAATCTCGCGGGGATGTGAGATAAAATAAATAATAATAAATTGCAGCAAGGTATTTTTAGGTTTTTGGATTAATAGATCTGAAAATAAAAGCAAATAAAAATAGATCTCGAAAGCAAATATGATAAAGAAGAGACCTAGGGGCCGTAGATTAGTGGCTTCTCTCAAGAAAAATAGCATACGATGGGTAAAGAAATTACTGTTGGGAATTGATAGAATTTCAAATAATCATGATGATATCCAGGAAATGATCATTATATAGGCACCAAGTCCGAGATTACTAGACCAACTCCTGCCTGCATCTACTACTATTACTCCACACATCGACCTCTATCCAGCATGCATCTAGTGTATTAAGTTCATGAATAAACATAGTAATGCAATAAGAATGATGACTTGATGTAAACAAGATCTACTCATATAGGAATAGACCCCATCTTGTTATCCTTAATAGTAATGATACATACGTGTCGTTTCCCCTTCTGTCATTGGGATCGAGCATCATAAGATCAAACCCATCACAAAGCACCTCTTCCAATGGCAAGAAAAATCGATCTAGTCGGCCTAAACCTAAGATTCGAAGACGAAATATGAGGCTATAAGTAATCATGCATATAAGAGATCAAAAGACTCAAATAACTTTCATGGATAAAAACATAGATCTGATCATAAACTCAAAATTCATGGGATCCCAACAAACACACCACAAAAAGAGTTACATCAAATAGATCTCCAAGAGACCATTGTATTGAGAATCAAAAGAGAGAGAGAGGAAGCCATCTAGCTACTAACCACAGACCCGTAGGTCTACAATGAACTACTCACGCATCAGTGGAGAGGCACCAATGAGGATGATGAACCCCTCCATGATGGTGTCTAGATTGGATCTGTGGTTTCTAGAACTTGCGGCGGCTAGAATTGTTTTTCGTCGACTCCCCTATGGTTTCTAGAATATTGGGGTATTTATAGAGCAAAGAGGCAGTGCGGGAGGCCACCGAGGTGGGCACAACCCACAGGGCGCGCCTTGGCCCCCAGGCGCGCCCAGGTGGATTGTGCCCCCCTTGGGGCACCCCTCTGGTACTTATTTGGCCCATCCAGTGTCTTCTGGCCCAGAAAAATTCTCCAAAAAGTTCCATTGTGTTTGGACTCCATTTAGTATTGATTTTCCGCGAAGTAAAAAACAAGCAAAAAACAACAACTAGCACTGGGCACTATGTCAATAGGTTAGTCCCAAAAAATGATATGAAGTTGCCATAAAATGATTGTAAAACATCCAAGAATGATAATATAACAGCATGGAACAATAAAAAATTATAGATACATTGGAGACGTATCACTTAGCCCTGATCGAGGTCGCCCACGACCATGTAGAGGCCGCCCACACCGAGATCCTGAAGGTCACCGCACAAATCGCACAAAGCTTCTCTAACAATGGTCGGCAACCCACGTCCCAAGAGTTGGCAATCGCTGAGAGTGTTCATGCAGCCTCCGTTCATTTGAGATTAACCTTGCCACGATGGAGCCCGTCCAAGCCCAGACCACAGCCGCCCACGCCAACCTTGCCACCGTGGCGGTCTCAATGAGAGCACCAATGTCGGTGTCAAAACCGGCGGATCTCGGGTAGGGTGTCCCGAACTGTGCGTCTAAGGCGGATGGTAACAGGAGGCAGGGGACACGATGTTTTACCCAGGTTCGGGCCCTCTTGATGGAGGTAAAACCCTATGTCTTGCTTGATTTATTCTTGATGATATGAGTATTACAAGAGTTGATCTACCACGAGATCGGAGAGGCTAAACCCTAGAAGCTAGCCTATGGTATGATTGTCTGTTGTTGTCCTATGGACTAAAACCCTCCGGTTTATATAGACACCGGAGAGGGTTAGGGTTACACAAGGTCAGTTACAAAGGAGGAGATATACATATCCGTATTGCCTAGCTTGCCTTCCATGCCAAGTAGAGTCCCATCCGGACACGGGACGAAGTCTTCAATCTTGTATCTTCATAGTCCAACAGTCCGACCAAAGTATATAATCCGGCTGTCCGGATACCCCCTAATCCTGGACTCCCTCAGTAGCCCCCGAACCAGGCTTCAATGACGAATGACGATGAGTCCGGCGCGTAGTATTGTCTTCGACATTGCAAGGCGGGTTCTTCTCCATCTTTGGAACGTTTGTAAAGCAGTGTCCGGTCCCATGAACGTTTGGACCCTTTGGCTTCCATGCCCAGTAAGGGCTTTCTCCCACGCGTCGAATGAATACGAGGCGCTAGGGCATTTTTACATTCGCCCCCCTAGCCAGATAAATGAATTGTCTATTAAAGGGATGGGGATCCTTAGATCCGATCCATACCATCCTCCCCCAGCGAGAGCCCATCAAAGCGCGTTCCGGAAGGATCCATTCCAGCATGGCCGACCTCCGCAGCTCCTCCTCTCGCCCCCGAAGCCCTAAGCCCGGTGACTGGGAGAGGTGTTCAGTCCCACATAGTCGTTTAGTCAAACTGCAGACTAAGGGATTTCTCCCTCCGGTGTACATGGTGCTCGTTCGAGCCGGGCTCGCCACCTATAATGGCGGGGAGCAAGCGGAGAGCTTTCCCTGTCCCTCTATGGGGGAACAGGTCTACCTTGTCCCCTATCTATTAAGGGGACTCGGATTTCCAATTCATCCATTCCTCCGCGGGCTCCTGGAGTTCTACGGCCTCCAATTACGCAACTTCACCCCCGCCTCCATCCTACATATCGCCGGCTATGTGGCTCTCTGCGAGTTGTTCCTGGGCTGTGAGGCTCACTTCGAGCTGTGGAAAAGGCTTTTTTGCCTCGTCCCTCGCACACATAGGGGGTCACTTTATCAAGTGGGCGGAGCTGAAATATGGTGCATCGCTGATACCGGGTACCTATCCGGTACTCCGAAGAAGTCGCCCGAAGACTGGCCTTCAGAATGGTTTTATATGGAGGACGTTCCCCTTCCGGACCCTGTTCGCCGGGGTCTTCCCGAGTTCAACAATGCTCCTCTGAAGAAACGCCGAAGTTGGAGCCCACGAAGCCCCCAGGTGGAAGACAATAGAGAAGTCCTCTATCTGATGAACCGGATCAAAGCTCTGGCCCAATCAGGATTGACAATAATCGAAGTTATGTCGATTTGCATAATGTGGGGAGTGCAACCACTTCAATATCGTGGGCACCCCTTGTGGTGTTATAACGGGGCGGATGACGCCACCCGCTGCGGGCGTAAGGCTCCGGACAATGCCGCCGCTTTAGCAAAAATTCTGTCCGAACTGTTCAAGGGTGAGGAAGAGGAGTTCACCCGCATCAAGCCACGGGATGGATTCTCCATGTACAATCCTCCATAAGTTATATCTCGCTGCTCCCATTTTTCCCGCATTCTTTGTCGTAAGTATTCAGCTTTCCACTTTGTGGCAGGAACTGCGAAAAGCCATAAAGGAGGTCAGTAGCCCTTCTCCACAACCAGAGGACCCTGACAGGGCCCTCGACTCCGGACTCGAAGAAGATTCGGTTATATCTGTGGAGCTGATAGACCGGCAGTTCTATCAGTTAAGCTGCAATGATGCCATGGTGGCCATTACGGCCGACTATCCCGGACCGCTCCCTGCATCGGACGTAAGAAAAACCAAAAATCCCAACTCCAAAACTAGGATCCCCTTTTAGACACTTCACCCACCATATACACATGGTATTTTGCAGGGAAGGCATTCGGGACGCCCTGCCGAACCCGCAGGAACGCACCAACAGGAGGCACCGAGGCCGGGTAGGCCAAAAAGGAAGGCGGTCAGAACGGAGACGCCGACGCAAAGGTATAACAAATCCCGCTCCGTGGTTGTCGTCTTTATCGAAATACAATGACGCCCGTGTTTCTTTAACAGAAAAAACGCTCGTCGGAATATGTCCAGCGATGTTAGCAATCACGCTTCCACCAGCCGGGCGCTAGGACCGGACATAGAGGCGGAAGCCGATATGGGGCAGACGCCGGATAATCCCCCTACAGAGGATGCAGATAGATTATCCGCTACTAACTCAGAAGTGGAAAGCGCCATGAATCATAGGCGCCGCCGGGCCGTACTCCGGGACGCTTGTTTCTCACCAGAGGCATTTGATGCCTTTAATTCCGGAGGGGCGTACCTCCGTGCTGCTCAAGATGGTCTAGCCAGAGCCACCGATCAGTATGTAAAGGATGTACGGGTAAGTAAATCTGGCGATTTATATATATCAGTAGCCCCTGAGACTTGAAACAGTTACCAGAACTGATTTAAGGATCATCTTTATTGAGCAGGTTCTTACAGAGAAGAATACAAGGTTGTCCCAGGAGCTGGAGGAGTGCAAGACCCAACTGCGGGCCACTGTTGCCGCATTGTGGGAATCGAAAAGGCCTCCCGCTGGTAACATTTACTTTAAAGAATGATGGTTACCATATAGTGTGCGGCGTGGCTGCAGATCTAACAATAGATGTTGCAGATGAATCCAGAGAAAATCCGGAGGACCAGCATGTTATGCGACAGCTAGAGGCTGGCAAACGCGTGCTGACTGAGGTTAGGCGGGAGAAAAACAATCTCCAAGACGCTAATATTAAGCTGAGCGTGGATCTAAAAGACGTTCGGGGCCAGCTTGCAGACTCCGAGAAGGAGAATAAGCGACTTCGGCGCGGCATTTTCAGTAAGTGCTTGAACGAATCCTTTTAAAGGAGTTCGGCGAAGAAGCCAACTAACAACGTTATGTCTGTAGGTATGCTGACGGGTCGACCCGCGGAGGAAATGCCTGGGTCTGCGGGTGATCTTCTATCCGAGTTGTCACATCTGCACGAACAAGTTTGGCAGGTGATGCAGGGTGTTGCCCAGGCCTTGTGGCCATCCGCCTCCCTGCTAGAGGGCGTTGCAGAGCTCGTGGAGAAGCTCAAGGGAGCATGGCGGCGCTTCCGATCATGGAAGATATCAGCCTGCCGACAGGGTGCCAGAGAATTCTGGGCCATGGTGAAGACGCGGTATACCAAGGCAGACCCAAATCACATGGCCGAGGTCGGACCTGTGGTGCCCGACGGAAAAAAGATCCCCGTTAGATTAGTTTATGGGCAAGTAGAATTAGCCACAAAGTATTCCCAACAGGATTGTAGGCTAGACCGCCTGTTGGATGATATAGAGGAGGAATTTAGTCAGTCAGCATGACTATGTTATTAAAGTAACATGTATAATGCCTTCTAGCCGGATTCTAGATCATTTGTCATGGCGGACCTTTTCGCTTCAACCTCGGGACCCGATAGTCCGGAGTATATCCGAATACTCGCCCAGTTATATAAGAACCGGGGTATGCATGGAGACCAGGCGTAGGGTTCATTGGTGCTTTCATTGAGAGTTCCACTGTGCTATCGCCAGAAGGAAGGATGTCTCATCTCGTCTTTAAAGATGGTACTACTGTTGGGGGAGCTTTGGCTCTCGGCCAAACTCTTCGGCTAGGTGGTTTCATCATGACCGCCTGTTCGTCCGCCGCGCCGACGATGACTTCTCGGGTCATCGAAAACAGCCTCCACGTCAAATCGGCACACACCGAACGGATGGATCCAATGGAGCTCGCCTCTCTAAACGAGCTCTTGGATCGCATCGCCGCTCTAGGAGTCGCTACGGACTATGATCGGGTTGGGCTTAAACCTGATCAAAGGGAGATTAACTCTCCGCCGGTCACCCATCATATTGCAGTGGTGGAGGAACAATGCGGCGACCTCTCCTCCATATTGAGGACCAACTATGTCCGGATTCCTGAGCTCTCCGAGCCGGATACCCGTTCGTGGGAGGACAACACCCAATCCCTGAACTTAGAGTCAGGCAGCGGGCCAGATTATCGGGCAACACCCCGGAACCAGAATTTCCAAAATTGGAAATTCCTCGGCCCCTGGATCCCAGATCGGGTAAGGGTTCGGATTCAAATCCACCCACCCACCCAAACATAAGCGATCTTTCCCACATCAGGCAAGAACCCCAGGAAACAGTACATCACTATTGGGCCAGATTCCTCCTTGCGATGAACAACGTTAAGGACTGTCGCGAGGAAGACGCAATCTTATTTTTCTGCAATAACTGCACGGACAAGGGAATCCTTAACGCCATAAATCACCGTGAGATATCACGTTTCTCCGACTTGGCGTCCATAGTACGAAAGTACTGCACGATGGAAAGTGCCTGGAAAACCGAAACAACCGTACCATAGGCGTCCAAGGCCCTACCCGATGGACGCCCCGACCTGAGGTCTGCCTTGTCCTCCATCGATTACGGCGCTTGGGGGATAAGCGAGTTTTACCAGGCTAGTGGGGGCGCATAGTTTCGGCCGCCCATATAAAGGGACAAGGATTCACCTGCCCGACGCCTTTCTTCCTCCTTTGCTCATCCATTTTCGCACACTCGAGCTCCAATGCCCAAGTCCGCATTTCCCACCTCAGCCTTCTCCAACCATGTCCAGAGCGGGAGGCAGGTGGATGGTCTCTTCCGTCACGGAGGGACACATCAAGAAGCTGAGGAGAGCCGGATACCTGCCCGACGACATCGCGCACCGGCTCCCAGATGAGGGGCAGCTCATCCCCACCCCCATGCCCCACGAGAGGGTAGTGTGCTTTACCCATTTCCTCCGCGGACTGGGATTCCCTCTCCACCCATTCGTCTGGGGCTCATGATTTCCACGATCTGGCCCCAAACTTCATCCTCAACATCTCGGCGTTTATCGTCGTGTGTGAGGCCTTCCTCCGCATCAAGCCCCACTTCGGCTTATGGCTGAAGACCTTCAATGTCAAGCCAAAGGTAGTGAGCAGCCGCCAGGCGGAGTGCGGAGGCGCCATGGTGGGCAAGATGCCCAACATTACATGGCTCGAGGGCTCCTTCGTGGAGACCATAAAGGGGTGGCAATCGGGGTGGTTCAACATCACCGAGCCACGTGACCCTGCATGGGCAGCGGCCCCCGAATTCCGATCTGGCATCCCCATGCGGCTCACCTCCTGGCAAGAGAAGGGCCTGTCTTGGGGTAGTTCGGGAGAGCTGACCAGACTCCAAACATGTATCCAAAACATGGTGAACAAGAAGCTCAAACTCGTCGACGTAGTGCAGGTCATGCTCATCCGCCGGATCCTCCCGTGTCAACAACGGGCTTTCAACTTGTGGGAGTTCGACCCGGCCCAGCACCAAACTCTGAACAGGCTCTTCGATACAACACACGAGGATGCCTGGAAGGTGCTATTCAAGGGTGCCGAGGATCGTGGATTCTGCTCAAAGCGCCAAGCCAGCACGGTAAGTTGTTTTACCTCTTACATGATACTTGTTTTTCATAGTTTGACTCTATGAGGGATCTAAGCTCCCGTACCTTTGACAGGACTGGCAGGAAACGGCCGGACAGATCGACTGTCCGGCTCCTTTGCCCGAAGGCCCCGCAAACGCTCTCCTGACGGAGATGCTGACTCCGGCTCCTTACAAGGTGCCAGAGAAGACCAAGAAGGCCAAGGGAACCCGAAAAAGTTCCCGACCCAGGTGTTATCAGACTCATCGTCCGATAACTCTGCGGCACACTCCTCCCTCGAAGACAAGGAGGAAGAAGAAGATGCTCCCCCTTCAGTTGGGGGAGACAAGAAAAGGAAGGCTGCCCCAACCGGGGGGCCGAAGGGTCCAAGAAGGGAAGGACTGTCCTTCCGGACTACTCTACCACCGCCGCCGAAGGCGAAGATGAGTGACTGCTCAGGGCCAAGCCCCTGGCAAAGTCATAAGTATTCGGATGCCAGAGTAACTCATAGCATTCATTTGTCGCATTGTTTCCTCTAACGTCGAATTATGATTATGCACACCGCCACAAGCTCGTATCAACGTATAGTCGGACGGCTCCCTGGGCTCGTCGGATATGGATAGCGATCCACTTCCCACCGCCACCTCCCCCTGCCCTACGGACAATGCCGAGGTATTGTCTCAAGAGGCACCTGGTCGAGGCAAGATGATGACCCACAAGTATAAGGGATCTATTGTAGTCCTTTCGATAAGTAAGAGTGTCGAACCCAACGAGGAGCAGAAGGAAATGATAAGCGGTTTTCAGCAAGGTATTCTCTGCAAGTACTGAAATAAGTGGTAACAGATAGTTTTGTGATAAGTTAAATTGTAACCAGCAACAAGTAACAAAAGTAAATAAAGTGCAGCAAGGTGGCCCGATCCTTTTTTAGCAAAGGACAAGCCGGAACAAACTCTTATAATAGGAAAAGCGCTCCGGAGGACACATGGGAATATCGTCAAGCTAGTTTTCATCACGTTCATATGATTCGCGTTCGATACTTTGATAATTTGATATGTGGGTGGACCAGTGCTTGGGTGATGTTCTTACTTGAACAAGCATCCCACTTATGATTAACCTCTATTGCAAGCATCTGCAACTACAACAAAAGTATTAAGGTAAACCTAACCATAGCATGAAACATATGGATCCAAATCAGCCCCTTACGAAGCAACGCATAAACTAGGGTTTAAGCTTCTGTCACTCTAGCAACCCATCATCTACTTATTACTTCCCAATGCCTTCCTATAGGCCCAAATAATGGTGAAGTGTTATGTAGTCGACGTTCACATAACACCACTATAGGCTAGACAACATACATCTTATCAAAATATCAAATGAATACCAAATTCACATGACTACTAATAGCAAGACTTCTCCCTTGTCCTCAGGAACAAACGTAATTACTCACAAAGCATATTCATGTTCATAATCAGAGGGGTAATAATATGCATATAGGATCTGAGCATATGATCTTCCACCAAATAAACCAACTAGCATCAACTGCAAGGAGTAATCAACACTACTAGCAACCTACTAGCACCAATCCCGGACTTTGAGACAAGAATTGGATACAAGAGATGAACTAGGGTTTGGAGATGAGATGGTGCTGGTGAAGATGTTGATGGAGATTGCCCTCTCCCGATGAGAGGTGCGTTGGTGATGACGATGGTGATGATTTCCCCCTCCCGGAGGGAAGTATCCCCGGCAGAATAGCTCTGCCGGAGCTCTAGATTGCTTCCGCCTCGTGGCAGCGGAGTCTCGTCCCGAAAAGTTCCCTCTTATTTTTTTCTCATCGAAAGACTTCATATATGAGAAGATGGACGTCGGAGAGCCACCAGGGGGCCCACGAGGTAGGGGGCGCCGCCTAGGAGGGGTGGGGGGCGCCCCCACCCTCGTGAGCAGGGTTTGGGCCCCCTGGCCTTCATATTTGGCGAGGAATTTTTCTTTATTTATTTTAAGATGTTCTGTGGAACTTCAGGACTTTTGGAGTTGCGCAGAATAGGTCTCTAATATTTGCTCCTTTTCCAGCCCAGAATTCCAGCTGCCGGCATTCTCCCTCCTTATGTAAACCTTGTAAAATAAGAGAGAATAGCCATAAGTATTGTGACATAAAGTGAAATAACAGTCCATAATGCAATAAATATCGATTTAAAAGCATGATGCAAAATGGACGTATCAACTCCCCCAAGCATAGACCTCGCTTGTCGTCAAGCGAAAAGCCGATAACAATAAATATGTCCTCATGTTTAGAGGTAGAGGCGTCGATAAAAATAAAATATGGACATGAAGGCATCATGATTGTTCTTATAACAGCAACATATATAGATTTTGTCATATGATTACTTATGTTCAAGTGATGATCTATTCATAATGCAAAAGTAAAATTATAAACCTTATTGGGCTCCGACAGACTATAATCTCAGTCATTGAAGCAATTGCAATTTATCATCACGTCAGAAAGAGTCTATGTTAGAGCTAAAAAGCAAGTCCACATACTCAACTATCATTTAGTCCTTCATAATTGCTAACACTCATGCAATACTTGTGGTTATGGAGTTTTAATCGGACACAGAGAAAGATAGGGGCTTATAGTTTTTCCCCACAACATTT
>NC_041384.1:480684527-480776146 GCF_002162155.2 Triticum dicoccoides | reverse complement strand
ATCATGTTCTTTCCAACATACTGAGCTTGCCAAAGGATAAAATGAAAAAGAAAAGGTGAAGATCACCATGACTCTTGCATAAGGTAGAAGATAATAATAAAAGACAGGCCCTTCGCAGAGGGAAGCAGAGGTTGCCATATGCTTTAATGGTTGGATGCACAAAGTCTCAATGCGAAAGAACGTCACTTTATATTGCCCCTTGTGATATGAACCTTTATTATGTAGTCCGTCGCTTTTATTACTTCCACATCACAAGATCGTATAAAGCTTATTTCTCCCACACCAATCAATTATACATATTTAGAGCAATTTTTATTGCTTTGCACCGATGACAACTTACTTGAAGGATCTTACTCAATCCATAGGTAGATATGGTGGACTCTCATGGCAAAACTGGTTTAAGGGTATTTGGAAGCACAAGTAGTATTTCTACTTGGTGTTGAGAATTTGGCTAGCATGAGGGGGAAAGGCAAGCTCAACAAGTTAGAGGATCCATGACAACATACTTTATCTCAGATATAAGAAAGACATAACTCATTATGTTGTCTTCCTTGTCCAACATCAACTCTTTAGCATGTCATATTTTAATGAGTGCTCCCAATCATAAAAGATGTCAATGATAATATATCTATATGTTATAACCTCTCTTTCCTTGTTACTTCCTATTAATTGCAACAATGACCAAAGCTACGTCTGCCAACTCCCAACAACTTTTAATCATCATACTCTTTCTATGTGAAGTCATTACTCTCAATAAGATCAATATGAACTTTTTGTTTCTTTTTATTCTTTTCTTCTTTTCTTTTATTCACCCAAGATCATGGCAAAATAATCAAGCCCTTGACTCAACACTAATCTTTATTATATATAACTCACAGACTCAATTACATAGAGAGATCAAAAAGAAAAACTCAAAACTAGATCATGCCATAAACTTTATTCTACTAGATCAAGATACTTCTAATAGGATCGAACTAAGAAAAATGATAAAGATAGGAGTTGTGATGGTGATATGATACTGGGGCACCTCCCCCAAGCTTGGCAGTTGCCAAGGGGAGTGCCCATACCCATGTGATTATGTCTCCTTCTTTGTTGTCGGTGTAATATTCTTGGCGATGATTCCCCTCAGGATGCGGTTCTCCTCCTCGAGCTTATTGACTTGCTGTTTGAGGTCCATTATTTCCTTACGAAGCTTTCCTGTGACAGCTAAAGCTCCTTGCACCCAAGGGTGTTGCATAGATGTGGGAGAACAAGTGACACTCCTCTTCATATTTTCATAAGAAAGAAATCTAACATTAGAAGGGATAACCGAGTTTGGAATCGCTGAGCTCTGTAGTTCCCCCATCGTGAACCCAGCTCAGAGGCGAGAGGTGACTTCTTGATCCTCCATGGAATCTACTCTCATCAAGTCAGCCTCCATCTCTTCCTCCGTTGCTGGCCCAAAGTGGTCAGCGTCGCTGTTTGCCCTTGGTTCCGGTGCCGGATTAGATACCCGACCTTGACTCTTGAGAAGACATCTTGCTCTAATATGCAGTAGCAACAACTCGAAAACAAAAACAGAGGAGATTTGTGTGATACAGGAGTCAAAACCTTTGGGAGGTTATATAATTAATTTTTACCGACCAAAATACGTAACATGCAAGAAAACAGAGTCTGGAAGGCACACGAGGTGCTCACGAGGTAGGGGGCACGCCCAGAGGGGTAGGGCGCGCCCACCACCCTCGTGGGGCCCTCGTGTACTTCCCGGACTGCTACTTATTTTTCTATTTTTGTAAATATTTCAAAACGGAGAAATATTGCCTTAAGAATTGTTATGGAGTCGGTTTACTTACCGTACCACATACCTATTCCTTTTCGGAGTCTGAAACGGTCTGCAAGGTGTCCCTTATGTATTCCTCCAGGGTTATGGTTTCAATAATATTGGTTTCAACATTTATGGGATTACCGGAGATATAGTGTTTGATTCTTTGACCGTTTACCACCTTCGGATTTGTGCCCCCGAAGTTGTTGACTTTTATGGCACCGGAACGATAGACCTCTTCGATAACATAGGGGCCTTCCCATTTAGAGAGAAGTTTTCCTGCAAAAAATCTTAAACGAGAGTTGTATAGCAATACATAATCACCTACATTAAACTCACGCTTTTGTATCCTTTTGTCATGCCATCTTTTAACTTTTTCTTTAAACAACTTGGCATTTTCATAAGCTTGGGTTCTCCATTCATCAAGTGAGCTAATATAAAATAACCTCTTCTCACAGGAAAGTTTAAAATCATAGTTGAGCTCTTTAATAGCCCAATACGCCTTCTAGTTCGAGAGGTAAGTGACATGCTTTTCCATAAACCATTTTATACGGAGACATACCCATAGGATTTTTATATGGAGTTCTATAATCCCATAATGCATCATCAAGTTTCTTAGACCAATTCTTTCTAGACATATTAACAATCTTTTGCAAAATTAATTTGAGTTCTCTATTGCTCAACTCTACTTGACCACTAGACTAAGGGTGATAAGGAGATGCAATTCTATGATTAACATCATATTTAGCAAGCATTTTACGAAAAGCACCATGAATAAAGTGTGAACCACCATTAGTCATTAAATATCTAGGGACTCCAAACCTCGGGAAAATAACTTCCTTGAGCATTTTAATAGAAGTGTTATGATCATCACTACTAGTTGGAATAGCTTCTACCCACTTAGTAACGTAATCAACAACAACTAAAATATGTGTGTATCCATTAGAGGCAGGAAAAGGTCCCATATAATCAAAGCCCCAAACATCAAACGGTTCGATAACAAGAGAATAATTCATAGGCATTTCTTGACGTCTACTAATATTACCAATTCTTTGACATTCATCACAAGACAAGACAAACTTACGCGCATCCTTGAAGAGAGTAGGCTAATAAAAACCAGATTGCAATACCTTATGTGCAGTTCTATCTCCAGCGTGGTGTCCTCCATAAGCCTCGGAGTGACACTTGCGTAGGATCTGTTCATGTTCATGCTCAGGTACACAACGTCTAATAACACCATCTACTCCTTTATAAAGATGTGGGTCATCCCAAAAGTAATGTCTTAAATCATAGAAAACCTTTTTCTTTTGCTGGTATGTGAAGCTAGGTGGTATAAACTTAGCAACAATATAATTGGCATAATCAGCATACCATGGAGTACTACGAGAAGTACTTATAACATTTAATTGTTCATCAGGAAAGCTATCATTAATAGGTAGTGGGTCATCAAGAACATTCTCTAACCTAGACAAGTTGTCTGCAACGGGGTTCTCAGCTCCCTTTCTATCAACAATATGCAAAGCAAATTCTTGTAGCAAGAGAACCCATCTAATAAGTCTAGGTTTAGCATCTTTCTTTTCCATAAGGTATTTAATAGCAGCATGATCAGTGTGAATAGTTACTTTAGAATCAACAATATAGGGTCTGAACTTATCACAAGCAAATACTACTGCTAAAAGCTCTTTTTCAGTAGTAGCATAATTTCTTTGAGCATTGTCTAGAGTCTTACTAGCATAATAAATAACATTCAGTTTCTTATCAACTCTTTGCCCTAGAACAACACCTACAGCATAATCACTAGCATCACACATAATTTCAAAGGGTAAATTCCAATCAGGTGGCTAGACAACAGGTGCAGAGACTAATGCTTTCTTAAGTATTTCAAATGCTTCTACACAATCATCATCAAAGACAAATGGTTTATCTTTTTGCAATAAATTAGTCAGAGGCCGAGAAATTTTTGAGAAGTCCTTAATGAACCTCCTATAAAATCCAGCGTGACCAAGGAAACTTCTTATACCTTTGATGTCCTTGGGACATGGCATCTTTTCAATAGCATCGACCTTGGCTTTATCAACTTCAATACCTCTTTTAGAAACTTTGTGCCCCAAGACAATACCTTCCTTAACCATAAAGTGGCACTTTTCCCAATTCAAGACAAGATTAGTTTCTTCACATCTCTGCAAAACTCGATCAACATTGCTCAAGCAATCATCAAAAGAGGAACCATAGACGGAAAAATCGTCCATGAAAACCTCACAAATCTTTTCAAAAAAGTCAGAGAATATAGCCATCATGCATCTTTGAAAGGTAGCAGGTGCATTACATAAACCAAAATGCATACGTCTATAAGCAAAAGTACCAAAAGGGCATGTAAAAGTAGTCTTTGATTGATCTCTAGCCGACACAGGTATTTGAGAGAAACCAGAATAACCATCTAGAAAGCAATAGTGTGTATGTTTGCATAATCTTTCTAGCATTTGATCAATAAAAGGTAAGGGGTAATGATCTTTCTTAGTAGCTTTATTTAATTTGCGGAAATCAATTACCATCCTATAACCTGTAATAATTCTTTGTGGAATCAATTCATCTTTATCATTAGGAACAACAGTAATACCTCCCTTCTTAGGGACACAATGAACAGGACTTACCCACTGACTATCAGCAACGGGATAAATTATACCTGCCTCCAGAAGCTTGAGTATTTCTTTTCTTACCACTTCTTTCATTTTAGGATTCAAACGTCGTTGAGGATCACGAACTGGTTTGGCATCTGCTTCCAAATTTATTTTATGTTGACATAGAGTGGGACTAATGCCCTTAAGATCATCAAGAGTATATCCAATAGCAGCAAGGTGCTTCTTCAGAGTTTTCAATAATCTTTCTTCTTCATGCTCTGTAAGGTTAGCACTAATAATAACAGGATATATCTTCTTTTCATCAAGATAAGCATATTTAAGATTATCAAGCAATGGTTTAAGCTCAAACACGAGATCACCCTTGGGTGGAGGAGGATCCCCTAAAATTTCAACATGCAAATTGTGTTGCAGAATAGGTTCCTGTTTAAAGAATACTTCATCTATTTCCCTTCTTTCATTCATGAACATATCATTTTCATGGTCTAGCAAATAGTGTTCTAAAGGATCACTAGGAGGTACGACAATAGAAGCAAGACCAATAATTTCATCCTTACTAGGTAATTCTTCCTCACGATGTTGTTTACTAAATTTAGAGAAATTAAACTCATGAACCATATCATCCAAGCCAATAGTAACAACATTCTTTTTGTAATCTATCCTAGCATTAACAGTGTTCAAGAAGGGTCTACCAAATATAATGGGACAAAAGCTATCTTGCGGAGAAGTAAGAACAAGAAAATCAGCAGGATATTTAGTTTTCCCACACAAGACTGCAACATCTCTAACAATTCCAATTGGTGAAATAGTATCTCTATTGGCAAGTTTAATTGTGACATCAATACCTTCTAACTCAGCAGGTGCAATTTCATTCTTAATTTCTTCGTATAAAGTATGCGGTATAACACTAGCACTCGCACCCATATCACATAAGCCATGATAACAATGATCTCCTATTTTAACAGAAATAATAGGCACGCCTACCACAGGTCTATGTTTATCTTTAGCACAAGGTTTAGCAATTCTAGCAGTTTCACCTTCGAACTGAATAACATGCCCATCAATATTATCAAACAAGAGATCTTTAACAATAGCAATATTAGGTTCTACTTTAACTTGCTCAGGAGGTGTATAAGTTATAATATTGCTTTTACGAACAACAGTTGAAGCTTTAGCATGATCCGTTATTCTAACAGGGAAAGGTGGTTTCTCAACATAAGAAGTAGGAACAATAGGATCATTATAAGTGACAGTCTTTTCTTCAACTTTAATAGGTGCAGCTACTTTTACTTCTATGGGAGGATGATATTTAAACCACTTCTCCTTAGGGAGATCAACATAAGTAGCAAAAGATTCACAAAAAGAAGCCACTATCTCAGATTCAAGTCCATATTTAGTGCTAAACTTACGAAAAATATCGGTGTCCATAAAAGATTTAACACAATCAAACATAGGTGTCATACCTGACTCCTTACCTTCGTCGAGGTCCCAATCTTCAGAGTTGCGTTTAATTCTATCCAATAAATTCCATCTGAATTCAATAGTCTTCATCATAAAAGAGCAAGCACAAGAAGTATCGAGCATGGTTTGATTATTATGAGAAAGCCAAGCATAAAATCTTTGCATAATTATTTCTCTCGAGAGCTCATGATTGGGGCATGAATATAACATTGATTTAAGCCTCCCCCAAGCTTGAGCGATGCTTTCTCCTTCATGAGGCCAGAAATTATATATATAATTGCGATCACGATGAACAAGATGCATAGGGTAATACTTTTGATGAAATTCCAATTTCAATCTTTATAGTTCCATGATATCATATCATCACATAGCCTATACCATATCAATGCATCTACCTTCAAAGATAAATGGAAGACCTTCTTCTTAGCAACATCATCGGGTATATCTGCAAGCTTAAATAATCCACAAACTTCATCCACATAAATTAAGTGCTCATCAGGATGCTTTGTTCCATCTCCTATAAAAGGGTTAGCTAGTAGTTTTTCCATCATACCCGAAGGAAATTCAAAAGGAGTTTCATTTTCAATAGGTTCAGTAGGTTGAGGACCAACTCTTTGCTCTACTGGATGGGGTGAAGATACCCCGAACAAGCCCCTCAGAGAATTACTTTCCATAGTAACAAGTGACAGTAAATTTCAGCACACTATATAAATTTTTCCTTACCAAATTCCACCTACCAAAGGCGCTACACTCCCCTGCAACGGCGCCAGTAAAGAGTCTTGATGACCCACAAGTATAGGGGATCTATCGTAGTCCTTTCAATAAGTAAGAGTGTCGAACCCAACGAGGAGCAGAAGGAAATGATAAGCGGTTTTCAGCAAGGTATTCTCTGCAAATACTTAAATAAGTGGTAACAAATAGTTTTGTGATAAGTTAATTTGTAACGAGCAACAAGTAACAAAAGTAAATAAAGTGCAGCAAGGTGGCCCAATCCATTTGTAGCAAAGGACAAGCCGGAACAAACTCTTATAACAGGAAAAGCGCTCCCGAGGACACATGGGAATATCGTCAAGCTAGTTTTCATCACGTTCATATGATTCGCGTTCGATACTTTGATAATTTGATAGGTGGGTGGACCAGTTCTTGGGTGCTGTTCTTACTTGAACAAGCATCCCACTTATGATTAATCTCTATTGCAAGCATCCGCAACTACAACAAAAGTATTAAGGTAAACCTAACCATAGCATGAAACATATGGATCCAAATCAGCCCCTTACGAAGCAATGCATAAACTAGGGTTTAAGCTTCTGTCACTCTAGCAACCCATCATCTACTTATTACTTCCCAATGCCTTCCTATAGGCCCAAATAATGGTGAAGCGTTATGTAGTCGATGTTCACATAACACCACTAGAGGCTAGACAACATACATCTTATCAAAATATCAAACGAATACCAAATTCACATGACTACTAATAGCAATACTTCTCCCTTGTCCTCAGGAACAAACATAATTACTCACAAAGCATATTCATGTTCATAATCAGAGGGGTAATAATATGCATATAGGATCTGAACATATGATCTTCCACCAAATAAACCAACTAGCATCAACTACAAGGAGTAATCAACACTACTAGCAACCTACTAGCACCAATCTCGGACTTTGAGACAAGAATTGGATACAAGAGATGAACTAGGGTTTGGAGATGAGATGGTGCTGGTGAAGATGTTGATGGAGATTGCCCTCTCCTGATGAGAGGAGCATTGGTGATGATGATGGAGATGATTTCCCCCTCCCGGAGGGAAGTATCCCCGGCAGAACAGCTCTGCCGGAGCTCTAGATTGCTTCCACCAAGGTTCCGCCTCGTGGCGGTGGAGTATCGTCCCGAAAAGTTCCCTCTTATTTTTTTCTCATCGAAAGACTTCATATAGGAGAAGATGGATGTCGGAGAGCCACCAGGGGGCCCAGGAGGTAGAGGGCGTGCCCTAGGAGGGGGGGCGTGCCCCCCACCCTCGTGAGGAGGGTGTGGGCCCCCTGTCCTTCATCTTTGGCGATGATTTTTACTTATTTATTTTAAGATGTTCCATGGAGTTTCAGGACTTCTAGAGTTTCACAGAATAGGTCTCTAATATTTGCTCCTTTTCCAGCCGAGAATTCCAGCTGCCGGCATTCTCCCTCCTTATGTAAACCTTGTAAAATAAGAGAGAATAGCCATAAGTATTGTGACATAAAGTGAAATAACAGTCCATAATGCAATAAATATCGATATGAAAGCATGACGCAAAATGGACGTATCAGGAGACAGTCCCGGAGGCGCCTCAAGGCGACCTTCCAGACTCCGAGAGCAGAGGGAGCAAGGCTCCCGAGGGCTTCGAGTTCGGCCCTCGGCCGAACACCGCACCGGAACCCCCAATGGTTCCAGACTCGGGCAGGCGGCCTCCTTCTAAAAGGGGAAAGACGCCTGTGCCGGTGACCTCTATCCATCCAGAGGCACCGGACAATCTGCTGGGAGCGATTCATAGCGCTTCCATCGACGAGGAGCACCGCACTATTATGAGTGCGGTGGTCCAAAAGGTTCAGTCCACCAAGAGCGGATTGACTGAAGCCTGTGCCAGCCTTCTAAGAGGCTTTGAGGTAAGTGTTTGAAATATAGGAAAAATATTACCGCATAGACAGTAGCCCCTGATGCTCTGTTCGTTGTTCAAAAATAAAAGCCGAATAGAGGATCAAATAATACCGCAGGAGTCTAACATAAGTATGTCTATATGCGTATGCAGGCTTCATTGCTGGCCTCAGCCGCACTGACTGCGGAGGTCGCCACACTGAAGCGGGACCTCGAGGGGTCCAAGAAAGAGCTCGGCCTTGCTGAGGGAGTCCCGGATTAGGGGGTGTCTGGATAGCCGGACTATACCTTCGGCCGGACTCTTGGACTATGAAGATACAAGATTGAAGACTTCGTCCCGTGTCCGGAAGGGACTTTCCTTGGTGTGGAAGGCAAGCTTGGTGATATGGATATGTAGATCTCCTACCATTGTAACCGACTCTGTGTAACCCTAGCCCTCTCCGGTGTCTATATAAACCGGAGGGTCTTAGTCCATAGGAAAAAAAACAACAATCATACCATAGGCTAGCTTCTAGGGTTTAGCCTCTCTGATCTCGTGGTAGATCTACTCTTGTACTACTCATATCATCAATATCAATCAAGCAGGACATAGGGTTTGACCTCCATCAAGAGGGCCCGAACCTGGGTAAAACATTGTGTCCCCTGCCTCCTGTTACCACCCGCCTAGACGCACAGTTCAGGACCCCCTACCCGAGATCCGCCGGTTTTGACACCGACATTGGTGCTTTCATTGAGAGTTCCTCTGTGTCGTCACTTTTAGGCCCGATGGCTTCTCTGATCATCAACAGCGATGCGATCTGGGGTGAGACTTTTCTCCCCGCACAGATCTTCATATTCGGCGGCTTTGCACCGTGGGCCAATTCGCTTGGCCATCTGGAGCAGATCGAAAGCTACGCCCATGGCCATCAGGTCAGATTTGGAAGTTTGAACTACACGACCGACATCCGTGGAGACTTGATCTTCGACGGATTCGAGCCACAGCCAAGCGCGCCGCACTGTCACGATGGGCATGGTCTAGCTCTGCCGCCGAACAGTGCCCTGGAGGCCGCACCTGTGTCCGCTGCGACCCCTAGCTCGGAGCCGATCACACCAATCGAGGATGGGTGGTTAGACACCGCCTCGGGGGCAGCAATCTCTACAGCGATCGAGCCGAACACCAGCCCTATTCTCTGCGAGGCCCGTGACTCCAAGGAGCCGGACTCCTCTCCTGATTCTGAGCCCTACGCGCCCCTACCAATCGAACCCGATTGGGCGCCGATCATGGAGTTCACCGCCACGGACATCTTTCAACATTCGCCCTTCGGCAATATTCTGAATTCACTAAAGTCTCTCTCTTTATCAGGAGAGCCCTGGCCGGACTATGGTCAGCAAGGTTGGGATGCGGATGATGAAGAAATTCAAAGCCCACCCACCACCCACTTCGTATCCACTATCGATGATTTAACCGACATGCTCGACTTCGACTCCGAAGACATCGACGGTATGGACGCAGATGCAGGAGACGCTCAAGAACCAGCGCCTATAGGGCACTAGAAAGCCACCTCATCGTATGATATATACATGGTGGACACCCTAAAAGAAGGCAATGGCGATGGAACAGCGGAGGATGACCCCTCCAAGAAGCAGCCTAAGTGCCGGCGTCAGCGGCGCCGCTCTAAATCCCGCCAAAGCAAAAACGGTGATTCTGGCACGGGAGATAATAACACCCCGGACAGTGCCGAAGACAACCACCTCCAGCAAGATTCAGCACAGGAGGATAGAGAAGCCAGCCCTCATGAGAGAGCGGCAGACAGAGAGGTCGAGGACGATAATTATATGCCTCCCTCCGAAGACGACGCAAGCCTCGACAACGACGAATTTGTCGTGCCGGAGGATCCCATCGAACAAGAGCGTTTCAAACGCAGGCTTATGGCCACGGCGAGCAGCCTTAAGAAAAAACAGCAACAACTTAGAGCTGATCAAGATTTGCTAGCTGACAGATGGACTGAAGTCCTTGCGGCCGAAGAGTATGAACTCAAACGCCCCTCCAAGAGCTACCCAAAGTGCAGGTTGCTACCCCAATTAGAGGAGGAAGCACCTAAACCTACATCACCAGCGCATGATGCGGCCGACCGGCCACCCCGTGGCCGCGACAGAGAAGCCTCTCGGCCCTCCACTCAAGCCGCACCCCGGCGCCGCTAAAAAAATACCAAGGCACGGGAAAATATGCCAGACCCGCGAGATATATTGGAGGACAAGGCAAGGCAAACAAGATCGATTTACGGATCGCGTGGGCACCCCATGGCACGAGACGGTACTCGTCATGCCGGATACAGTAAATCCAGCCGGGCCGAACACAGTAGACAAAGCTCGTTTGAGCTGCGTCGTGATATAGCCCAATACAGAGGCGCCACACACCCACTATGGTTCATAGATGAAGTAATGGATCATCAAATCCCCGAGGGTTTCAAACCCGTGAACATCGAATCATATGATGGCACAACAGATCCTGCGGTATGGATCAAGGACTATCTCCTTCATATCCACATGGCCCGCGGTGATGACCTACACGCCATCAAATACCTCCCACTCAAGCTTAAAGGACCAGCTCGGCATTGGCTTAACAGCTTGCCAGCAGAATCAATTGGTTGTTGGGAGGACCTGGAAGCCGCATTCCTCGACAATTTCCAGGGCACTTATGTGCGACCACCAAACGCCGATGACCTAAGCCACATAATTCAGCAGCCAGAGGAATCGGCCAGACAATTCTGGACACGGTTCCTAACCAAGAAAAATCAAATCGTCGACTGTCCGGACGCAGAGGCCCTAGCAGCCTTCAAGCATAACATCCGCGACGAGTGGCTTGCACGACACCTAGGACAGGAAAAGCTGAAATCTATGGCAGCCCTCACGACACTTATGACCCGCTTCTGCGCGGGAGAAGACAGCTGGCTAGCTCGTAGCAATAACATGACCAAGATCCCTAGTAATTCGGATACCAAGGACATCAGTGGCAGGTTGCGTCGCAACAAGCAAAAGCGCCGCATTAACGGCGACAAGGCTGGGGATACGACAGTTAATGCCGGATTGAGAGGCTCTAAACCCGGTCAGCGGAAAAAGCCATTCAAAAGAAATACTCCGGGCCCGTCCAGTTTGGACCGAATACTCGACCGCTCATGCCAGATACATGGCACCCCCGAAAAACCAGCCAATCACACCAACAGGGATTGTTGGGTGTTCAAGCAGGCAGGCAACTTAAATGCTGAAAGCATAGACAAGGGGCTGCATAGCGATGACGAGGAGGAGCCCCGGCCGCCGAACAACAGTGGACAGAAAGCTTTTCCCCCACAAGTGCGGACGGTGAACATGATATACGCAACCCACGTCCCCAAGAGGGAGCGGAAGCATGCGCTAAGGGACGTATACGCGATGGAGCCAGTCGCCCCAAAGTTCAACCCATGGTCTTCCTGCCCGATCACTTCTGATCGAAGGGACCACCCCACTAGCATCCGTCATGGCGGATTCACCGCATTGGTTCTAGACCCAATTATTGACGGATTTCACCTCACTAGAGTCCTTATGGACGGCGGCAGCAGCCTGAACCTGCTTTACCAGGATACAGTGCAGAAAATGGGCATCGATCCCTCGAGGATTAAACCCACTAAAACGACCTTTAAAGGCGTCATACCAGGTGTAGAGGCCAACTGTACAGGCTCAGTTACACTTGATGTGGTCTTCGGATCTCCGGATAATTTCCGAAGCAAGGAGTTAATCTTCGACATAGTCCCGTTCCGCAGTGGCTATCACGCACTGCTCGGGCGAACCACATTTTCTAAGTTCAATGCGGTGCCTCACTACGCATACCTCAAGCTCAAGATGCCAGGCCCTCGAGGTGTCATCATGGTCAATGGAAACACCGAACGCTCTCTTCGAACGGAGGAGCATACGGCGGCTATCGCAGCGGAAGTACAAAGCAGCCTCTCAAGGCAATTCTCTAGCCCGGCCATTAAACGTTTGGACACCGTCAAGCGCGCCCGGAGTAACCTACAACAAGACCGCCTGGCACGTTCTGAGCAAGCGTTGCAATGCGGCCCCAACCCCAGCCCTTGCGAACTTGCGAAACCAGTGTTGCGCGTACATAACTACACTCTGGAAATACCATGGGCACAGGGGGAGGGGCACCATCACGACACGCCCGAAACGCGGCTTAAACCGCACTAGGGGCTGCTGATTTCTTAACTTTCTCTTATTTTCAGGACTCCATTCTTCGGAAGGCTTGTTCGGCAGTACAATTGCCGCACAAACGATACAACCAGGGAAGCAGAAAGCTACGCCGCACTATGGAACTCTAAGGTGGTCTCTATAATGAGCAGTATACCTGTTTCAAATACCATTCCGCAGCTCGCCCTGGAAAGGACATGTTAAATAGTCCCATTTTTTGCTTATCGCACTATTTGTATCGTTCTGCTTTGATCGCATCTTTTTTAAATAAACAATGCATAGCTTCCGTCTATTATTGCATTACTCTTTTATACGAATATATGTTCATTAATGACATGTTGCACCCGTACACTTTGGTACGGCCAATACGCCAGGGGCTTAAGTACCCCACAATATGGTGTGAGAAGTCCGAACACTTTCACAAGTGCGGCACCCCGAACTTATAGCATTATATGCATCGGCTCCGAATCATGTCTTGGGTCAATAGTTGGGTTTGCCCGGCTCCTATGTTTTGGTACCTTACATTCCGTTATATCGGCTAAGGTAGCACTAGGAGAACTACTGCGATTGTGCCCCAGTTGAGCTGGGCTAAGCACCTCAGTAGAGAAAGCTAAAACTGACCGTCATGATGACGTGAGAGCCGGTCGCTGTTCGAGAGGTTTTCGAGCCCCTAAAGACTTATGCCGCTTAGAGCGAGGAGTCGGCTTTGTCCGGCCTAGGCGTGGATAGCGCCCCGAACTCGGTTTTCCGAACACTAGGGGCTTCACCGAAATTTAAAATTATAGAATTCTATGGCTAAGTGAGAGTGTTCAAGCATTATAGTCCGATTGCCTTGTTCATTGTGTTGAACGCCTCCCTCGAAGGACCCAAGAATGGAAAAAAGAGCGCTCATGTTTATCCCGAACACCCCAGCACTAGTGGCATGAGGGCAGAAGCCGATGACTCGCCATCTCTCAAATTTGATAAACGGCCGCACAGAAGGTAATATTTTAAATTCAAAAGTGTTGCTTAGCGCATATGAACAAGTTTTCAGCGTACAGGATCACAAATGCGAGTTTACTCAAAAATTACATCTTTGGAGCATTCATCCGCTATAAGGCGGGCACCCTTCAGGACACCCTCATAATACGCTTCCGGGACGCGATGCTCCTTGCCCGGTGGCGGCCCGTCCTTCACCAGCTTCTCCGCATCCATCTTGCCCCAGTGCACTTTAGCACTGGCACCTTCGATGCAGACAGAGCGCTTGATTACTTCAAGCCGTGGACAGGCATCCACCAGCCGCCTCACCAGCCCGAAGTAGCTCCTAGGCAGAGCCTTTCCAGGCCACAACCGAACTATGAGGCCCTTTATGGCCTGTTCGGCAACCTTGTGGAGCTCGACCATTTGCTTCAGCTGGTCGCTCAAAGGCACCAGGTGTCCGGCCTCAGCATACTGAGACCAGAACACGTTCTCCGTCGAGCTCCCCTCTTCGGCTCGGTAGTAGGCGGCGGCATCAGACGCACTATGGGGCAAATCTGTGAATGCTCCTGGAGAGCTCCGGACTCAGGTAAGTAACAAGTAATTCACTTTCACGTGCTTGCTTTGCATAATGAATGCCTTACCCGCCGCTATCTTCTTCATCGCTTCAATTTCTTGGAGGGCTTTCTGGGCTTCGACCTTGGCAGACTTCGCGCTTTTGAGGGTTGCCGCAAGCTCGGACGCTTGCATCTTTGAGTCAAGCTCCAAACTCTCGTGTTTTTTCACGAGAGCCTGGAGCTCTTTCTGCACCTCCTCCACCCGCGCCTCCTGCTTCCCTCTCTCTGTGTGCTCCGCGGCCGCTTTATTTTCGACCTCGTACATCACTTGCTTAAGGGTTGCCACCTCGGTCGTGGCCCCTATAATAGCATGTTGATCCTGTCATTTTTTGCAACCACATCTTCTCTATATACTTGCGCAAGGTATTACTTACCTTCCTTATCCTCGAGTTGCCTCTTGGCATGGCCGAGCTCGTTCTTGGACCGCGTGAGGTTTTGCTTCAGCGTATCCACCTCCGCAGTCAGTGCGGTGGAGGCCAGCAGCGAAGCCTGCATACGCATATTGACTTGATTATGTTAGACTCCTGCGAATGTTATTAGATCCTCTATTCGGCTTTTCTTTTCAAACGCCGAACAGAGCATCAGGGGTACTGTCTATGCAGTAATATTTTTACATATTCTTTACTTACCTCAAAGCCTGTTAGAAGGCTGGCACAGGCTTCAGTCAGTCCGCTCTTGGCGGACTGAACCTTCTGGATCACCGCACTCATAATAGTGCGGTGCTCCTCGTTGATGGAGGCGCCGTTAAGCACCTCCAGCAAATTGTTTGGTGCCTCTGGTTGAATGGAGGTCACCGGCTCGGCAGGCTTGCTCCTCTTGGAAGGAGGCTGCCTACCAGAGTCCAGAACCGTTGAAGGTTCCGGCGCGGTGTCCGGCTCAAGGCCGGACTCGGAGCCCTTGGGGGTTTTATCCCCTTTGCGCCTGGACTCTGGGAGGTCGCTTGCGGCGCCTCTAGGACCACCTCCTCCTGGCTTGGAACCTGTTGGGACAGCACCTCGGCGTCGTCCGTAGGGTGGGGGGAGGTAGCCGTCGGAAGCGAATTCACATCCGACGAATCCAGGGAACCGCTCGACGACACGTCGAGCCGGTCTTTGGGTGGACTGCATAAACATGTTCGACATAAGGAAAAGCCGTGCAATGGAGGAATACTATGGATCACTCTGGTATCCGGATACTTACGATTTTGCCAGGGGCTTGGCCCTGAGCGACCACTCCTCTTCGCCGTCGTCGGCGTTGGTGGAGTAGTCCGGAGGAAGGGTTTCCCCCTTCTTGGACCCTTCGGCCTCCCTAGTTGGGGAGGCCTTCCTTTTCTACCCTCCCCCCGCGGGAGGGGGAGAGGTCTCTTCTTCCTCCTCCTCGTCTTCATGGGAGGAGTGCGCCTTGGAGTCGTCGGATGATGAATCCGACACCCCTGGCGCCTGGCACTCTTTCGAGTCCCCGTGTCCTTATTCTTGGCCTTCTTCTCCGGCACCACATAGGGTGCCGGAACCAGCAGCTTCGCCAAGCGAGTGTCCGCTGGGCCTTCGGGCAAAGGAGCCGGACAGTTGATCTGTCCGGACGTCTCCTGCCAATCCTGTCAAAGGTAGGGGAGCTTAGATCCCGCATGGAGTCAAACTACGAAAAACTAATACCCTGTAAAAGGTAAAAACAGCTCACCGCACGAGCGTGACGCTGCGTGCTAAATCCGCGATCCTCGGTAGCGGATGCGGGGGCCTCGGCGCCCTTGAAAAGCACCTTCCAGGCTAAAGGAAATATGCCCTAGAGGCAATAATAAAGTTATTATTTATTTCCTTATATCATGATAAATGTTTATTATTCATGCTAGAATTGTATTAACCGGAAACATAATACATGTGTGAATACATAGACAAACAAAGTGTCACTAGTATGCCTCTACTTGACTAGCTCATTAATCAAAGATGGTTATGTTTCCTAACCATGAACAATGAGTTGTTATTTGATTAACGGGATCACATCATTAGGTGAATGATCTGATTGACATGACCCATTCCATTAGCTTAGCACCCGATCGTTTAGTATGTTGCTATTGCTTTCTTCATGACTTATACATGTTCCTATAACTATGAGATTATGCAACTCCCGTTTACCGGAGGAACACTTTGGGTGCTACCAAACGTCACAACGTAACTGGGTGATTATAAAGGAGTACTACAGGTGTCTCCAAAGGTACATGTTGGGTTGGCGTATTTCAAGATTAGGTTTTGTCACTCCGATTGTCGGAGAGGTATCTCTGGGCCCTCTCGGTAATGCACATCACTTAAGCCTTGCAAGCATTGCAACTAATGAAGTTAGTTGCGGGATGATGTATTACAGAACGAGTAAAGACACTTGCCGGTAACGAGATTGAACTAGGTATTTGGAATACCGACGATCGAATCTCGGGCAAGTAACATACCGATGACAAAGGGAACAACGTATGTTGTTATGCGGTCTGACCGATAAAGATCTTCGTAGAATATGTAGGAGCCAATATGGGCATCCAGGTCCCGCTGTTGGTTATTGACCGGAGACATGTCTCGGTCATGTCTACATTGTTCTCGAACCCGTAGGGTCCGCACGCTTAAGGTTACGATGATAGTTATATTATGAGTTTATGCATTTTGATGTACCGAAGGTTGTTCGGAGTCCCGGATGTGATCACGGACATGATGAGGAGTCTCTAAATGGTCGAGACATAAATATTGATATATTGGAAGCCTATGTTTGGATATCGGAAGTGTTCCGGGTGAAATCGGGATTTTACCGGAGTACCGGGAGGTTACCGGAACCCCCCGGGAGCTATATGGGCCATGATGGGCCTTAGTGGAAAAGAGAAGAGGCAGCCCCTCATGGGCCACGCGCCCCTCCCCTCCCTTGGTCCGAATAGGACAAGGAGAGGGGGCCGGCCCCTCTCTCTCTTTCCCCCCCTCCGCGAATCCTATTCCAACTAGGATTGGGGGGGGGGGGGAATCCTACTCCCAGAGGGAGTAGGACTCTCCTGGGGCGCCCTCCTTGGCCGGCCAGCCTCCCCCCTTTAGTTCTTTATATACGGAGGCAGGGGCACCCCAGAGACACACAAGTTGATCCACGTGATCTATTCCTTAGCCGTGTGCGGCGCCCCCAGCCACCATAGTCCTCGATAATATTGTAGCGGTGCTTAGGCAAAGCCCTGCAGCGGTAGTACATCAAGATCGTCACCACGCCGTCGTGCTGACAAAACTCTTGCCCGACACTTTGCTGGATCGGAGTCCGGGGATCGTCATCGAGCTGAACGTGTGCTAGAACTCGGAGGTGCCGTAGTTTCGGTGCTTGATCGGTCGGATCGTGGAGACGTACGACTACATCAACCAAACGCTTCAGTTGTCGATCTACTAGGTATGTAGATCATACTCCCCCTCTCGTTGCTATGCATCACCATGATCTTGCATGTGCGTAGGAAAATTTTGAAATTACTACATTCCCCTTCAGTGGCATCCGAGCCTAGGTTTTATGGTTTGATGTTATATGCACGAGTAGAACACAAGTGAGTTGTGGGCGATATAAGTCATACTGCCTACCAGCATGTCATACTTTGGTTCGGCGGTATTGTTGGACAAGACGACCCGGACCGACATTACGCGTACGCTTATGCGAGACCGGTTCTCCCGACGTGCTTTGCAAATAGGTGGCTTGCGGGCGACAGTCTCTCCAACTTTAGTTGAACCGAGTGTGGCTATGCCCGGTCCTTGCGAAGGTTAAAACGGAGTCAAATTGACAAACTATCATTGTGATTTTGATGCGTAGGTGAGATTGGTTCTTACTTAAGCCCATAGCAGCCACGTAAAACTTGCAACAACAAAGTAGAGGACGTCTAACTTGTTTTTGCAGGGCATGTTGTGATGTGATATGGTCAAGACATGATGCTGATTTTTATTGTATGAGATGATCATGTTTTGTAATCGAGTTATCGGCAACTGGCAGGAGCCATATGGTTGTCGCTTTATTGTATGCAATGCAATCGCGCTGTAATGCTTTACTTTATCACTAAACGGTAGCGATAGTCGTGGAAGCACAAGCTTGGCGAGACGACAACGACGCTACGATGGAGATCAAGGTGTCACGCCGGTGACGATGGTGATCACGACGGTGCTTCGGAGATGGAGATCGCAAGCACAAGATGATGATGGCCATATCATATCACTTATATTGATTGCATGTGATGTTTATCTTTTATGCATCTTATCTTGCTTTGATTGACGGTAGCATTATAAGATGATCTCTCACTAAATTATCAAGTAGTGTTCTCCCTGAGTATGCACCGTTGCGAAAGTTCTTCATGCTGAGACACCACGTGATGATCAGGTGTGATAGGCTCTACGTTCAAATACAATGGGTGCAAAACAGTTGCACACGCGGAATACTCAGGTTAAACTTGACGAGCCAAGCATATACAGATATGGCCTCGGAACACGGAGACCGAAAGGTCGAGCGTGAATCATATAGTAGATATGATCAACATAAAGATGTTCACCAATGAAACTACTCCATCTCACGTGATGATCGGACATGGTTTAGTTGATTTGGATCACGTAATCACTTAGAGGATTAGAGGGATGTCTATCTAAGTGGGAGTTCTTTAAGTAAATTAACTGAACTTAAATTTATCATGAAACTTAGTACCTGATTAGTATCTTGCTTGTTTATGTTTGATTGTAGATAGATGGCTCGTGTTGTTGTTCCGTTGAATTTTAATGCGTTCCTTGAGAAAGCAAAGTTGAAAGATGATGGTAGCAATTACACGGACTGGGTCCGTAACTTGAGGATTATCCTCATTGCTGCACAGAAGAATTACGTCCTGGAAGCACCGCTGGGTGCCAGGCCTGCTGCAGGAGCAACGCCGGATGTTATGAACGTCTGGCAGAGCAAAGCTAATGACTACTCAATAGTTCAGTGTGCCATGCTTTACGGCTTAGAATCGGGACTTCAACGACGTTTTGAACGTCATGGAGCATATGAGATGTTCCAGGAGTTGAAGTTAATATTTCAAGCAAATGCCCGAATTGAGAGATACGAAGTCTCCAATAAGTTCTATAGCTGCAAGATGGAGGAGAATAGTTCTGTCAGTGAGCATATACTCAAAATGTCTGGGTATAATAATCACTTGATGCAGTTGGGAGTTAATCTTCCAGATGACTGCGTCATTGACAAAATTCTCCAATCACTGCCACCAAGCTACAAGAGCTTCGTGATGAACTATAATATGCAAGGGATGAATAAGACTATTCCCGAGCTCTGCGCGATGCTGAAAGCTGCGGAGGTAGAAATCAAGAAGGAGCATCAAGTGTTGATGGTCAACAAGACCACTAGTTTCAAGAAAAATGGCAAAGGGAAGAAGAAGGGGAACTTCAAAAAGAACGACAAGCAAGTTGCTACTCAAGAGAAGAAACCCAAACCTGGACCTAAGCCTGAAACTGAGTGCTTCTATTGCAAGCAGACTGGTCACTGGAAGCGGAACTGCCCCAAGTATTTGGCGGATAAGAAGGATGGCAAGGTGAACAAAGGTATATGTGATATACATGTTATTGATGTGTACCTTACTAATGCTTGCAGTAGCACCTGGGTATTTGATATTGGTTCTGTTGCTAATATTTGCAACTCGAAACAGGGACTACGGATTAAGCGAAGATTGGCTAAGGACGAGGTGACGATGCGCGTGGGAAACGGTTCCAAAGTCGATGTGATCGCAGTCGGCACGCTACCTCTACATCTACCTTCGGGATTAATATTAGACTTGAATAATTGTTATTTGGTGCCAGTGTTGAGCATGAATATTATATCTGGATCTTGTTTGATGCGAGACGGTTATTCATTTAAATCAGAGAATAATGGTTGTTCTATTTATATGAGTAATATCTTTTATGGTCATGCACCCTTGAAGAGTGGTCTATTCTTGTTAAATCTCGATAGTAGTAATACACATATTCATAATGTTGAAGCCAAAAGATGTAGAGTTGATAATGATAGTGCAACTTATTTGTGGCACTGCCGTTTAGGTCATATCGGTGTAAAGCGCATGAAGAAACTCCATACTGATGGACTTTTGGAACCACTTGATTATGAATCACTTGGTACTTGCGAACCGTGCCTCATGGGCAAGATGACTAAAACGCCGTTCTCCGGTACTATGGAGAGAGCAACAGATTTGTTGGAAATCATACATATAGATGTATGTGGTCCGATGAATATTGAGGCTCGTGGCGGATATCAATATTTTCTCACCTTCACAGATGATTTAAGCAGATATGGGTATATCTACTTATATAAACATAAGTTTGAAACGTTTGAAAAGTTCAAGGAATTTCAGAGTGAAGTTGAAAATCATCGTAACAAGAAAATAAAGTTTCTACGATCTGATCATGGAGGAGAATATTTGAGTTACGAGTTTGGTGTACATTTGAAAAATTGTGGAATAGTTTCGCAACTCACGCCACCCGGAACACCACAGCGTAATGGTGTGTCCGAACGTCGTAATCGTACTTTACTAGATATGGTGCGATCTATGATGTCTCTTACTGATTTACCGCTATCGTTTTGGGGATACGCTCTAGAGACGGCCGCATTCACGTTAAATAGGGCACCATCAAAATCCGTTGAGACGTCGCCTTATGAACTGTGGTTTGGCAAGAAACCAAAGTTGTCGTTTCTGAAAGTTTGGGGCTGCGATGCTTATGTGAAAAAGCTTCAACCTGATAAGCTCGAACCCGAATCGGAAAATGTGTCTTCATAGGATATCCAAAGGAAACTATTGGATACACCTTCTATCACAGATCCGAAGGCAAGACTTTTGTTGCTAAATTCGGAAACTTTCTAGAGAAGGAGTTTCTCTCGAAAGAAGTGAGTGGGAGGAAAGTAGAACTTGACGAGGTAACTGTACCTACTCCCTTATTGGAAAATAGTACATCACAGAAAACTGTTTCTGTGACACCTACACCAGTTAGTGAGGAAGCTAATGATCATGATCATGAAACTTCAGAACAAGATACTACTGAACCTCGTAGATCAAACAGAGTAAGATCCGTGCCAGAGTGGTACGGTAATCCTGTTCTGGAAGTCATGCTGCTAGATCATGATGAACCTACGAACTATGAAGAAGCGATGGTGAGCCCAGATTCCGCAAAGTGGCTTGAAGCCATGAAATCTGAGATGGGATCCATGTATGAGAACAAAGTATGGACTTTGGTTGACTTGCCTGATGATCGGAAAGCAATTGAGAATAAATGGATCTTCAAGAAGAAGACTGACGCTGACGGTAATATTACTGTCTACAAAGCTCGACTTGTCGCAAAAGGTTTTTGGCAAGTTCAAGGGATTGACTATGATGAGACCTTCTCACCCGTAGCGATGCTTAAGTCTGTCCGAATCATGTTAGCAATTGCCGCATTTTATGATTATGAAATTTGGCAGATGGATGTCAAAACTGCATTCCTGAATGGATTTCTGGAAGAAGTGTTGTATATGATGCAACCAGAAGGTTTTGTCGATCCAAAGGGAGCTAACAAAGTGTGCAAGCTCCAGCGATCCATTTATGGACTGGTGCAAGCCTCTCGGAGTTGGAATAAACATTTTGATAGTGTGATCAAAGCATTTGGTTTTATACAGACTTTTGGAGAAGCCTGTATTTACAAGAAAGTGAGTGGGAGCTCTATAGCATTTCTGATATTATATGTGGATGACATATTACTAATTGGAAATGATGTAGAATTTCTGGATAGCATAAAGGGATACTTGAATAAGAGTTTTTCAATGAAAGACCTCGGTGAAGCTGCTTACATATTAGGCATTAAGATCTATAGAGATAGATCAAGACGCTTAATTGGACTTTCACAAACCACATACCTTGACAAAGTTTTGAAGAAGTTCAAAATGGATCAAGCAAAGAAAGGGTTCTTTCCTGTGTTACAAGGTGTGAAGTTGAGTAAGACTCAATGCCCAACCACTGCAGAAGATAGAGAGAATATGAAAGATGTTCCCTATGCATCAGCCATAGGATCTATCATGTATGCAATGCTGTAAACCAGACCTGATGTGTGCCTTGCTATAAGTCTAGCAGGGAGGTACCAAAGTAATCCAGGAGTGGATCACTGGACAGCGGTCAAGAACATCCTGAAATACCTGAAAAGCACTAAGGATATGCTTCTCGTATATGGAGGTGACAAAGAGCTCATCGTAAAAGGTTACGTTGATGCAAGCTTTGACACTGATCCGGACAATTCTAAATCGCAAACCGGATACATGTTTACATTAAACGGTGGGGCTGTAGGTTGGTGCAGTTCTAAACAAAGCATTGTAGCGGGATCTACATGTAAAGCGGAGTACATAGCTGCTTCGGAAGCAGCAAATGAAGGAGTCTGGATGAAGGAGTTCATATCCAATCTAGGTGTCATACCTAGTGCATCGGGTCCAATGAAAATCTTTTGTGACAATACTGGTGCAATTGCCTTGGCAAAGGAATCCATATTTCACAAGAGAACCAAGCACATCAAGAGACGCTTCAATTCCATCCGCGATCAAGTCCAGGTGGGAGACATAGAGATTTGCAAGATATATACGGATCTGAATGTTGCAGACCCGTTGACTAAGCCTCTTCCACAAGCAAAACATGATCAGCACCAAGGCTCCATGGGTGTGAGAATCATTACTATGTAATCTAGATTATTGACTCTAGTGCAAGTGGTAGACTAAAGGAAATATGCCCTAGAGGCAATAATAAAGTTATTATTTATTTCCTTATATCATGATAAATGTTTATTATTCATGCTAGAATTGTATTAACCGGAAACATAATACATGTGTGAATACATAGACAAACAAAGTGTCACTAGTATGCCTCTACTTGACTAGCTCATTAATCAAAGATGGTTATGTTTCCTAACCATGAACAAGGAGTTGTTATTTGATTAACGGGATCACATCATTAGGTGAATGATCTGATTGACATGCCCCATTCCATTAGCTTAGCACCCGATCGTTTAGTATGTTGCTATTGCTTTCTTCGTGACTTATACATGTTCCTATAACTATGAGATTATGCAACTCCCGTTTACCGGAGGAACACTTTGGGTGCTACCAAACGTCACAACGTAACTGGGTGATTATAAAGGAGTACTACAGGTGTCTCCAAAGGTACATGTTGGGTTGGCGTATTTCAAGATTAGGTTTTGTCACTCCGATTGTCGGAGAGGTATCTCTGGGCCCTCTCGGTAATGCACATCACTTAAGCCTTGCAAGCATTGCAACTAATGAAGTTAGTTGCGGGATGATGTATTACAAAACGAGTAAAGACACTTGTCGGTAACGAGATTGAACTAGGTATTTGGAATACCGACGATCGAATCTCGGGCAAGTAACATACCGATGACAAAGGGAACAACGTATGTTGTTATGCGGTCTGACCGATAAAGATCTTCATAGAATATGTAGGAGCCAATATGGGCATCCAGGTCCCGCTGTTGGTTATTGACCGGAGACATGTCTCGGTCATGTCTACATTGTTCTCGAACCCGTAGGGTCCGCACGCTTAAGGTTACGATGACAGTTATATTATGAGTTTATGCATTTTGATGTACCAAAGGTTGTTCGGAGTCCCGGATGTGATCACGGACATGACGAGGAGTCTCGAAATGGTCGAGACATAAAGATTGATATATTGGAAGCCTATGTTTGGATATCGGAAGTGTTTCGGGTGAAATCGGGATTTTACCGGAGTACCGGGAGGTTACCGGAACCCCCCGGGAGCTATATGGGCCATGATGGGCCTTAGTGGAAAAGAGAAGAGGCAATCCCTCATGGGCCGCGCGCCCCTCCCCTCCCTTGGTCCGAATAGGACAAGGAGAGGGGGCCGGCCCCTCTCTCTCTTTTCCCCCCTCCACGAATCCTATTCCAACTAGGATTGGGGGGGATCCTACTCCCAGAGGGAGTAGGACTCTCCTGGCGCCCCTCCTTGGCCGGCCAGCCTCCCCCCTTTAGTTCTTTATATACGGAGGCAGGGGCACCCCAGAGACACACAAGTTGATCCACGTGATCTATTCCTTAGCCGTGTGCGGCGCCCCCAACCACCATAGTCCTCGATAATATAGTAGCGGTGCTTAGGCGAAGCCCTGCAGCGGTAGTACATCAAGATCGTCACCACGCCGTCGTGCTGACGAAACTCTTCCCCGACACATTGCTGGATCGGAGTCTGGGGTTCGTCATCGAGCTGAACGTGTGCTAGAACTCGGAGGTGCCATAGTTTTGGTGCTTGATCGGTCGGATCGTGGAGACGTACGACTACATCAACCAAACGCTTCCATTGTCGATCTACTAGGTATGTAGATCATACTCCCCCTCTTGTTGCTATGCATCACCATGATCTTGCGTGTGCGTAGGAAAATTTTGAAATTACTACGTTCCCCTACACATGCATCTTCGTACGTCGTGTCGAAGAGCCTGCTTAGAGTTCGATGCTGCGCCGGGTCGAACTCCCACAGGTTAAAAGCCCTTTGTTGACACGGGAGGATCCGGCAGATGAGCATAACCTGGACTACGTTGACAAGTTTGAGCTTCTTGTCCACCAGGGTTTGGACGCATGTTTGGAGTCCGGTCAGCTCTCCTTCTTTACCCCACGGCAGGCCCGTCTCTTTCTAGGAGGTGAGCCGCGTAGGGGGTCCTGATCGGAACTCGGGGGCTGCGACCCATTCAGGGTCGCGCGGCTTGGTGATGTAAAACCACCCCGATTGCCACCCCTTTAGGGACTCCACGAAGGAGCCCTCGAGCCATAGGACGTTGGGCATCTTGCCCACCATGGCGCCTCCGCACTCCGCCTGGGTGTCGTGCACCACGTTTGGCTTGACATTGAAGGTCTTGAGCCATAGGCCGAAATGGGGGCGGATGCAGAAGAAAGCCTCGCACACGACGATAAACGCCAAGATATTGAGGACAAAGTTCGGGGCCAGATCGTGGAAATCCAGGCCATAGTAGAACATGAGCCCCGGGACAAATGGGTGGAGAGGGAAGCCCAGTCCGCGGAGGAAATGGGGGAGGAACACCACCCTCTCATGGGGCCTGGGGGTGGGGATGAGCTGCCCCTCTTCGGGAAGCCGGTGCGCGATGTCATTAGACAAGTATCCGGCCTTCCTCAGTGATTTGTCCCTCCGTGACGGAGGAGACCATCCAATTGCCTCCCGCTCCGGACATGGCTGGAGAAGGTTGAGGTGGGGTGTGCGGACTTGGGCGCTGGAGCTCGAGTGCGCGGAAATGGATAGGCAAAGGAGGAAAAAGGCGTGGATGAAAAGGTGGATCCTTATCCCCTTATATAGGTGGACGCGACTATGTGTCCCCACCAGCCTGGTAAAACTCGCTTATCTCCCGAGCGTCGTAATCAATGGCGCGGTTGGGTTACCCACACCCGTATTGATGAGAATCCCGGAATAAGGGGACACGATCTCTGCTTTGACAAGACATGCCAAGGAAACCGCCTCGCTAAACGCGCTGAGGCGGGACAGTAAAACGATTTGAATAAAGACTTGGCTGTGGTGTGATGCCATGCTACGGAATACGTCAGCAGATTAGATTTGTGTAAATATTATTCTCTCTATGGAAATATGTGGAAATTTATTTTGCAGAGCCGGACACTACCTTTGTGTTCAAAATCTTCTATGAAGTACTTGGAGGAGGAACCCGCCTTGCAATGCCGAAGACAATCTGCGCACCAGACTCGTCGTCATTGAAGCCTGGTTCAGGGGCTACTGAGGGAGTCCCGGATTAGGGAGTGTCCGGATAGCCGGACTATACATTCGGCCGGACTCCTGGACTATGAAGATACAAGATTGAAGACTCCGTCCTGTGTCCGGAAGGGACTTTCCTTGGCGTGGAAGGCAAGCTTGGCGATACGGATATGTAGATCTCCTACCATTGTAATCGACTCTGTGTAACCCTAGCCCTCTCTGGTGTCTATATAAACCTGAGGATCTTAGTCCGTAGGAAAAAACAACAATCATACCATAGGCTAGCTTCTAGGGTTTAGCCTCTCTGATCTCGTGGTAGATCTACTCTTGTACTACCCATATCATCAATATCAATCAAGCAGGACGTAGGGTTTTAGTTCCATCAAGAGGGCCCGAACCTGGGTAAAACATTGTGTCCCCTGCCTCCTGTTACAATCCGCCTAGATGCACAGTTCAGGACCCCCTACCCGAGATCCGCCGGTTTTGACACCGACACTTGCCAAGAGGCAGCTCGAGGAGAATAAGGGTAAGTAATACCCTGTCTATAGATATGTATATATAAAAGAAGACGCGATTGCAAAATGATAGGATCATCTTATATTTGCCAGGGGCCACGACCGAGGTGGTGACCCTGAAGCAAGTGCTATCCGAAGCCGAAGACAAAGCGGCCAAGGAGCGCACCGAGCGGGAAAGGCAAGAGGCACGGGTGTGCGAGGTGCAGCAAGAGCTCCAAGCTCTCATGTCGAAGCATGAGGCATTGGAGCATGACTCAAAGACGCGAGAGTCCGAGCTTGCCGCAGCCCTTGAAAGCGTGAAAAATGCCAAGGCTGAAGCCCAGAAGGCCCTCCAGGAGATTGATGTGATGAAGAAGATAGCGGTGGGTAAGGCATTCTATATGCAAAGCAAGCATGTGAAAGTAAATTACCTGTTACTTACCGGAATCCGGAGCTCTCCAGGAGCATTCGCAGATTTGCCCCGCAGCATGTCAGATGCCGCAACTTTTTACCAGGCCGAGGAGGGAAGCTCAACAGAGAAGTTGTTCTGGGCCCAATATACTGGGACCGAACACCCGGTGCCTATGAGCGACCAACTAAAGCAGCTGGTCGAGCTACACAAGGCGGCCGAACAGGCCATGAAGGGCTTTATAGTCCGATTGTGGCCTGGCGACACCCTTTCGAATAGCTACTTCGGCCTGGTGAGGCGGCTTGTAGATGCCTGCCCATGGCTGGAAGTCATCAAGCGGTCCATCTGCATTGAAGGTGCATGCCGGGCTTTCGCCCGTGTGAAGGTGCAATGGGCCAAGCTAGACGCCGTGAAGCTGACCAAGGAAGGGCCGCTGGCGGGCAAGGAGCATCGCCACCCCGAGATGTACTATGAGGGGTGTCCTGAAGGGTGCCCTTCTCGTAGCGGACGAGTGTACGAAAGATGTAATATTTGAATGAACTTGCTCGTGTAATCCTGTATGCTGAAAACCTATTTCATATGCGCTATGCAACGCTTGTTTGAATTTAAAATATTACCTTCTGTTCGGTCGTTTATCAAATCTGAGAGATGGCTAGTCGCCGGCTTCTGCCCCCATGCCACGAGTGCTGGGGTGTTCGGGATAAACCTGAGCACTCTTGTTCCCATTTTTGGGTCCTTCGAGGGAGGTGCTCGGCACAATGAACAAGGCAATCAGACTAATAATGCTTTATCACTCTCACTTAGCCATAGAACTCTATAATTTTAAATTTCAGCAAAGCCCATGGTATTCGGAAGGCCGAATTCAGGGCACGATACACGCCTTAAGCCGGACAGGGCCGACTCCTCGCTCTAAGCGGCATAAGTCTTTAGGGACTCGAAAACCTCTCGAACAGCGACCAGTCTCTCGCCTTATCATGACAGTCAGTTTTAGCTTTCTCTACTCAGGTGCTTAGCCCAGCTGAACTGGGGCACAATCGCAGTAGTTCTCCCAGTGCTACCTTAGCCGATATAGCGGAACGTAAGGTACCAAAACATGGGAGCCGGGAAAACCCAACTATCAACCAAAGACATGATTCGGAGTTGATGCATATAATGCTATAAGTTCGGGGTGCCACACTTGTGAAAGTGTTCGGACTTCTCCCACCATATTGTGGGGTACTTAAGCCCCTGGTGTATTGGCCGTACCAAAGTGTACGGTTGCAAGGTGTCATTAATGAACACATATATATAAAAAAGGAAGAATGCAATAATAGTCTTAATGCTATGTATTGTTTATTCAAAAAAGTGCGTTAAAGCGAAATGATACATGCAGTGCAATAAGAAAAAAGTAGGACTATATCACCTCCAAGGGCAAGTTGAGGAATAATGTTAAGGCAAGTATTTCACTCATTATCGTAATCCACCTGGGAGTTCCGTTTTGTAATGTAGCTTTCTGCCTCCTTGGATGCTGCATCATGTGTTCGGCAATCACGCTGCCGCACATGGTTTCCAGAGATTAATGTCCTGAAAGAGAGAAAAATAACAAAGCGGGAAGCCCCTAGTGCGGTTTAAGCCGCCTCTTGGGGCGTGCCATAGTTGTGCCCCCTCCCCACCTATGCCCATGGTATTTTTAATGCGTAATTATGTACGCGTTGCATGAATTTCGCCGTTTGGCTGGGGCCGGGGTGGGGGCCGCATTGTTATGCGAGCTCGGGACGTGCCAGGCGGTCCAGTTGCTGATTACTCCGGGCGCGCTTGAAGGTGTTCGGGTCCTTGAACGCCGAACTAGTGGATTGCCTTAAGAGGCTGCTTTGCACTTCCGCTGCGAGGGCCGCAGTGTGCTCCTTCGTTCGGAGAGAGCGCTCTGTGTTTCCATTAACTGTAATGACCCCCTGAGGTCCTGGCATCTTGAGCTTGAGGTATGCATAATGCGGTACCACATTGAATCTCGCAAATGCGGTTCGCCCGAGTAGTGCATGATAACCACTGCAGAACGGGACTATATTGAAGTTTAACTCTTCGCTTCGGAAGTTATCCGGGGATCCGAAGACCACTTCCAATGTGACTGAGCCTGTGCAATGGGCTTCTACACCTGGTATGACGCCTTTAAAGGTCGTTTTTGTGGGTTTGATCCTTGAGGGGTCTATACCCATTTTGCACACTGTGTCCTGATAAAGCAGGTTCAGGCTGCTGCCTCCATCCATAAGGACTCGAGTGAGGTGAAATATGTCAATAATTGGGTCTAGGACTAGTGTGGCGAATCCGCCATGATGGATACTAGTGGGGTGGTCCCTGCGATCGAAGGTGATCGGACAGGAGGACCATGAGTTGAACTTTGGGGCAACTGGCTCCAACGCATATACGTCCCTGAGCGCATGCTTCTGCTCCCTCTTGGGGATGTGGGCTGCGTATATCATGTTCACCGTCCACACTTCTGGGGGGAACCTCTTCTGTCCTCCGCTATTCGGCTGCCGGGGCTCCTCCTCGTCATCTCTACGTGGCCCCTTATCTTTGTTTTTGGCAATTAACTTGCCGACCTGCTTGAACACCCAACAATCCTTGTTGGTGTGGTTGGCTGGCTTGTCGGGGGTGCCGTGTAGTTGACACGAGCGATCGAGTATACGGTCCAAACTGGACGGGCCTAGAGTGCTTCTTTTGAATGGCTTTTTCCGCTGACCGGGTTTAGAGCCTTTGAATCCGGCATTGACTGTCGTATCCTCGGTATTGTCGCTGTTAATGCGGCGCTTATGTTTGTTGCGACGTGACCTGCTATTGCCGTCCTTGATATCTGAAGTACCATGATTCTTTGATATGTTATTACTGCGAGCCAGCCAGCTGTCTTCTCCCACACAAAAGCGGGTCATGAGTGTCGTGAGGGCTAACATAGATTTTGGCTTTTCCTGACCAAGGTGCCAGGCTAGCCACTCATCGCGGATGTTGTGTTTAAAAGCTGCTAGGGCCTCTGCATCCGGACAGTCGATGATTTGATTTTTCTTTGTGAGGAACCATGTCCAGAATTGCCTGGCCGATTCCTCTGGCTGCTCAAGTCATCGGCATCTGGTGGTCGCACATAAGTGCCCTGAAAGTTGTCGAGGAATGCGGCTTCCAGATCTTCCCAACAGCCAATGGACTCTACTGGCAAGCTGTTGAGCCAGTGCCGAGCTGGTCCTTTAAGTTTGAGTGCGAGGTATTTGATTGCGTGTAGGTCATCACCGCGGGCCATGTGGATGTGCAGGAGGAAATCCTCGATCCATACCGCAGGATCTCTCGTGCTGTCGTATGATTCTAGGTTTACGGGTTTGAAACCCTCTAGGATTTGATGATCCATTACTTCATCTGTGAAGCATAAGGGGTGTGCGGCACCTCTGTACTGGGCTATATCGTGACGCAGCTCCAATGAATCTTGCCCGCTGTGTTTGGCCCGGCCGGATTTACTTTTACTGTATCCGGCGTGACGTTTATCGTCTCGCGTGGTGGCGCGCCCTCATGATCCGTAGATCGATCTTGCATGTTTTGCTTTGTCCTCCAGTACGTCTCACAGGTCTGGCGTATTTCCCCATGCCTTTTTATTTGAATGGCGTCGGGGTGCAGGCTGAGCATTTGGCTGGAATGCCTCTCTATCACGGCCGCGGGGTGGCCGATCAGCCACATCATACGCTTCTTCCTCCAGTCGGGGTAGCAACCTGCATTTTGGGTAACTCTTGGAGGGGGTTCGAGTTTATATTCCTCGGCCGCCAGGACTTCAGTCCATCTGCCAGCTAGCAGATCTTGATCAGCTTGAAGCTGCTGCTTCTTCTTAAGGCTATTTGCCGTGGCTATAAGCCGGCGCTTGAAGCGCTCTTGCTCAATGGGATCCTCAGGCACGACAAATTCGTCGTCGCCGAGGCTTGCCTCGTATTCGGAGGGAGGTATGTAATTTCATCCTCTTCCTCTCTATCTGCCGCTCTCTCATGAGGGCTGGCTTCTCCATCCTCCTGTGCTGAATCTTGCTGGAGGGGGTTGTCTTCGACACTGTCTAGGGTGTTATTATCTCCTGTGCCGGAATCACCATTTTTCCTTTGGCGGGATTTAGAGCGGCGCCGCTGACGCCGGCGCTTAGGTTGCTTCTTGGAGGGGTCATCCTTCGCTGTTCCATTGCCATTGCCTTCTTTGGGTGTGTCCACCATATATATGTCATACGACGAGGTGGCTTTCCAGTGCCCTACGGGGGCTGGTTCCTGTTCATCTCCTGCATCGTCATCCATAATGTCGATGTCTCCAGAGTCAAAGTCGAGCATGTCGGTTAAGTCGTCGACAGTGGCTACTAAGTGGGTGGTGGGTGGGCGTCGAATTTCTTCGTCGTCCGCATGCCAATCCTGCCGGTCATAATCCGGCCAGGACTCTCCTAACAAAGAGAGAGAGAGACCTTAGTGAATTCAGTATGTCGCCGAAGGGCGAGTGCTGAAAGATATCCGTGGCAGTGAACTCCATGATCGGCGCCCAATCGGATTTGATCGGCAGGGGCGCGGATGGTTCAGAGTTCGAAGGAGAGTCCGGCAATGTGGAGTCACGACCCTCTCGAAGGATAAGGTTGGTGTTTGGCTCTATCACCGTTGAGGCTGCAGCCTCCGCGGCGGGTTTTAGCCACCCGCCCTCAGTCGGCGCAGTTGGCTCCGAATTAAAGGTCGGAGTGGATGCGGGTGTGGCCTCCAGGACACTGTTCGGCGGCAGAGCTAAATCATGTCCATCGTGACAGTGTGGCGCACTTAGCAGGGGCTCGAATCCGTCGAAGATCAAGTCTCAGCAGATATCGGCCGTGTAGTTTAAGCTTCCAAACCTGACCGGATGGCCAAGGGCGTAACTTTCAATCTGCTAGGTGGCCAAGCAAATTGGCCTGCAGTGCAAAGCCGCCGAATACAAAAATCTGTCCGGGGAGAAAAATCTCAGCCTGGACTGCATCGCTAACAATGATCGAAGGAGCCATCAAGCCTAACGGCGACGACACAGAGGAACTCTCAACGAAAGCACCAATGTCGGTGTCAAAACCGGCGGATCTCGGGTAGGGGGTCCCGAACTGTGCGTCTAAGGCGGATGGTAACAAGAGGCAGGGGACATGATGTTTTACCCAGGTTCGGGCCCTCTTGATGGAGGTTAAACCCTATGTCCTGCTTGATTTATTCTTGATGATATGAGTATTACAAGATTTGATCTACCACGAGATCGGAAAGGCTAAACCCTAGAAGCTAGCCTATGGTATGATTGTATGTTGTCCTACGGACTAAAACCCTCCAGTTTATATAGACACCGGAGGGGGCTAGGGTTACACAAGGTCGGTTACAAAGGAGGAGATATCCATATCCGTACTGCCTAGCTTGCCTTCCACGCCAAGTAGAGTCCCATCCGGACATGAGACGATGTCTTCAATCTTGTATCTTCATAGTCCAACAGTCCGGCTGTCCAGAGACCCCCTAATCCAGGACTCCCTCAGCGGACTTTTCCAAAGAGATGGTGGACACAGATGGTGAGATTATTGCCGAGTATGGTGCGATGGATGAAGCCCCTTCCCCAGGAGATCGCCAGGCATGAGTTGCACATGGAGGAGGCGGTGGAGATCAACGAGTGCTGATACGTCTCCAATTTATCTCTAATTTTTATTGTTCCATGCTATTATATTATCTATCTTGGATGTTTTATATGCATTAATATGCTATTTTATATCATTTTTTGGGACTAACCTATTAACCTAGTGCCTAGTTCCAGTAGATGTTTTTCCCTTTTTTCTTTTATAGAAAATTAATACCAAACGGAGTCCAAATGGAATGAAACTTTTTGATGATTTTTCTTGGACCAGAAGACAACCACGAAGCTTCGGGAAGAGGCCAGAAGACCCACGAGGGAGCCACAAGCCCTAAGGGCGCACCCCTAGGCTTGTGGGCCCCTCGCAGACCTCCTAACCCTAATTTCATCTGTATAAATAGCCAAATATTCCCCTTACGTCAGAGGGCACACCAAAAAAAACTTTTCTACTGCCGCAAGCTTCTGTTCTCGTGAGATCCCATCTTGGGGCCTTTTCCGACACCCTGCCGGAGGGGGATTCGATCACGGAGGGCCTCTACACCAGCCATGACGCCCTTCCGATGATGTGTGAGTAGTTTACTACAGACCTATGGGTCCATAGCTAGTAGGTAGATGGCTTCTTCTCTCTCTTTGATCTTTAATACAATGTTCTCCTCGATGTTCTTGGAGATCTACTCAATGTAATCTTCTTTTGTGGTGCATTTGCTGAGATCTGATGAATTGTGGATTTATGATCAAATTATCTATGAATATTATTTGAGTCTTCTCTGAACTCTTTTATACATGATTAATATAGCTTTGTATTTCTCTCCGATCTATCAATTTGGTTTGGCCAACTAGATTGGTTTTTCTTGCAATAGGAGAGGTGCTTTGTGATGGGTTCAATCTTGCGGTGTCCTTACCTAGTGATAGCAGGGGTAGCCAGGCACGTATTTGTATTGTTGACATTAAGGATAAAAATATGGGGGGGTTTTACCATATTGATTGGATCTATCCCTCTACATCATGTCATCTTGCTTAAGGCGTTACTCCAATCTTAACATAATACACTAGATGCATGCTAGATTGTAGTTGATGTGTGGTGTAATAGTGGTAGATGCAGGCAGGAGTCGGTCCACTTGTCACGGACGTGATGCCTATATTCATGAGCATTGCCTTAGATATCGTCATAACTTTGCGCTTTTCTATCAATTGCTCAATAGTAATTTGTTCCTCAAGTGAAAATGGTGGCCCCTGGGTCTATTTCTCATCATATATTTTTAGATCTATAAAACCAAAAAACCAAAAATATCTTGCTGCAATTTATTTATGGGATTTTTAATTCTATGCCCCCGGTTTCTTAGTTGTGCTCACTTTTCCCCATTCGTTAACTTTTTCCTCACTTTTCCCCATGTCTCGGGTTTTTGCTTTCACATTTTCCACACCCCCCTGAATAATTGCTCAAAAGGACGCAAAATTCACGAATGGGGAAAAGTGAGGAAAACTAAGAAACCAGGGCATAGAATTAAAAATCCCTTTATTTATATTTAATTTATTTTGCCTTTTACTTATCTTTTATATCTATCTCTATTAGATCTCACTCTTGCTAGTTACCATGAAGGGACTGACAACCCCTTTTTCGCGTTGTGTGCAAGTGTTTGTTAGTTTGTGCAGGTGCATCTATTGGGGACTTGCTTGTACCTCCTACTAGATTGATACCTTGGTTATTAACTAAGGAAATACTTATCTCTACTTTGCTACATCACCCTTTCCTCTTCAAGGGAAAAATCAACGCAAGCTCAAGAAGTAGCAGGAAGAATTTCTGGCGCCATTGCTAGGGAGGCTCTACATCAAACCTACCAAGTACCTATCATAAACTATCAGATATTGAATTACATTATTAGCCATTTACCCCTCGTTTTCCTCTCCCCCACTTCTAAAACATTTTCAAAAAAACACAAAAATATTTGCCTTTTTCCATTTGCCTTTATGTCTTACTTGGGTTGTTTGCTTGTTTGCTTGGCGTAATTGCATATTATTCCAAATCAGAAAGAAAAAATATTATTGATCCTCATCCACTTGCTAATCTTTTTAAAGATCCAATTATAATGAACCAATTGCTAGTGAGTTGAGTACACTAGATTACCTTTATGAAGTTTTGCTTGAAATTTGTGAATCTAAAAATTGTGATGAAGTGCTAAAAGAAGAAATTTATGAACTAATTCATGATATATCCTTAAATGAAAAGCATGATTGCAATAGTGTTATTACAAATTCGGTTAAAGTTAACTGTGCTAATAGTATGAAAAACCCCAGGCTTGGGGATGCTAATTTTGATATGTCTACTACTTATTGCAATGATCATGATTGGGGTGATTTTTCTTATGATCTTGAAAATTTATTTAAGCCTCATGATGAATATGTTTGCAATAATATTGAAAATGGGTTTGGAAGAGTGTCAACTTTAGCTAAAAATAAATCACATATTTGAAGAGTGTTCGATCTTATGAACTTTTTGATAAAAGTAGGTTTGAAGGGGTCATGACTTTAGTTGATGTTAATCCCACTATCTTGGAAGATTATAAAACTTTTATGCATGTGGATCATGAAGAGAAAATTTTATATTATAGCTATATTGTTGAATTTGATTATGATCCTTCATGTAATTATTATAAAAGAGCAAAATATGGTTGTAGAAATTTTCATGTTACTAAATTACCTCTCATTACGTTGAGATTGCTATTGTTTCTTTCTTCTTCATTGCACATGCTAGTTTTTGCTTGTCTTGGTAAATATTTTCCCTATAAAATGCCTATGCATAGGAAGTATGTTAGACTTAAACTTGTTTCTCACATGCTATATATTGCTCTCTATATCATGTGAGCATCATTTAAATTATCAATGCCTAGCTAAAAGGCCTTAAAGAAAAGCGCTGGTTGGGAGACAACCCAACATTTTTATTTTCTGTTTTTATGAAATAACACGATATTACTTATATGTAATAATTGTTTTTTAGTGTTTTAGTTAGTGTTTGTGCCAAGTAATACCTTTGCGGTGATCTATGGTGATAGTTGATTTGATTTTGCTGAAAAATAGAAACTTTTGCGTCTAGTAGCAGAATTGTTACAATTCGCTAGAGCGTGATAAAATTCTGATTTTGTTACACAAAATTGATATACAAATTTCCCTGGTTGTCCTAATTTTTTAGAAGTTTTGGAGTTACAAAAGTATACGAATTTCTAGATTACTACAGACTGTTCTATTTTTGACAAATTATGTTTTCATTGTGTTGTTTGCTTATTTTGATGTATCTATGGGTAGTACCGGTGGGTATGAACCATGGAAAAGTTGGAATACAGTAGATATAACACCAATATAAATTTATAATGAGTTCACAACAGTACCTAAAGTGGTGATTTGCTTTATTATGCTAACGGAGCTCATGCGTTTTCTGTTGAGTTTTGTGTTGTGATGTTTTCAAGTATTGGGTAAAGATTTGATAGACTACGGGGAGGCAACAGCCTAAACTTGGGGATGCCCAAGGCACCCCAAGGTAATATTCAAGGACAACCAATCATCTAAGCTTGGGGCTGCCTGATACGTCTCCAACATATCTATAATTTTTTATCGCTCCATGCTATATTATCTACTGTTTTGGACATTATTCGGCTTTATTATCCACTTTTATATTATTTTTGGGACTAACCTATTAATCAGAGGCCCAGCCCAGAATTGCTGTTTTTTTGCCTGTTTTAGGGTTTCAAAGAAAAGGAATATCAAACGGAGTCCAAACGGAATGAAACCTTTGGGAACGTGATTTTCTCACGGAATACAACTCAGGAGACTTGGACCCTACGTCAAGCCAGCTAACAGGAGGCCACGAGGTATGGGGGCGTGCCTGCCCCCCCCCAGGCGCGCCCTCCACCATCGTGGGCCCCCTGTTGCTCCACCGATGTACTTCTTCCTCCTGTATATACCCACGTACCCCCAAACGATCAGATACGGAGCCAAAACCCTAATTCCACTGCCGTAACTTTTTGTATCCACGAGATCCCATCTTGGGGCCTGTTCTGGAGCTCCGCCGGAGGGGGCATCAATCACGGAGGGCTTCTACATCAACACCATAGCCTCTCCGATGAATTTTGGGTGGTTTACTTCAGACCTATGGGTCCATAGTTAGTAGCTAGATGGCTTCTTCTCTCTTTTTGGATCTCAATACAATGTTCTCCCCCTCTCTTGTCGAGATTAATTCGATGTAATCTTCTTTTTGCAGTGTGTTTGTTGAGACCGATGAATTGTGGGCTTATGACCAAGTCTATCTATGAATAATATTTGAATCTTCTCTGAATTCTTTTCTGTATGATTGGTTATCTTTGCAAGTCTCTTCGAATTATCAGTTTGGTTTGGTCTACTAGATTGATCTTTCTTGCAATGAGAGAAGTGTTAGCTTTGGGTTCAATCTTGCGGTGTCCTTTCCTGGTGACAGTAAGGGCAGCAAGGAACGTATTGTATTGTTGCCATCGAGGATAACAAGATGGGGTTTTCTTCATATTGCACGAGTCTATCCCTCTACATCATGTCATCTTGCTTAAGGCGTTACTCTGTTTTTAACTTAATACTCTAGATGCATGCTGGATAGCGGTCGATGAGTTGAGTAATAGTAGTAGATGCAGGCAGGAGTCGGTCTACTTGTCTCGGACGTGATGCCTATATACATGATCATACCTAGATATTCTCATAACTATGCTCAATTCTGTCAATTGCTCAACAGTAATTTGTTCACCCACTATAGAATACTTATGCTCTCGAGAGAAGTCACTAGTGAAACCTATGGCCCCCGGGTCTATCTTTATCATATTAATCTCCTACTACTTAGTTATTTACTTTGCCTTTATTTTACATTTCATCTTTATCATAAGAATACCAAAAATATTATCTTATCATATCTATCAGATCTCACTCTCGTAAGTGGCCCTATAGGGATTGACAACCCCTATTTGCGTTGGTTGCGAGGATTTATTTGTTTTGTGCAGGTACGAGGGACTCGCGCGTAGCCTCCTACTGGATTGATACCTTGGTTCTCAAAAACTGAGGGAAATACTTATGCTACTTTGCTGCATCATCCCTTCCTCTTCGGGGAAAACCAACGCAGTGCTAAAAGAGGTAGCAAGAAGGATTTCTGGCGCCATTGCCGGGGAGGTCTACGCAAAAGTCAACATACCAAGTACCCATCGCATACCCTTATCTCCCGCATTACATTATTTGCCATTTTCCTCTCGTTTTCCTCTCCCCCCAATTCACCCTTGCCGTGTTATTCGCCCTCTCTCTCTATCCTCCCACTCTTTCTCTATTTGCCTCTTTTTGCCCGCTTGCTTTTTGTTTGCTTGTGTGTTAGTTTGCTTGTTTGTCGCGATGGCTCAAGATAATACTAAATTGTGTGACTTCACCAATACAAAAAACAATGATTTTATTAGCACTCCAATTGCTCCTCTTACCGATGCTGAATCTTGTGAAATTAATACTGCTTTGCTGAATCTTGTCATGAAAGATCCGTTCTCCGGCCTTCCTAGTGAAGATGCCGCTACCCATCTAAATGGCTTCATTGATTTGTGTGACATGCAAAAGAAGAAATATGTGGATAATGATATTGTTAAATTGAAGCTATTTCCTTTTTCACTTAGATATCGTGCTAAAGCTTGGTTTTCGTCTTTGCCTAAAAATAGTATTGATTCATGGAACAAGTGCAAAGATGCTTTTATCTCTAAGTATTTTCCTCCCGCTAAAATCATCTCTCTTAGAAACAATATTATGAACTTTAAGCAACTTGATCATGAACATGTTGCACAAGCTTGGGAGAGAATGAAATTAATGATACGTAATTGCCCTACTCATGGTTTGAATTTGTGGATGATTATACAAAAATTTTATGCCGGATTGAATTTTGCTTCTAGAAATCTTTTGGATTCGGCCACGGGAGGCACTTTTATGGAAACCACCTTAGGAGAAGCTACTAAACTCCTAGATAATATTATGGTTAATTATTCTCAATGGCATACTAAAAGATCTACTAATAAAAAGGTGCACGCGATAGAAGAAATTAATGTTTTGAGTGAAAAGATTGATCAACTTATGAAATTATTTGCTAATAATAGTGTTTCTTCTGATCCTAATGATATGCCCTTGTCTACTTTGATTGAGAATAATAATGAATCTATGGATGTGAATTTTGTTGGTAGGAACAATTTTGGTAACAATGCGTATAGAGGAAATTTCAACCCTAGGCCTTATCCTAGTAATCCCTCTAATAATTGTGGTAATTCCTACAACAATTCTTATCGAAAATATAATAAGATGCCCTCAGATTTTGAATCTAATATTAAAGAATTTATTACCTCGCAAAAGAATTTTAATGCTATGATTGAAGAAAAATTGCTTAAGATTAATGATTTGGCTAGGAACGTTGATAGAATTTCTCTTGATGTTGATTCTTTGAAACTTAGATCTATTCCACCTAAGCATGATATCAATGAGTCTCTCAAAGCAATGAGAATTTCCATTGACGAGTGCAAAGAAAGAACCGCTAGGTTGCGTGCTAAGAAAGATGCCTTTATAAGAGTGTGTTCTTCTAGTTCCTATGAAAATAATGATGAAGATCTAAAAGTTATTGATGTGTCCCCTATTAAATCTTTGTTTTTCAATATGAATCTTGATAATGATGGGACTGATTATGATCCACCTTTACCTAGAAGGCATTCCAAGAATTCGGAATCTTTTGATCTTGATGCTAAAATTGATAAAAGTGGGATTGAAGAAATTAAAATCCTGGATGTTGCTAAACCCACTATTATGGATTTCAAGGAATTTAACTATGAAAATTTCTCTTTGATTGATTGTATTTCCTTGTTGCAATCCGTGCTAAATTCTCCTCACGCTTATAGTCAAAATAAAGCATTTACTAAACATATCATTGATGCCTTGATGCAATCTTATGAAGAAAAACTTGAATTGGAAGTTTCTATCCCTAGAAAACTTTATGATGAGTGGGAACCAACTACTAAAATTAAAATTAAAGATCATGAATGCTATGCTTTATGTGATTTGGGTGCTAGTGTTTTCACGATTCCAAAGACTTTGTGTGATTTGTTAGGTTTCCGTGATTTTGATGATTGCTCTCTAAACTTGCACCTTGTGGATTCCACTATTAAGAAACCTATGGGAAGAATTAATGATGTTCTTATTGTTGAAAATAGGAATTATGTTCCCATATATTTTATTGTTCTTGACATAGATTGCAATCCTTCATGTCCTATTATTGTTGGTAGACCTTTTCTTAGAACGATTGGTGCAATTATTGATATGAAGGAAGGAAATATTAGATTCCAATTTCCATTAAGGAAAGGTATGGAAAACTTTCCTAGAAAGAAAATTAAATTACCTTATGAATCTATTATGAGAGCCACTTATGGATTGCCTACCAAAGATGGCAATACCTAGATCTATTCTTGCTTGTTATGCCTAGCTAGGGGCGTTAAGCGATAGCGCTTGTTGGGAGGAAACCCAATTTTATTTTTATTCCTTGCTTTTTGCTCCTGCTTAGTAATAAATAAATTATCTAGCCTCTGTGTTGGTTGCGTTTTTTGTTTTTAATTAGTGTTTGTGCCAAGTAGAACCGTTGGGAAGACTTGGGGAAAGTCTTGTTGAACTTGCTGTAAAAAACAGAAACTTTAGCGCTCACAAGAACTGCTGTGATTTTTATTTGGAAAGTGCTATTTAGTTAATTCTTTTTCCATATGGTTAATAGATAAATTCCTCACGTCCAGAAATTTATTTTAGAATTTTTGGGGTTCCAGATCTTGCGCTAGCTACAGATTACTACAGACTGTTCTGTTTTTGACAGATTCTGTTTTGCGTGTGTTGTTTGCTTATTTTGATGAATCTATGGCTAGTAAATTAGTTTATAAACCATAGAGAAGTTGGAATACAGTAGGTATAACACCAATATTAATAAATAATGAGTTCATTACAGTACCTTTAAGTGGTCTTTTGTTTTCTTTTGCTAACGGAGCTCACGAGATTTTCTACTTTAAGTTTTGGGTAAAGATTTGATGGATTATGGAACAAGGAGTGGCAAGAGCCTAAGCTTGGGGATGCCCATGGAACCCCCAGGATAATCTAAGGACACCTAAAAGCCAAATCTTAGGGATGCCCCGGAAGGCATCCCCTCTTTCGTCTACTTCTATCGGTAACTTTACTTGGAGCTATATTTTTATTTACCACATGATATGTGTTTTGCTTGGAGCGTCTTGTATGATTTGAGTCTTTGATTATTAGTTTACCACAATCATCCTTTATGTACACACCTTTTGAGAGAGCCATACATGATTTGGAATTTGTTAGGATACTCTATGTGCTTCGCTTATATCTTTTGAGTTATATAATTTTGCTCTAGTGCTTCACATATATCTTTTAGAGCATGGTGGTAGATTTGTTTTATAGAAACTATTGATCTCTCATGATTCACTTAGATTATTTTAAGAGTCTTAATAGCATGGTAATTTGCTTAAAATCCTAATATGCTTGGTATGCAAGATTAACAATAAAACTCTATTATGAGTGTGTTGAATACTATGATAAGTTTGATACTTGATAATTGTTTTGAGATATGGAGATGGTGATATTAAAGTCATGCTAGTTGATTAGTTGTGAATTTGAGAAATACTTGTGTTGAAGTTTGTGATTCCCGTAGCATGCACATATGGTGAACCGTTATGTGATGAAGTCGGAGCATGATTTATTTATTGATTGTCTTCCTTATGAGTGGCGGCCGGGGACGAGCGATGGTCTTTTCCTACCAATCTATCCCCCTAGGAGCATGCACGTAATACTTTGCTTTGATAACTTGTGGATTTTTGCAATAAGTATATGAGTTCTTTATGACTAATGTTGAGTCCATGGATTATACGCACTCTCACCCTCCACCCTTGCTAGCCTCTCTAATACCGCGCACCTTTCGCCGGTATCATATACCCACCATATACCTTCCTCAAAACAGCCACCATACCTACCTATTATGGCATTTCCATAGCCATTCCGAGATATATTGCCATGCAACTTTCCACCGTTCCCTTTATGACACACTCCATCATTGTCATATTGCTTAGCATGATCATGTAGTTGACATAGTATTTGTGGCAAAGCCACCATTCATAATTCTTTCATACTTGTCACTCATGCATCATTGCATATCCCGGTACACCGCTGGAGGCATTCACATAGAGTCATATTTTGTTCTAAGTATCAAGTTGTAATTGTTGAGTTGTAAGAAAAATAAAAGTGTGATGATCATCATTATTAGAGCATTGTCCCAGTGAGGAAAGGATGATGGAGACTATGATTCCCCCACAAGTCGGGATGAGACTCCGGACGAAAAATAAACAAAAAGGAAGAAAAGAGGCCATAAAAAGAGAAAAGGCCCAAATAAAAAAATATGAGAGAAAAAGAGAGAAGGGACAATGTTACTATCCTTTTACCACACTTGTGCTTCAAAGTAGCACCATGATCTTCATAGTAGAGAGTCTCTCATGTTATCACTTTCATATACTAGTGGGAATCTTACATTATAGAACTTGGCTTGTATATTCAATTGACGGGCTTCCTCAAAATGCCCTAGGTCTTCATGAGCAAGCAAGTTGGATGCAGACCCACTTAGTTTAATTTTGAGCTTTCATATAATTATAGCTCTAGTGCATCCGTTGCATGGCAATCCCTACTCACTCACATTGATATCTATTGATGGGCATCTCCATAGCCCGTTGATACGCCTAGTTGATGTGAGACTATCTTCCCCTTTTTGTCTTCTCCACAACCACCACTCTATTCCACCTATAGTGCTATATCCATGGCTCACACTCATGTATTGCGTGAAGATTGAAAAAGTTTTGAGAATGTCAAAAGTATGAAACAATTGCTTGCCTTGTCATCGGGGTTGTGCATGATTTAAATATTTTATGTGGTGAAGATAGAGCATAGCCAGACTATATGATTTTGTAGGTATAACTTTCTTTAGCCATGTTATTTTGAGAAGACATAATTGCTTTGTTAGTATGCTTGAAGTATTATTATTTTGTATGTCAATATGAACTTTTGTCTTGAATCTTTCGAATCTAAATATTCATACCACAATTAAGAAGAATTACATTAAAATTATGCCAAGTAGCACTTCGCATCAAAAATTCTGTTTTTATCATTTACCTACTGGAGGATGAGCAGGAATTAAGCTTGGGGATGCTTGATACGTCTCCAACGTATCTATAATTTTTGATTGCTCCATGCTATGTTATCTACTGTTTTGGACATTATTGGGCTTTATTATCCATTTTTATATTATTTTTGGGACTAACCTATTAATCAGAGGCCCAGCCCAGAATTGATGTTTTTTTGCCTATTTTAGGGTTTCGAAGAAAAGGAATATCAAATGGAGTCCAAACGGAATGAAACCTTCGGGAACATGATTTTCTCAACGAATACAACTCAGGAGACTTGGACCCTATGTCAAGCCAGCTAACAGGAGGCCACGAGGTAGGGGGGCACACCTGCCCCCCCCCCCCAGGCGCGCCCTCCGCCCTCGTGGGCCCCCTGTTGCTCTACCGACGTACTTCTTCCTCCTATATATACCCACGTACCCCCAAACGATCAGATACGGAGCCAAACCCCTAATTCCACCGCCGTAACTTTCTGTATCCACGAGATCCCATATTGGGGCCTGTTCCGGAGCTCCGCCGGAGGGGGCATCAATCACGGAGGGCTTCTACATCAACACCATAGCCTCTCCGATGAAGTGTGAGTAGTTTACTTCAGACCTATGGGTCCATAGTTAGTAGCTAGATGATTTCTTCTCTCTTTTTGGATCTCAATACAATGTTCTCCCCCTCTCTTGTGGAGATCTATTCGATGTAATCTTCTTTTTGCGGTGTGTTTGTTGAGACCGATGAATTGTGGGTTTATGATCAAGTCTATCTATGAATAATATTTGAATCTTCTCTGAGAAGCAACTGTATCTATACCTCGGACATTGCGGTGGTTCCCTACCCTGGTCCTGATATATGTCGCTTCAGCCTGGATGATCAGTCCTGCGTTGCTGCTGAAAGTGCGTTATATCGACTAGAGGGGGGTGAATAGGCGATTTTTATGAAAGTCTTCAAAACATGGAAGTTATGAAGACAAACAGTAGAAATAAACCTATTACCATGCAGCGGAAGGTAGACTACACTAGGCAAGCCATAGTCAAGTATTCAATAGAGTGAAAGCACAATGACAAATAGCTGCAATGTAGTAAGGATCGGGTAGGAAGATATTATGAAGCCAAACAAAACAAGCAGTCACTCAGTGAAGATAAAAGATAGTGCAATCATACAATGACTTCACAAGGAGTAACAATACGTAAAGAAAAGGGAAGGATGAAACCAGTGACTCATTGAAGACAATGATGTGTTGGACCAGTTCCAGTTGCTGTGACAACTGTACGTCTGGTTAGGGCGGCTAGGTATTTAAACCTGAGGACACACAGTCCCGGACACCCAGTCCTGAACACGCAGCTTAGGACACCCAGTCCTCACCGTATTCCCCTTGAGCTAAGGTCACACAGACCTCGCCCAATCACTCTGGTAAGTATTCAAGGTAGACTCCCAAACCTTCACAGACTTCGTTCACCGGCGATCCACAATGTCTCTTGGATGCTCAGAACGTGACGCCTAACCGGATGGAGGATGCACAGTCCTCAAGTGTAATAAGTCTTTAGATCACACAGACAAGAAGACCTAAGTGATGCCTAATTCTCTTTGGCTCTGGGTGGTTAGGGCTTTATCCTCGCAAGGAATTCTCTCTCAAAGGCTTCGAGGCGGGTTGCTCTCAAACGACAAAAGCCGTACTCTGAATCTGAGCAGCCAACCGTTTATGGTTGTAGGGGGTGGGCTATTTATAGCCACTAGGCAACCCGACCTGATTTGTCCAAAATGACCCTGGGTCACTAAGGAACTGACACGTGTTCCAACGGTCAGATTTCAAACTCACACGGCAACTTTACTTGGGCTACAAGCAAAGCTGACTTGTCCGACTCTGGACAAGATTCGCTCTCATAGTCTTCACTCGAAGACATAGGTTATGTTTAAGCATCACTTCAGTCATTACGACTAGTTCTCTTGGACCACACTTAACAGTACGGTGGTTCCTATGACTCAACACGGAAGAAAAAGAACTATGAAAGATCTATGTCTTCCAGCTCCATAGGCTTCATGCGGTGTCTTCTCTTGTCATAGTCTTCAATGTGAATATCTTCATATACCACCTTTGACATCAATGTCTTTATACATTTTTAGGGGTCATCTCTGGTAGGAAAACCGAATCAATGAGGGACTTCTACCTGTGTTATCCTGCAATTCTCACAAACACATTAGTCCCTCAACTAGGTTTGTCGTCAATACTCCAAAACCAACTAGGGGCGGCACTAGATGCACTTACAATCTCCCCCTTTTTGGTGATTGATGACAAACTAGTTGAAGTTTTCAACGGGGAATACAATATGTGAACTTGTAAAGGATAAGGAATTGTCTTCATAAGTTGTAAGAGCTCCCCCTGAAGATGTGCATATAAGTAATTTGCTTTTGGATTGCAAATGCACATGGCAGGTTGTGCTTGTGGAGATCCACTTCAACTTATGATGACAATCCACTATGCATGTGAAGGTATGTGAAGATAATGACATGCATAATGGAAAATGGACGTCTGCAAAATGATCTAAGTGCAGAATTTATCGTTGCACATGCGGAATTTATCATCGCATCACAAGGTGGCAAATAAGTAGCAGACGACCATCGAGTTTAAGTGTTACAACTCAAAGAACCAAATGTATCAAAACAAGAGTTGTAAACACGAAGCAAGATATAAAGCACCCGCCCATATGGACCCGCTTGAAGACTATCAAACTCATATGCTTCTCCTCCTTTTGTCAGTAAGGACCAAAAAGGTTCGAAGACATAGAGCATCTACTCGTTCCCATGAAGAATGGGTGAAGCCGCAGGGTCGTCAGTGGTGTTCGGCGGTGCAGAAGAACTTGGAGCAGTGTCGACGCGTGCTGAAGGAGGTGGCGGTGAAGTGGCATCGTCTTCATCCTCGATGACTCTGGCATTTACAGTTGCAGCAGAGGAAGAGAACTCAGAGTCTTCAAGAGATGGAGTTCGTCGCAGCACTGCCCTTCAAGGAGGTGTGGAGTCAAACTTGAAGCGCTCAGAGAAGCCATCCTCTTGAAGATCATCTTCAGAACACATCAGCGTCAGCCCTTTCCATGTGCGTCGAGAGGTTTCATGAGCAACAAAGGCATTCTTGGTGGCAAGATTGTGAATGCGGTTAACATCCACCAAGAGGCTTTGCATTTGACGCTTCAGCCAGTCATGATGCCTATCCTGTTTCTGATGAAGAGCCACCAGAAGCTCTCGGTCATTGAGAACACGAGTGTGCTTCTTGGGTCGTTGGGCAATGGTGCTATCAGTGGCTTTAGTGAGAGCAGGATGCGGTGCACGTGTAGTGCCAGCCAAAGGATACACACGAGTTACTGCTTCAACGCCTTCAACGTTCTGAGAAAAAACTTTGATGCTTTGCATTCTGAAGACTTAGAGGTTCCTTGGCAGGCTCAGGATAAATGGCTTCAACAGACATATCCACATCAGGCAGAAAGATCCAATGATTGCGAGCAAATGGCTGATATGAGATAGCGGAGTGGAGTTTAATCAGCCGCATTATCCATGGAGCATAGAACTTCAAGCCAAAAAGATCAGAGCCTGATGCAGCAAGTTGGCGGATGAAGAAGTCCTGTGCATTGAAGCATTTTCCATGAAGAATATAGAAGACCAAAGTCTTCATTGCACCTTCCAGCTTGGCATGTGGAGAATGTCCTTTGATGGGCCAGAGAGTTTGCCTTATGATGTGATAAATAGTCCTTGGTTGATACTCAAGGTCTTCAACAAAGAACTCCTTGGGATATGCAGCATCTTGGGGCAATGGCTTCATCATACTGAGCATCTGACTCATATTAGGTTCAGGCTTCTGAAAGATGCTCTCTACAGCTTCACTGTGAAGTTGACAGCCAGATTCGTAGAGATCGCCAGGAGTGGGTAGACCAGTGAGCTCAATGATGTCAAAGGCTTTGGCTTCGTGATGAACGTTTCCTGTCATCCACTCCAGGACCCAAGTCTTCGGATCTCTGTTATACCCGCGGATGTGAAGTGTGGCATAGAATTGGAGCAGCAACTCTTCATTCCAATGCTCTTGGTCAGTGACGAACGACAGCAATCCAACCTCTTTGAAGCAATCCAGAGCTTCTTCTAGACAGGGCAGACCAACTATTGCTTCAATGTCAAGACGCTTGTGTGGGAAGATGCGACCTTGATTGTAAAGAATGCAGGAGTAATAGCTTCGCTGCGGATAGCTCCAGAACCGATCATATGATATTCTTTCCCTTGAGTAGGGGTTCCTGGAGCTATTGAAGAATGTGTTGTCTGCTCTGAAGCCATTGATATTGAAGGATCTAGGTGCTGATGCAGGACCTGGGAACCTGGGCAATCTTGGGATTGGCTTCTGTATCTAAGGCCTGTGCTCAACATGATAGTCGAACTGGGGACCGGCAGCAGACGCAGGAACAGAAGCAGCGGGATCAGTGGCTTCGCTAACTTCTGGTGCTTTTGTTGGTAAGGGCTCCACATTTGCTTCAGCCATGACAGCGTCAGTGGCTTCAGTGGTGTTGGTGGTGGCAGCCTCAAGATTTTCAACCTCCACTTGGCGAGCTGGAGGGTCGGTCACAATCACGTTCTCCTCGAGAACTGCTTCTTGGTGGGACAGGGGAGTAGCAGCTGGTGGTACTTCTTCTTCATCGGCTGATGCAGCCGGAATGTCTTCAGCAGTTTTAGCTTCAGACGCAGAGACTTGAGGCCTTGGACCTTTGCGAAGCCTGTGCAACGCGGGCGACGCCTGTGGAGTTGGTGTTGGCTGGGCCTTAGAGTCTTCTTCCTCTTGTGGGCGATCGGCCCATGAAGCATCCTGCGCAATTGGCATCAGTGGACGACCAATGCTGATGAGTTCGATGTGCGTTAGCACAGGCGATGATACCTGTTGGTGCTCGAGCTGAGGAAGAACTGCATCATCTTCAACATGGTCATGGTGACCAATGTCTTTAGCAGCGATGGGATCAGCTGCTGGAATGTCTTCAGCTTCATGAGCCCCTGTGAAAGCAGGCTCATGGACAGTCAGTTGGCGCTCTTGAGGTTCAGCGTCAGGGTGAACCATGGAGATGGGTTCAACAATCAAGGGCTCTGTGGGAGCAGCCCGTTCTTTCTTGGTCTTCCTCTTCTTCTTGGAGGGGGCAGTAGGAGAGGCTTCAGCATGTTTCCTCTTCCTGGCTTCAGCCTCAGCAGTCCTCGTCTTCTTCAGTTCTGAAGCAGTTGACCTGGCTTTTGGCTTCGGGCCAGTCATGCTAGTTGGGAAGACAATGGGATCTGCTTCCTGCCTTGGTGCGTCGGGTTCAGCCGTAGCGGGCTTCTTTTTCTTCTTTGCAGCCATCCTGGGGTCGATGCCAGGACGCCCAAGGGCCTTGCGCTTCTCAGCCTCATTGTAGGCTTGCACACATCTGTCAGCCAGAACCTTCATGCGCTCACGAGAACCCTGAGCTTCTGCACGTTTCTTGAGAAAGGCTTCCTTGAGCTCGTGCAGCATAATCTTGAAGTTCTTCACTTCTTGAACTGAGATTTTTCAAAGTTAATCTTCTGCGTTAGTTCAACAATGCTCTGGGCGATAGCTAACTCTGAAGCAATGGCGCCATGGAAGGCGACACTGAGGCCAATGGGAAGTTGCAGATCATCGAAGCTGATGTTGGGCGTGTCAAACCACTCATCAATGAAGTTGTGGATGATTGTTACATCAAAGAGAGGCAGATCATTGAAGATTTCTGCTTCTTATTTGCTCTTGATGAGTTGCTCAAGAGCGTCATCTGCAAGATCTTCATCACTTGACAGATCAATGGCATCATTGCACAGAATGGCAGCAGCTGTCAGCTCTTGGCCGGTGTGTGGCAGAGGCATCTTGACCTTCTGGGGCTTGGAGATGCGTGACATATCTTCAGACTGCACACTGTCTTTAGGAGGTGCAGTTGCTAGTGGCTTCGCCCGTGAGATTTTTGATGCAGAGGCCGGCTTTGAAGCTTTTGGTTGCTTCAGCTTCTTTGGCTTCAGCACTGCAGGCGCTTCATCTGATTCAGCGTCATCTGCAGGCTCATTCACGGCTGTCCCTTGAACCACGATGTGCGTGATGAGGCCTTCAAGATTGTAGAAGGGCCCAAGAAGATTGGGTTCAGCTTCGCGAGTTCCATCGGCACGGGGAGCAGAGGGACCAGGGTTGAAATCTAAACCCAAAGTCTTCTTGTTCTGCTTCGCTGAGTTCTGGGCAAACTGGAAGTTGCGCTTAAACAGATTATCGTCACGACACCATAGCAGAGACGACGGGTCAGCATCCGCAGGCTGTGGTCCACGGACCATGCAGGGATAGAAGCCTCGTTCAATGGCTTCATCTCTGGTCCTGGGTTTAAGATTTTTGTAGAGGATGTCTCCCCATGGTCGCTTGATGGCATTCTTTTCAGCATATTCCTTGGTCACAAATCTGTACTTGAACCACTGTTCTGCCCAATAGCGTCGAATCCATTGGATTCACGTCTTGCACTGATTGTAATCCTCTTCAGGATCTGTCTTGTACAGCTCTGAGAGGTCATCAGGCAGATCTCTTGATGTTTCTCCACGACGCTTTCTGCCACCCTTCCTTGCTGATTTCTCTGAAGCCATGAACTTTAAACTAAAAGGCTTCAATACGTTCAAAGGCTTCAAAGGCTTTCGCTTGCTGGACAGACAGGAACTGGCTTCGGGAGAATTTATGTGATACTGTAAGAATTCTGCAAATGAATGCAGACTATGAGAACCAAGGGATTCTCCCACGAACATGTACCTGTGACAGCATTAAGGTGCGAGAGAAGGGGAAGAGGTCATATGCATTCTCAGAAGATTTTGAAGATAAATCAGTTTAGAAGACATTGACCTCATCGTGCAAAGACATTCACTCATAGATAAGGAGTTGGTTCCAGATTTGTACGAATCCACGGATCAGTACAAGTGAGGAATCTAACTACTTTGTGAAGCATAAGTGAATATACTAGGCATGTTATGAGATGCAGTATGAAAGAGATCCAACTTGTGTGAATGGAAACTGCTTGTGGTAGAAAGTGATAAAGCTATAGGATCAAAGGGGCCGTACAAAGGAAGTTTTATTTACCACACGAAGAACTGCTAGACGGAGTGGAAGAGGAGGCCGAGCAGTTCGATCTTCCATGCCCTAACTTGGCGATGGAGGACACCTACGGCGACGGCGGAGAGGATGATGTCCGCGGTCGACGTGAAGACGGCGTCGGAGAGGTTGCGGTAGTGAAGCGCTTCGTCGCCGGCGTCGTCGAGGGCTAGCGGTGGCGCTAGGGTTCGTGCGAGAGTGGAAGAAGAGATAATGATTGTGGTGAGGCGTGTATTTATAGGTACAGGGGCGGCACTGCGTTATTACATAGGTGCCCCTGGCGATTCGCATCTGAGGGGTATGTGGCCATCATGCAGCATATCGGGGGTTGTTCCACGTCCCACGCACGCCTGGTTTGTTGGGTGGTCGTTCCCACTTCTCCGGGTTTCAGGTGAAGGAATGAGCATTGAAAACGGACTTAATGTTTGTCTTTGTATCTTCTGCTGACAAGGACGCAGAGAAGACATTCGACAGTTTCAATAGAATGCATATGATTTGGAGAGATAGAGTTTGAGATAGAAAGCATAGAGAGGTTAGGGTCCGATCACATTCACTTAGTTCAAAAGATTCAACAAGAAGACATAGCTATAAGTGAATGTTGTAGAGGACAGAACACTAGTATATATATATATAATCAACATAGTGAAGATAATCATGAAGACATGTTGAGATTGAAGCCAAACCAAATGTGAAGACATAGCAAATGTAACGCCATGAGTGAAACACTTCAAACAGAACATTCGGTGGTGGCGTTACCCACCGTATAGGAAGTATTAGACCCAGACACGGCGCACAATTATCGTGGCGCTCCGAAGTCAAATTCCACATTAATGTATTCACACTTAGAATGTATGTCTTCATTGATTGAAGATATACTTTAATTCGTGTGTTGCACATCTAAGTCATCAATATGCATAAGTGTTAGGATGTGTGCCTGATCACAGGACATTTGAGGATTCCAAGATATTTAGCTCACACTGTAACTTGGAAAATCTCTTCTCATCCAAGGGCTTGGTGAAGATTTCTGCCAATTGCTCTTCAGTGTTGACGTGTATGATATCAATATCTTCCTTCACAACATGATCTCTGAGAAAGTGATGACGAATTTCAATGTGCTTTGTCTTCGAGTGCTGAACTGGGTTGTTGGCAATCTTGATGGCGCTTTCATTGTCGCAGTAGAGTGGCACTTGCTTCAGATGAATGCCATAGTCCTTGAGTGTTTGCTTCATCCACAGAAGCTGAGCGCAGCAAGATCCAGCAGCAATGTATTCAGATTCAACAGTGGAGAGAGATACACAGTTTTGCTTCTTTGAAGACCAACATACAAGTGATCGTCCCAGAAAGTGACATGTGCCTGATGTAGACTTGCGATCCACCTTGTCACCAGCATAATCAGCATCCGAGAATCCAACCAGATCAAACTCTGAGCCCTTTGGATACCATAATCCTAGAGTTGGAGTGTGAGCCAAATATCGAATAATTCGCTTCACGGCTAAGTGATGCGACTCCTTTGGTGCCGCTTGAAATCGAGCACACATGCAAACACTAAGCATAATATCTGGCCTAGATGCACATAGATAAAGCAAAGAACCAATCATGGAGGGGTATACCTTTTGATCGAACTCTTTACCATTGTCGTCAGGACCCAGATGATGCTTGGCTGGCATTGGCGTCGTGAAGCCTTTGCAGTCTTGCATACCAAACTTCTTTAGGCAATCTTTGAGATACTTCTCTTGAGATATGAAGATGCCGTTGCGTTGCTGTTGTATTTGAAGACCGAGGAAGAACTTCAGCTCTCCCATCATGGACATCTGATATTGCTCTTGCATCATATATCCAAACTCTTCACTGTACTTCTGATTGGTGCAGCCGAAGATAATGTCATCCACATATTTTTGGCACACAAACAGTTCACCATCATATGTCTTCGTGAAGAGAGTGGGGGTCTAGGGAACCAGGTATGAAGCCTTTGCTCTTCAGGAAGTATTTGAGTGTGTCATACCAGGCCTGAGGGGCTTGTTTGAGGCCATACAGTGCCTTGTTGAGCTTGTATACCATGTCAGGATGTTTTGGATCTTCAAAGCCAGGCGGTTGTGCAACATACACTTCTTCTTCAATCTTGCCATTGAGAAGGGCACTCTTCACATCCATTTGATATAGAAGTATGTTATGATGATTTGCATAGGCCAGCAGTATGTGTATAGCTTCAAGTCTAGCCACAGGAGCAAATGTTTCATCGAAGTCAATGCCTTCCACTTGAGTATATCCTTGAGCAACGAGACGAGCTTTGTTTCTGACAACTTGACCATGCTCATCTTGCTTGTTGCGGTATATCCATTTGGTGCCTATTATGTTGTGCTTCCGAGGATCAGGACGCTTAACCAGTTCCCATACATTATTCAGCTCAAACTGTTGAAGCTCTTCTTGCATAGCTTGAATCCATTCAGGTTCCATGAAGGCTTCTTCAACTTTCTTGGGTTCTGTTATTGAGACGAATGCAAAGTGCCCACAGAAATTTGCCAGCTGAGTTGCCCTTGATCGAGTGAGCGGATCGGGTGCATTGATGCTGTCAATTATTCTCTCAATCTGCACTTCATTGGCAACACGAGGATGTACAGGGCGAAGGTTTTGCTCTTGCTGATCATTGTCATTGTTAGTGGGATTGTCTTCAGGCTGAGCATTGTCTTTAGGTTGATCAGGTGCGGAGATGATAAGTTCCTCTTCAGGTTGAGCTTCAGAGGGGATGATTTCTCCAGTTCCCATTAGCTTGATTGATTCGCTGGATGGAACTTCATCTAGCACATTCGACAGGTGTTCTCTTTGTGAACCGTTAGTCTCATCAAATCGCACATCCACTATTTCAACCACTTTATAATGAAAGAGATTGAAGACTCTGTAGGAGTGCGAATCCTTTCCATATCCAAGCATAAAACCTTCATGTGCTTTTGGTGCAAATTTTGAAGTGTGATGTGGATCCTTGATCCAGCACCTGGCGCCAAATACTCTGAAGTAACTGACATTTGGCTTCTTGCCAGTAAGGAGCTCATATGATGTCTTGTTCAGAAGCTTGTGAAGATAAACACGATTGATTGTATGGCATGCAGTATCAATGGCTTCAGGCCAGAATTTTCTTGGAGTCTTGTATTCATCTAGCATCGTTCGGGCCATCTCAATGAGTGTTCTGTTCTTGCGTTCGACGACGCCATTCTGTTGTGGCGTGTATGGGCTGAGAATTCATGTGTGATGCCCAAGGTATCAAGATATGTATCAAGGCCAGTGTTCTTGAATTCAGTGCCATTGTCACTTCTGATGTGCTTTATCTTGGCGCCATAGTTGTTCATTGCTCGATTGGCGAAGCGTCTGAAGACATCCTGCACTTCAGTCTTGTAGAGGATTATGTGCACCCAAGTATATCTAGAATAATCATCAACAATGACAAAGCCATAGAGACAAGCAGTAGTAGTGAGAGTTGAGTAATGAGTGGGACCGAAAAGATCCATGTGGAGCAGTTCGAAGGGTCGAGTAGTTGTCATGATTGTCTTCGAGGGATGTTTGGCCCTCGTCATCTTCCCTGCTTCACAGGCACCGCATAAGTGATCTTTCTTGAACTTGACGCCCTTGATGCCTATGACATGCTTCTTCTTTGCAAGGGTGTGGAGGTTCCTCATGCCAGCATGCCCAAGCCTCCGATGCCAGAGCCAGCATTCTAAAGCTTTTGCTAGAAGACATACGGCAAGCTGTGGTCCTGCTGAGAAATCTACCACGTACAAATCATCTTTCCGATACCCTTCAAACACTAGAGACTTGTTAGATTCCATTAGAACAAGGCAACGATATTTTCCAAATATTACGATCATGTTCAAATCACAAAGCATTGAGACAGACATTAAGTTGAAACCAAGGGATTCAACAAGCATGACTTTATCCATGTGTTGATCCTTTGAGATTGCAACTCTACCTAGACCCAATACCTTACTTTTACCAGTGTCAGCAAATGTGATGTGGCTCTTGTCGGATGGACGTAAGGTTGAGTCCATAAGAAGGCTTCTTTTGCCAGTCATGTGGTTGGTACACCCACTATCAATAATCCATTCTGAAGACGCTGGTGTCGTACCCTACAGTGCAGTTAGGGGGATAGGCTTCACGAAGAGAATTGTGAAGCAAAAACATTTGATGAACCAGTGGGTTATGAAAGCTTAGATCCAGATTAGGACTGATAGGGAGAGTAGCAAGTGATTCAGGAACGAAGTACATAGTAAGACCATTCGAGCATTTGATCTTGCGCCCCACAAGATGTTTAAGGTCCCCAGCAATAGCGTCAGACGATTTTGGTTTTCTGCTGGAGACCTTTCCCTGCAAAAGAGAGTTAAGACTTCTTAGCCACCCACATCTTCAAGGGTGGCTTGGAAGCAATAAGTCTAAGTGCAGCGTTTGAGAACTTTGGCTTTGGAGCTCTAGCAAAAAGTCTTGCAGGCGGACAATAGTACTCATAAGAATAAGCAGAATAGTCCTCGGTCTTATGAACATGGTGGTTTGATGAACCGCGCTGATATTCATAGGCCTGAGTATGGTTTCCCTGCAAAACATTTGCGTTAGTGCGAATCAGGTGAGTCCTCTGTCTGTATGAAGCCTGTGGTCTGGGGTTAGTCTTCTTCATCTGTGGTGTCATGACGACATTCAGAGGAAGATTTTCCAAACACCTTTTGGGCACCCAGATCTTCTTCATAGGCGGTCCATTCCTGCAGTTAGTACCAATGTACCTGGCAAACACTTCACCATTCCAATTCTTAAACAGTTTATAGTTTGCATCAAAGGATTCATCAATGACAATGGGGTTAGCACAAGTGAAGCCAGACAGATTGGATGAATCTGCTGAAGGTTCCTTTGCAGCAACCCATGTGGTTCTAGGGTATTGTTCAGGTTTCCAGTAAGAGCCGTCAGCATTCATTTTCCTTACGAACCCAACACCCTCTTTCCACGGGTTTCGGTTCAGAATCTGCCTTTTGAGGACATCACATAGTGTCTGATGCCCTTTAAGGCTTTTGTACATCCCTGTTTCAAGCAATGTCTTCAATCTAGCATTCTCATCAGCAATAGCAGTGGTATCCTCAGCAGAGGGGTTAGTTACCACATCAACAGTTGAAGATATTGCAACAGTAGCAGCAGTAGAACATTCAGCAACAGAAGTAGCATTATCACGCTCAATGCATTTAAGACATGGTGGTTCAAATCCTTCCTGAGCGGAATTGATCTGTTCGGCGCGAAGTGACTCATTTTCCTTTTGAAGATCTTCATGAGCCGCTCTCAATTTCTCAAGATCTTGCTTCCTTTGAAGATAATCATAGGAAAGCTTTGCATGAGTTGTTGAGAGCGTTTCATGACGACTTTCAAGTTCCTCATACTTAACGTGAAGATTTTTTATGTCTTCAATTAAGGACTCAGATCGAGTCATTTCAGCGCCCAACAGATCATCGCTTTTGTCTAACAGTTTTTGAATATGTTCCCTGGCTTTCTATTGTTCAGTTGCAATTTTAGCAAGTGTTTTGTAGCTAGGTCTTGAACCACAATCAGAGTCATCATCACTAGATGTTTGATAGTGAGTAGTGCGTGTGTTTACCTTGGCACCGCGTGCCATGAAGCAGTAGGTAGGAGCAGAGTAGTCCTTGTCATTTGCATCGGTGTCGGTGGTGAAGTCATTGTCTTCAGTGTTGAAGATGGACTTGGCAACATATGCTGTAGCTAGACTTGCAACGCCAGAATCAGACTCCTCCTCAAACTCCACCTCCGCCTCCTCAGAAGCGGACTCCTCCTCTAAATCCATTTCCTTGCCAACAAACGCACGTGCCTTGCCAGATGAGCTCTTCTTGTGTGATGAAGACTTTGAGGAAGACTTGGAAGAAGACTTTGAGTATTTCTTCTTCTTCTTATCGTCAGAGTCATATTCCTTGCTCTTCTTCTTCTTCTTGTTCTCATTGTCCCACTGCGGACACTCAGAGATGAAGTGTCCAGTTTTCTTACACTTGTGGCATGTTTTCTTCTTGTAGTCATGAACAGAAGCTTCATCATTCCTTGAGCTTGATCGTGAAGACTTTCTGAAGCCTTTCTTCTTGGTGAATTTTTGGAACTTCTTCACAAGCATAGCAAGTTCCTTTCCAATGTTTTCAGGATCATCAGAACTGCTATCAGATTCTTCTTCAGATGAGGAGACAGCTTTTGCCTTCAAGGCACAAGTTCGCCCATAGTTTGGACCATAGATATCTCTTTTCTCAAAAAGCTGAAACTCATGTGTGTTGAGCCTCTCAAGTATGTCGGACGGATCGAGTGTCTTGAAATCAGGTCGTTCTTGAATCATCAGGGCTAGGGTGTCAAACGAACTGTCAAGTGATCTCAGTAGTGTCTTGACGACTTCATGCTTGGTGATCTCAGTAGCGCCGAGGGCTTGAAGCTCATTTGTGATGTCAGTGAGTCGATCAAACGTGAGCTGGACATTCTCATTGTCATTTCGCTTGAAGCGGTTGAAGAGGTTGCGAAGGACACTGATTCTCTGATCTCTCTGGGTTGAGACGCCTTCGTTGACCTTGGAGAGCCAGTCCCAGACCAGCTTAGATGTTTCCAAAGCACTCACACGGCCATACTGTCCTTTGGTCAGATGACCACAGATGATGTTCTTGGTAGTAGAGTCCAGTTGAACGAACTTCTTGACATCAGCAGCAGTGACACCTTCTCCAGCCTTGGGAACGCCGTTCTTGACGACATACCATAGGTCGACGTCAATGGCTTCAATATGCATGCGCATCTTATTCTTCCAATAGGGATATTCAGTTCCATCGAAGACGGGGCACGCAGCAGAGACTTTAATTATCCCTGCAGTCGACATAGCTAAAACTCCAGGTGGTTAAACCGAATCACACAGAACAAGGGAGCACCTTGCTCTAATACCAATTGAAAGTGCGTTATATCGACTAGAGGGGGGTGAATAGGCGATTTTTATGGAAGTCTTCAAAACGTGGAAGTTATGAAGACAAACAGTAGAAATAAACCTATAACCCTGCAGCGGAAGGTAGACTACACTAGGCAAGCCATAGTCAAGTATTCAATAGAGTGAAAGCACAATGACAAATAGCTGCAATGTAGTAAGGATTAGGTAGGAAGATATTATGAAGTCAAACAGAACAAGCAGTCACTCAGTGAAGATAAAAGATAGTGCAATCATACAATGACTTCACAAGGAGTAACAGTACGTAAAGAGAAGGGAAGGATGAAACCAGTGACTCATTGAAGACAATGATGTGTTGGACCAGTTCCAGTTGCTGTGACAACTGTACGTCTGGTTAGGGCGGCTAGGTATTTAAACCTGAGGACACACAGTCCAGGACACCCAGTCCTCACCGTATTCCCCTTGAGCTAAGGTCACACAGACCTCGCCCAATCACTCTGGTAAGTCTTCAAGGTAGACTCCCAAAACTTCACAGACTTCGTTCACCGGCGATCCACAATGTCTCTTGGATGCTCAGAACGCGACGCCTAACTGGCTGGAGGATGCACAGTCCTCAAGTGTAATAAGTCTTCAGATCACACAGACAAGAAGACCTAAGTGATTCCTAATTCTCTTTGGCTCTGGGTGGTTAGGGCTTTATCCTCGCAAGGAATTCTCTCTCAAAGGCTTCGAGGCGGGTTGCTCTCAAACGACAAAAGCCGTACTCTGAATCTGAGCAGCCAACCGTTTATGGTTGTAGGGGGTGGGCTATTTATAGCCAGTAGGCAACCCGACCTGATTTGTCCAAAATGACCCTGGGTAACTAAGGAACTGACACGTATTCCAACCGTCAGATTTCAAACTCACACGGCAACTTTACTTGGGCTACAAGCAAAGCTGACTTGTCCGACTCTGGACAAGATTCGCTCTCATAGTCTTCACTCGAAGACATAGGTTATGTTTAAGCATCACTTCAGTCATTTTGACTGGTTCTCTTGGACCCCACTTAACAGTACGGTGGTTCCTATGACTCAACACGGAAGAAAAAGAACTACGAAAGATCTAAGTCTTCGAGCTCCATAGGCTTCATGCGGTGTCTTCTCTTGTCATAGTCTTCAATGTGAATATCTTCATATACCACCTTTGACATCAATGTCTTTATACATTTTTAGGGGTCATCTCTGGTAGGAAAACCGAATCAATGAGGGACTTCTACCTATGTTATCCTGCAATTCTCACAAACACATTAGTCCCTCAACTAGGTTTGTCGTCAATACTCCAAAACCAACTAGGGGCGGCACTAGATGCACTTACAGCTGTCGATATTGACAATAGCTGGCCCTTCCTAGACCACCTATGGTTCAAAGCAAGTGTTTCCAATGCCGAGGATTGGTTGAGTTGAAGTTCATTTCATTGCTTGTTATTTGTTGTGTGATGAAAACTTAAGTATTTACTAGAATGTTTTGTTGGAAATAATCTATAATCCAACATGTATCATCGTTGTCGTTGTGTGTTGATGACTTGTTGTATGTAATAAATGATACATTTGCAAATGCGTGTCATAGACTCAATTTATGAATGGTTTTCGAGTCACTTCTTGGAGTGTGAGTACCGTAGTAGTATAGCCAGCATCCGGTTAGTATATGAAGTTTCCACATCACATAGAGCCAACCTAATATTGGAGTACTAGATCTGAGATGCCAAGTGTACCAGATGAATGACTCCAAGTTTGAGCATCGTAATGCTAGGTGCGAGCCGAGGAACACTATTGGAGAGACCCCCCGCATAATTTTCCTACATTGGTCGTTTGATTCATAGGATAGAATGCTATAGGATTTTTTCTATGTAATCATGTTTTAATTGGTAATCTAGCATCCACTCCAACTTTTGTTTCACTTCCTTTGATCCTACGAAGAGAGTACTTGCTCTAAATGATGTGCTGCTTCAAGAGCCACCTATATTAATTGACCATGCTCTAAAAAGGTGGACCAGCTTTGGCTATAGTATTACTTTACAAGATTAGTAGATGACCTTGCGCTTGGCTCTTCTCCTCTTCTGGAAGTCGAACAATAATGATGGTACTACTTCTCACAATCTGACACCAAATGAACTGCTGCACGTCCACCGCTTGTAAGCAAAAGTTTCTCCTTGTTCTGCGAGCCAGCACGCACGCGTTGGCGAGGGAGCAGGCGTTGTAAGCAAGCTTCTCGTCGTTCTGCGAGTTGACGGGACACATCAAAGTTACGTATTTATTAGTACTCTTTTCAAAAAGGGCCGACCATGTCCATGGCTACCATCCCGTGCTCTGTCAATGAGTACGTGCACTATTCACGTGCCATCGAGGAGAAAAAACATTGCGTAGTATGATACGGCCATTTTGCATCATGCTTTTATATCGATATTTATTGCATTATGGGCTATTATTACACATTATGTCACAATACTTATGCCTATTCTCTCTTATTTTACAAGGTTTACATAAGGAGGGAGAATGCCGGCAGCTGGGATTCTAGGCTGGAAAAGGAGCAAATATTAGAGATCTATTCTGCACAGCTCCAAAAGTCCTGAAACTTCACGAAAGTTATTTCCAGAATGTATAAAAAATACTAAGCGCAAGAAGTACCAGAGGGGGGCCACTCACCAGCCACGAGGGTGGGGGCGCACCCTACCCCCTGGGCGCGCCCCCTGCCTCATGGGCCCCCTGGTGGCCCTCCGATGCCCATCCTCTGCTATATGGAGTCTTTCGTTAAGGAAAAAAATCATAAGCAAGCTTTCGGAACGAGACTCCGCCGCCACGAGGTGGAACCTTGGCAGAACCAATCCAGGGCTCTGGTGGAGCTGTTCTTCCGGGGACACTTCCCTCCAGGAGGGGGAAATCATCGCCATCGTCATCACCAACGCTCCTCTCATCGTGAGGGGCCCAATCTCCATCAACATCTTCACCAGCACCATTTCCTCTCAAACCCTAGTTCATCTCTTGTATCCAATTCTTGTCTCTAAGTCTGGGATTGGTACATGTAGGTTGCTAGTAGTGTTGATTACTCCTCGTAGTTGATGCTAGTTGGTTTATTTGGTGGAAGATCATATGTTCAGATCCTATATGCATATTAATACCCCTCTGATTATGAACATGAATATGCTTTGTGAGTAGTTACGTTTGTTCCTGAGGACATGGGAGAAGTCTTGTTATTAGTAGTCATGTGAATTTGGTATTCGTTCGATATTTTGATGAGATGTATGTTGTCTCTCCTCTAGTGGTGTTATGTGAACATCAACTACATGACAATTCACCATTATTTGGGCCTAGAGGAAGGCATTGGGAAGTAATAAGTAGATGATGGGTTGCTAGAGTGATAGAAGCTTAAACCCTAGTTTATGCGTTGCTTCGTAAGGGGCTGATTTGGATCCATATGTTTCATGCTATGGTTAGCTTTACCTTAATACCTCTTCTATAGTTGCGGATGCTTGCAATAGGAGCTAATCATAAGTGGGATGCTTGTCCAAGTAAGGACAGCACCCAAGCACCGGTCCACCCACATATCAAATTATCAAAGTACCGAACACGAATCATATGAACGCGATGAAAACTAGCTTGACGATAATTCCCATGTATCCTTGGGAGCGCTTTCTTCTATATAAGAGTTTGTCCAGGCTTGTCCTTTGCTACAAAAAGGATTGGGCCACCTTGCTGCACTTTATTTACTTTTGTTACTTGTTGCTCGTTACAAATTATCTTATCACAAAACTATCTGTTACCTATAATTTCAGTGCTTGCAGAGAATACCTTACTGAAAACCCGCTTATCATTTCCTTCTGCTCCTCGTTGGGTTTGACACTCTTACTTATCGAAAGGACTACGATAGATCCCCTATACTTGTGGGTCATCATAGTACTAGGTGCAATCGAAGTGCACGATTCACTTACGCACTGCATATCTCCATTTTCTTGCATGACACGCCACCTTGATGCTAGATGTCCCGCGTGTTATGGAGGCATATACTATGATTTTGTAAAATGTATGCATATAGATGTCCCGCGTGTCGGCAACAGGATGAACAAAGCTCATGTCTTAAACGAAAGAGTGGAAGAACATAGATTCCCAACGACCGAGAAGGAGCTACAAACCTCGGGGTGGAGCGTCTGCACTCATAATATTTTATATTATTCAGTGATATAAAATCAACCAAATCTCTCCATGTTCCTATACCATTCTATAGTACTGTGAGAATAACTTTGAACGTAAGCCATTGATTCACTCTATCCAATGGTCATAGTTGGAAAATCCAAACAAAACCAAGCATTGGATCAACTCTTTTTTCGAGATCAGCTCTTTTAGCACTTAGATTGTTGCCGCCTGCCCACCTAGCCCACCTATATATCCGCTCACGTGTGATGACCACAGGAGCTATCCACTCAGATTGTATGTTAAAAAATAAAGGTCGATAACTAATGCGGCACCTCGGGCCAACGCGTCCAGATCGCATTTTGCACGAGAAATTACACCCCATGTTTCATTGACATGTGGTCCCGTTCCAACATGTCAGTGAGACGACGGCGAGTCCTTTTGTACAATTTCCGAAAGGACGTGTAGGCCGGGGCGACTCTTCGTGTACCGTGGCAAACTGGCAACCGTCCACCGACTCTTCGCCTTTCCCTCTTGATTTGGAACTGATGTCGCACGCTCTTCCTCCCTCCTCCATTTGCCTTCTCCCTTCCTTCTGCCATTGTTTGATCATCTTCTCCATGGAGGAAGGAAGCCAGAAACGACCCCGTTATACTTGCCCCGATCTGAAAGATGACATGGTGGGGGAACTCATTGGTCGGTGCGACGTCATCACCTCGGCTAGCATGGCAGGTTCGTTCAAGAACATTCTCGACTCAACTAATAACATCATTACAAGGAACCCAAGGGTCCAGGAGCGGTTTGATCTCCCCTATCTTCTTCGCCGTGACCCTGCTGACTGGCGCGGGGATGAGGGAAGCCTCGCCTTGTGCAAGTTGATGCCACTTGATATTGATATGTATGATGTTAAGATGCCATCCCTTGAGGGCAAGGCTTGGGTAGGCGCACATGGAGATTGGGTTGTTTATATTGGGTACAATTTTGAATGGGAACTTCTGAATGTGTACACTCGTCAGCGGATTCCACTTCCAAAAATCTCCGAGTGCCCTGAGGTTGAGCACACAGATGATCTACGTATGTTCAAATATGATCATGGTGACTGTCGTCTATGGAAGATAGCAATTTCTCGAGTTCCCAACCGCTCTTGGAATTACAAGAACTATCAAGTTGTTGCTATCTTCAGCAAGTTTGTTGCCGTTCTTCGTGGTTCGACTGGATGGATATTGCTCAAAAATCAGTTTCTATAAACAGATGTGTACTGTGATGCAATGGAATACGAGGGTCTTGTGTTTGCTGCCACCACTCGTGGCACTATTTTTGCATGGGATCCTCGTAGTTTCGGTACGTTTGTCTTCCACCCTAATTATAATTGTTTTATCCACATGCATGCGAGTTAGCAAGTTTCCCTTCTCTACTAATTAACCTTCTTCTTGTGTTTCCAAGGTCCTGTGGACATTCCACCACCTATACTTGAAAAATTTTATAACCAAGGGGGAGATGAGGATGAGGAGGGCCGATATACTCAGTGGCGCCTGGCCACTTCCGATGGATCACTCCTTCTTGTCTATATACAGCCCACTACTGATGTTGAAGCGGGTGTTGTCTCCCATGGTCGCACTCTCCGGACCTATTCCGACACCCGTTGTATGGTATTCAGGATGGATACTAGTATGCTAGTGCCAACACCTTCTCTCTGGTATAGTATTGATAGTCTTGGAGCAAACTCGCTCTTCCTTGGACAAAACTATCCAATGATGATGAAAGGCGATCCAGCTGCTGTTGACACAACGTTACTACCATTTATGAGAAGCAACTGTATCTATACGTCGGACATTGTGGTGGTTCCCTACCCTGGTCGTGATATAGTAGGTCGCTTCAGCCTGGATGATCAGTCCTGCGTTGGTCTCGAGATTGACAGTAGCTGGGCATTCCCAGAGAATCACTTGTGGTTCAAAGAAAGCGTTTCCAACGCCGAGGATTGGTTGAGTTGAAGTTCATTTCATTGCTTGTTATTTGTTGTGTGATGAAAACTTTAGTATTTATAATGTATCCTCATTGTCGTTGTGGGTTGATGACATGTTGTATGTAATAAAATGATATCCCTGTGATAAACTTACTAAATTCATGAATGGCTTTCGAGTCGCTTCTCTGAGTGGGTGCTGCGACGAGGCAAAAAAATATTTTCCGAATACATAATTGTACGTGCATTGCAATAGGTTATCAGATGAGGTCAATCAACAATAGTACACTATTTGTACTAGCTTCACATGATGCACTATCTCTACGTCTACGTACGTAATACAACAAGTTTTAAACTTGAGACCAGCCACCCATCCTCACAAAGAACACTTTTTAACCTAGCATAGACTCCAGGAAATTTGGCCACAGTGTGAGGTAGGCCATATGTTAATGTATTCACTATACCTAACCAGCACCTCGAATCCTCGGTACTACTACTATAAGTAGTAGGAGTAGTAGGGTGGCATGGGCCAGAACAAGCATTCACATCCAGGAGTACGGCACACGCCACCAGCACGACTTCCATCTAACACCATATTTGTTGGAGTCCGTGCTACAACAATCTCTTCAACCTCGTCGTTTCTCTAACTCAGCCATCGCGCGGCGGGTGAGGTCGGGGTTTGCCGATAGTCGGTTTCCTCAACTGTTGTCCCACTTGTAAGGCCAACTCCAACGCACGACCCCAAACGGACCTCCGTTTTGCCCAGATTCTATCCGTTTGGGTAAGGCAATGGGGTCGTGTTCGGGCCATTTCTCGGATGCGGTGGCCGTGCGCTGAACGTGCAGACGCATCCCGGACGCGTACATTTTTCTTTACAAACACATATCTTTTTTTCATCATTGATTTTTTGGTATATGGAAATACATCACCAAAATTTTGACTAGAAAAACAAGAACCACAAGAATAAATTTTAGAAGATATCCAACTTCCATAACTGCTCCTGTAAGTTGGATTAGTGCCTTCTCGATGCATTCATTGTTGATCTGCGGAGGCTCGATCCCGCGTGCTTCTTTCTTCTTCGAGTGTAAAGAAGTAGACGTGTCTAGCCTCTATTCTATTAACAAGTGCACTAGTCTCATCTCTAAGCCTCTATGCTAGCTAAAAGTGCTAGAACATCTACTAAATTGCGCTCTAACAGTATATCGTTGTACTGTTCTTCCCAATACAAAAACTTGCATCCATTCTACACAATAAAATTTTAAGTTAGCACAACTAGTCTAATCCGAGAGCACAACCGAAGATTTGGTCGAGTTCTTCCTCCTTTTGCCGACACGTGGGACATCCAGCATCCAGGTCGTATCATGCAAGAAAATAGAATGGTAGTTGAAGCCACGTGATGTGCATCTTGGTTTAAACTGTAAATAGAATCTTACTACTCTTGAGTAACTCCAAAAGCGGCCACCGAAGATCTTTATTGGATTTGTTTTTCATAACCAGCACGATGAGGTAAAAGATGTGCAGGTTCAGTGGGTCCTCTTGCGTTTTCACTCACATGTGGGACCGCATATTAGCAAACAGACGATGGGCTTTGCGCGTCTGCTGGCTGGCTGAGAAGAGAGATAGAGGAGGGCTGAGCACGGACTCCAGGAAATTTGTTCTACGTAACCAGCACCTCGATATAGTGGGGTGGCATGGGCCATAACTAGCATTCATGTCTAGCAGTACGAGACACGCCACACACACGAGTCCCATCCGACACCAATTTTCTTGGAGTCTGTGCTACAGCCATGTCTTCTCCCTCCTGTTTTCTCAGCCATCGCGCGGTGGGTGGGGTGGGGGTTTGCTGATAGTCGGTTTGCTCAACTGTGGTCCCACTTGTAAGTGAAAATGCAACACAGCACGCATTCCCCCTTGAGCAGCGTGCCGGACCAACTGTGTGGGGGTGCGACGTGAACACGACATCTTTTCCTTTTGAACTTGTAACTTGTAAAATTTGGTTCTGCTCCATGGCGCGACCGATAGATAGAAATAACGATTTTCCCTAGAGTAATGAGAAGTTTGGTTCTGGTGCAGTTCATGCATGGAGTACGTAGGAAAATTATGAAGTTGATGCGAAAGGTAAGATAATTACTAGTAGTACCATATACTACTACATGGATTTGACGGAAAGATAAAGATACATACGGATCCATCAACAACATCCTCACGCCCTAGTGCACCGGGTCACCAACCGACGTGTGAGGAGCAGCGGCGTTGGCGGCAAGCTCAACGTGCTTCTGAACAATGCCATCCAAGGTTACCCTGTGGTCCAAGAAGGCCAGCATCCTATCGTCCTCCTCTTGCATGTAGTAGTCCTTGTGGACGATTTGCGCGTAGACGTGGGTGATTATGTAGATGGTGTCTTGCTACGCCAGGCGCTGCGCAGCGAGCGCGACCTCGAGGTGGACATTCTCCGGCGCAACGGCGAGCAATCGCAGGGCCACCAGTGCGTCGAAGAGGTTGTCACCATAGAGGCCATTGAGGGTGGTAGGCATCGCAAAGCCTAGGCGCGTGGGCTGGAGGCGTATGTCAAGGTCGTTTGCGAGCTTCTTGACGATGGTGAACTTGTCGAGGAAGCCGACGAGGACCTCGTCGAACAAGGAGACGAAGCTGTCGTCCAAGCAGCCCCTCGCCCTGGCGGCCTCAAGCACTACCTGGAGACGTTCCTCGGTGCCGGGCCGCAGGCCGGCGTTATGGACCATCTGGCACAGCCAGCTGATGCTCGCGCTCATCGCCTCCATGGGTCTAGCTTCTAGTCAACTGATCTTGGATTGGAGTGATCACTCTTGCCCTTGGGTGCGTAGGTGTGTAGGATTTCATAGATTGGACTGGCGGGAGCCTTTATATGAGAAGTGCAGACCGCGTTGAATTCACGTGCGTGTTGGCCATCTACTCCTCGCCCCTCTACTGCACCTGCCTTTGGCTGTATGACAGGTTGGCCAGCCACCCGTTGGGCCCACATGTCATACACCCAAAGGCAGGTGCAGTAAGTCAATGAAGTTGCATCCCCCTCCGTGCCCGTGCATGCTTTCAATGACTTGAGACTACCAAACAATACATATAGTGGTTAGTTCATTGAATGTAATCCTATTAAGTAGCAAAAAATACATTGAGTTATCTCGCCGATGTATTTATTTACAGAGGGAGTAGTACATTTCCGTGACATGCATTACTAGATATTGCCAGTCAAATACTAAATCCAGATGGACGTGGTAGTACTACTAAATCCAGACGGTGGTGCTAGTACTACTAGTAGTAGTAGTACCAATGTAGTAGCACTGTACTACCCGTTGGTCAAATTATTACGTGTTGCTCCTCATAGTGAAGTGACAAGACCCTACGTCGGAGATGACACCTGAGTATAGGCGCCGTGTTCGGCACACTATAGTCAGCCTCACTGTCCTCAGTCACTATCATCATGGTTGTAGACCTAGCCTGCTTACAACTAGCCGTGTTCGACATAATTTCCCTTGCGTAGATGCCCGTGCATTGCACGGAACACCAAGATTGGGGGGTGGACGGCGCCGGCAGCGGCCATCGCGCCAGATTTTTCCATGGCCTTCTAGATGTGGTGGGGAGGAGATAAGGCTGATTGTGAGAGACAAGGAGTTGTTGTAAATAGGGAACAAGTGCGGGCATCTTTTTGCAAAACTGGAGAAGTTTGGTTTGTATGCGTCAAATCTAGATCTGACGGCTATTGGTGAAAGATGGCAGGCACAACATCATCACCAACTCAGGACCTATTTGATTCGTAGGATTTTGAAAATGCAGGAATAGGACACGACAATATTACAAGTTTCAAACTGATATTACAAATGTTAGGAGTAATGTTGCACCTACGAAGAGGGAATTACTAGGAAGTTTATGTAAGAACTTTTGTTACTTTAGGTGGATGCAGCATTATCGTACAAACTAAAATCCACTGCCCTGACAAGTCACTAATGGGCAAATAAGTTTTCGAGTCTCTGGCCACTTGATGTTTCAAAAACAAATTCAACTTCTGCGGAGACTTTGTCATTTAGGCTTAGACGCTTGCGGTGATCAGCATTCCATTCATTGTTGCGCCAGAGAACGCCAAACCTCATTACCTTGAGCACACTTGCCCCCAGAACAAAGAACCTGGCCAATTTAATCTCAGATGTGCTGCCTCTGTAGTCGATCAAATCAAATTATTTAAGATGGAGATCAAGGCATTCGATGAGATTGTTATAGTGCAGCACATTTTTCACTTTCGGGTCTTTTTTTATCTGCAAAAGAAGAGAACATATTAGAGTAGCTGGCTATATAGGATTGCCGTGTCATCAAGAGGTACCAATATCATTCGCTCATACGATAGGGTTGGCTGGCTAGTGATATTTTTTTCACTCTTTCTCTCTCTCTTTCTCTTTCCTCTCATTTACCTAGGAGTACGTGAAGAGTTTGGGAATTTGTTGCCTTCCACTATGTGGTCGATGCCATCTTTTGTAAAAGTATGCCACATAATACACATCGATGTCAAGTCAAAAGATTTTAGCACCGCTCTCGCGATGTGAGAGAGTTAGCACCGCTGTGCACACAGACCCACATGTATAAACAAATCAATCAAACCAACTACACCAGCCTCTCACTCTCCCAAACAAGTGTTTTTTATTGCCTCAGTCCTCTCTCTCTCCCACGCAAGTGTTTTTTCATTGCGTGAGTTATTAATTTGGCACCGGAGCAAAGTAGGTGATCCAGATTAGGGCACCAGGTGAGCAATGGAGGGGCATCGATGCCAAATGCATCACAAGTGAATTTGGCATGTGTTTTGCCCTACATAGTGGAGGGCCATTATAGCCCACTTTTGTACTACCTCTTAGTTAGTATAAAATTTTGACCATAGATTTACGTAAGAAAATGCCACTGCATGTCACTAAAAATTACACCATTTGAAATTATGTTCAAATACGAATCCAACGATATAGTTCTTAGTGACATGCATTAACATTTTGTCAGTTAAATCTATGGTCAAATTTTGATACTATAAAATAGGAAGAGTAAACTAGGACGGAGGTAGTACTTGCTCTTAGGGTAACCATAGAGTTACTGGAGTAGTCTAAGTTACTTTCCACTATGACTAGCCTAGGCTACTATAGTAGTACAACAACAAAACGATGCAGGTGATCATGTGAGAAAAAAATACTAAAAACATTTCTTTCGGTGCAGTGCGTAGATGCAGTTTTGAACACTACACTTGTCATCGTAATTTGGGAAAATTACGAAAAATTTGAGCTACGTTGTGATTACCGTTTACTAATAGGAAAGAAGTTTCACCTCGATGAGTAGCTTCTCCGTGCACGGAAAGCATATAAGGAATCCAATAACTTGATCCAAATTGGGGCCGATAGGTTTTATTGCCAAGATCTTCACTGTGCACATACACTGGGTCAAGCTTGTGGGAATCATTTTCTGGAAGACGGTCGTAAATACATCAAGAAGAAATTTAAAAATGTGAATTTCAAGAAGACGGAGAAGAAGATGAGTGATGTACCTGAATGATTATGGATCAAATAAAGAGTTTGGAGAATTTGGCAGACAAGTGCACAAATGCTGTCAATTTTGGCGCGTCAATGACCCTAATTTTTGTTGGACCTTCTAGATCTGATACAAGAAATCTCTCAAGGAAAGGCGCATTCTCAATGACCATAATGTGGAACAGCTAGAGTGATCTCTTCCCAATTGATGTCTTGTTGCGGGGCCAGCAAGACACATAAATCCATCGGAGATTCCTTGAGGTGATGTGGAGGCTAATGTACCCGTGGATCTACTCAAGATGAAGGTACTCGAGAGCAGTAGAGTTGCGGAGTAGGTGCTCCATAGCCTTCTTCGATATGACAATGTCGAAGAGGTAGAGCTGCTTGAGTTGAGGGAGAATAAGGGCGGGCACGGCATTAATCTGGGGAAGATAGTAGGAGCTGAAGCTGGCGCGGCGCAGCATTGGCGCGAGGTGGAGCGCAGACGGCGGCAGAGAGCAACATCGTCTAGCTTCAAAGCTGAGCTCCTCAAGCTGATCTAGGGCGAGGGATAAGAACCACTCGTCGAACTTGGGTTGGACCTTGCAGTTGGTACTGAACATGCGGATGCCAAGGCGTCTGGCTGGCCCAGGGTGCGATGAAAGGATCTTGGAGACTGCGGCCATGCGTTTGCAATCCCTGTCGCAGAGGCAGCTATCGACGGTGAGGTTGAGGGGGACGTGGCGCCAGAGGGGGCGCCACCGTCAGGAGAGCAGGGCGGTCCGCATGGCAGATTTGGTGGGGAGGAGGCCGATGATGACGAGCAGCATAACGTCGGGGAGGCTATTGATGAAGTCTAGGCTCGCCGGATGCGGTTTTGGCTTGAGCCGCCTCCGCTTGTTGGCTACCTCGCCGTCCATCTCAACCGGCGGCGACGCCGGTGTACACGTGTGCTGGTGTGTGTTGTGTGCTGGGTGTGCGCGAGTGCGTCCTTCTGTGCATGCCGCCGCACTGTGGTGAATTGTGCGCGAGTGCGTCCTCCACGCGGAAGAAGTGTGTCCTCAATGAGCCCTCAATTTACTAGCGTGCGGGGTGCTACCCCGAGTGGTTCACCGTGTGTCAGATGGGCCTCTAGTTTACTTATTTTCACCCACTGCCACATGGGCCAGCACACGAAGATACAGAACATGAGCTGACAAGGCAGCATGTGGACTGGTTGACCGGTCAACTAAACAATATACAGAGCTATACACTGACACAGTGAGCGTATAATCCGTTGGTATAGAGTGTTCGTGTGAGAGGGGAGGCCCGCGAGAGATAGCAGAGAGAGAAAGAGCTACTCCCTCCGTTCGAAAATGTAGTTCCAACATTTTTTTAAAAGTCAAAATTTTGATACTTTGACCAAGTTTATAAAGAAATTACTTATATCTACAATACCAAAGATAAATGATAGTATGAAGTAAGTACATGTTGTGATGAATCTAATGATCTTTCCAAATGTAAATGTTTTTCTCCACATATACCTGGTCAAACTTTTCTGAGGTTTGACTTTTCAAAACATCCATATGCTTATGGACGTGAGAGAGTCCCTAACTAGAGAGAGAGAGAGTGAAATAGAAAGAGTGAGTGAAAAAAGTGTGTGTGCGTGTGTGAAAGAGACATGGACAACACTCGATAAAAGTCGAGAAAAAACGGGTGTGTCTTATGCAAACATATCACACATGCATCTTCGACAACGGAAGCAAGGATGAGGAGATAGTGTGTGGTTGTTTGCAACCGAGAGAGCAAGACCCCTAGCACGTGGCCAAGAGGGGTCTGACAAACAAGGGAGAGAGGTCGAGAGAGACGTACAGAGAAAATGCAGACATGGGGAGGAGAGAGTGTATGTTTGTCATAGAGAGATCCCCTGGAGATCGTGATGGGACTACATGGGTGGGGTATCGAGTGACAAGGTGTGTGCGTGATAGAAGATACCCCAGGAGATATCGAGATAGACGTATGGATGGAAGGAGACAATACGTGTGTTCCTGATGGCTAGTGAGAGATAACCATACTTAGGGGGGAGTGCTTGCGCCTATGATGGAGTGAGGGATTATGGTACTTATTAGGGGGTGCATGTCACATAGAGAGAGAACAAGGGCGGGGAGTGTTGGATGGGTCTATATATATAGCGCGAGCGAGACATGTGTATGTGTGAACCAGGGAGATATAAAGTTTGAGAGAGATTGAGGAGCCTCGATAAGGCTGAGTGGTGCGTCAGATAGCTGAGAGGGAGAAAGAGATATTCCATCCGCTCGATAATGCAGTGCATGTAATTGTTTTAGAAGTCAAACTTTGGAAACTTTGATCAGGTTTACACAAGTGTTATTTATATCTTCAATACCAAAGATACATCATACGAAACTACATCTCATGGTGAATCTAATGGTATATGTTTGTCGTTCCAGATGTAATTGTTTTTCTCCACGTACATGGTCAAACTTTGTGATGTTTGACTTTTCAATAAATCAATATGCTATGGACCGAGGAGAGTGCCTAAGTCGAGAGGGATCAAGTGCGTGTGAAGGAGAATGAGTAGGTGTGCAAAAAGAGTATGTGTGTGAAAGAGAAAGTGACAACCAACGATAAATTAGAGAGAGAGAGTGTGTGTTTTTTCGTTTCTTAGGCGAACATATCATGCATGCATCTCCGAGATAGAAAAGCGAGGCGAGGAGATACACGAAGATAGCTAGTGTGTGATTGTTTGCAATGGTGAGAGACACCCCTATAGCACTTGTCCAATACAGGTCTGGCCAACAAGGAACAAAGGTCGAGAGGGACACATGGAGAACATGGACGCATGGGGAGGGCGAGAGGGTGTGTTTGTGATAGAGAGACCCCCTCGAGATCGTGAGGGGACTATATGGGTGGGAGATCGAGGGAGGTGCGTGCGCGATAGAAAGATGCCCAGAGAGAAATTGAGATAGACCATGCACATGTTTGTGATGGAGACTAAGATTAGCTAGTCATATACATATAGGGGGGACTGCGTGTGCCTACAATTGAGTGAGAGACCATCATACTTGGCTAGCTAGGCATGAGATTGTGTGTGTGTGTGTGTGTGCGTGTGAGATGGAGAGAGAACGAGGGAGATAGATAGAGTTTTAGATGGGCCTATCGAGTGCGAGTGAGATATGCATGTGTATGTGTGACCCAGGTAGATGGAGAGTTTGAGAGAGAGGGGGAAGAGCTCCGAGACGATAGAGTGGTGTGTGAGAGAGTTACGGGCAACGAGCCAAGGAATTTGTGTGCGTACGATGAGTGCACCCAAGATATCTAGCTTGGACTAGAGAATCATACATAGTGTGCGAGAGAGACCTATAGATGGAGTATATATGTGTGCGAACTAGAAAGCCCCCCTTGCACACACACACAAAGAGAGAGAGAGATGGAGAGAAAGAGAGAGGACCAACAAGGTTTGTGTGCTGTATGTGTGTGACAGAATTGAAGATTGTCGGAGAGAGAGAGAGAGAGAGAGCAGGAGTCTGGGAGAGGGGGGGGGTCAGGTTTTATGCATCAAAGACTGATATAAACCATGTTTCGATATAAACTTGCATTCAAATATTTAAATTGGAGAACATGTTGTCTGCAATCCACACATGAACGGATATATGCGTATATCAAACAAGTTCATTAATTTGACTTTCAACATGTCATGGAGTACTATAATACTGTACAACGTGCTATTCCATTGAGGTGTTCAATTTTGGATTTAGTTCACTATTTTGACCTGGTGAACGAGCTATTTCATTGAATCGAGATATTTCATTTTGGGTTTGATTCCCGTTTTTGAGTGGGTCAACTATTTGTCATATAGTAAATCGCTAGCAATGAGCATGTAAAAACACATTACTCCCAAGCATCATCTCTCCATCTAAAAAAGAAGTGGCAAGCTAATATTTCTAAATTTGATTCGAATCAACTTGGTAAGGTAGACGTGGATGCTCGTTCTCCCAAATTTTGAACGAACCATTAAACATCCTCTACTCGGTGGAATTCGTCCGAGCAATTAAATGGGAGACGTGAAATTACCGTCCTATGTGGGAGACGCATTAATTGGCCCGTTGTGGATCAAGGGTAGGTTCGTAACTTCATCCAAGCGCGCCTTTCCTAGGCTGAAATGACATGTGCTGAATAATTCAGAAACCATGGTCGGCAAAACACGCTCTCCTCGCCCAAAATAGCTCGCGCCCACTATTTCAAAACACGCTCTCCTCGCCCGAAATCACTCGCGCCCACTATATTTCAAAACAGGCCCTCCTCGCCCGAAATCGCTCCCGTCCACTATTTGGGGAGAAGCAAAATTACTCTACTATCCCCGGCCCTCAGTACACAGACCCAAGCCGAGAAGCCTAAAGGCAGGGGTAGAATTGTAACTCCCCCTCACATTTCAGACAAATGCGTCCGTAAAACATGGTTCCACTCCCCTCCCAATTCCCCCCCCCCATTCATACCTCGTGGGCGCCAAATCACCTTCTCCCCGGAAGCTCCCTTCTCCCGAGCCGCGAAACCTCAACCCCTCCTCCATGGCGCCCCCACCGCACCAATTTCACAGCCGCCCTCCTCCCTAATGCCGGAGATGATGTCCATTTGCCATCGTGCACTGGGTCGTGTTCCTCTTACTCTGTGCTGCCGGAGCTGCCTCGACGACGGCCGTGTGAACCATACCGGAGCCGATTCACCCCCGCCATTGTTCACGGCGCCGGAGCAGCTCCAACTTCAGATCCGTCCAGAGTCCCGGCGCTGCTTCCCCGTAGCCGTCGACCGTCGCGACATCGTTGTTTCCCTGCCGCTGGTGGCCACTGCAACTGCGCCAGCCTCACTGACCCGGCAGCTGGACCTGCCTACTTCACCATGCCGCCAGATAGGTCACAGCCTCATCTCAAATCACTTTATATAGGCGTCAGTTGTCTGAATTTTTATTCTGGGCCAATCGATTCCCAATGGGAATCAGCACCCCTCGAGGTGGTGGAGCTCCTAGGCTGCCGGTTGGCTGGTGTCTAACGTAAGGGTGCGGGGCCGCAAGTTCGCCGCGGAAGCAACGCTTAGATGGCTATCTTAGAGTTGCGTGGGTTCAAGGTACTGCCGCCACTGGATCTGGATGATGGGGAGTCTTTGTGGATTGGCCCGGGGGCGGCGCAACCATGGCAGTGCAGTGCGGCGGGGAGCTGGTTTTTAGCCGGGTCCATGGACGGCGGAGGCAGGCTGCTCTGCTGTTGGTCACTGGCTCTTCGGGGAAGATTCCTAATAGTGTCAGCCGGGAGGCACAAGACGGCCATCAAGCCATCTGGCGTAGATCAGACAGTACCAAAATAAAATAAAATCGTGTGACCCCAATTTAGTCTCAGTCAACAGACGTGTGACCACTCTCGTACCTTGCTGTTGATCTCTTAGTGTATTTCTTCAGATCAAAGAGATGTGTCGTTCTTAACATTATGTGTTATCTACATCTTCAGCCACACCGTCTTCCGACTCACCGCAGCTGCTTCAACAAGGGAAGCATACACCAGAAGGGAGCTATCGTCCCCACTCAACAGTTCCCTGCATCGAATGTGCGTGCCCGACATGGACAGCCACAACAACTGCAGGGCCATCGACAAGTCAGCACATGATGCTCACTACTATGGATGGCGACCAGATAGGTTGTACCCTCATCTTACTTGTGTGCAACATTTATGGCTTTGTTATTCATCTAAGCATGGAAAATAGATCATCACATTTCACTGTATATTCATGTTGATCTCTTACGGGTCTTGTTCAGGAGTTAACGTTGTTCCATAGTTCAGCTAAGATATTTGTTCTTTAGGTAACGTTGTTCCATAGTTATCATCCATCAGCCAATGCTATCCCACAGGCTGGTGATTATAGTATTATACCACTTCTAGTATTACCTATGTTGTTCTTTAATACTTTTGTGTGCCATCTAGTTAATCTCGAGTACAAACGATACATATTCTGTAGCTTTCATCTGTGTTCTCCCTTCAGTTTTTGAGACATGTTGCTGCTAGTTAGCCCCAGTCCTACTATTTATGTCATCTCCTACAGGCACTCATTACATAAATCTAACTACTAGTTGTCATCCATGCATGTCAGATATAATTGCACACACTGATATATCCATAAGAACCTCACCGAGCAATGTAAAGGCCAATAAACTTGATGTCAATGATACCCAATATGATGGAACATGTAAAGGAAGTTCTTCAGAAGACTTGCAGAAAGATGTTGAATCCTCTTCACCCCACAAGGTCCTTGCTCTAACTTGGCCCGTGATATGGGTACAACATGCATATAATGTCCTGGAGTGTATCTACTCTGTTGCAATGCCATGTGCTTAGCATGCTGATCATGCATGTAAATATGCCATGCCTTCCTGTTTTTCAGTACCTATTCCATTCATGATAACATGTTTTCAAATTCAAGTACTGTCATTCTACTCTATCGCAATGCCATCTGCTTAATTTGGACATCATGCTTCTGAATATCTTATGCATTGTTATTAATTAGTATGTACTTCATCTGTCTACCATACCATGTTTTTTACATTGAAGTGCTGTTCTAGTGCTCTGTTGCAATGCCATCTTAGTTTCCCAATCATACACGTGTATGTTGCCTTAGTTTTTTCTATACGTATTTCGCTAGCATACAGTTTTACATTCAACTAGTGTTTTTTTACTGTGTTGTCCTGTCGTATCCCTAGCTCTTACACCATACTCCCTCCGTTCGGGTTACATATTGCCGAAATGGATAAAAAGGATGTATCTAGAACCGAAATATGCCTAGACCCATCCATTTTTTTCTGGATGGAGGGAATACATGTCAATATGTCATGCCTTTCTATTCTTCAGTACCTATTCCATCTCTCTGCTGTAGCATGTTTTATAATTGAAGCACCATTCTTCTATACAAGGCATGCAAGGGGAAGACGACTATGTTAGAATCTGAAGGGTTACAAACTAGGTCTTTGCAAAAGATCCAAACTCCAGGAGATAATAAACCAACTCCAGTTTTTATAGATACCACTCCAGCACAGAGAAACCCAACTCCTACTGATAATAAGAAGATTCCACTGGCCAAAGAACTAGTCCGCTCCAGTCCAGCAAAAATATGTCAACTCCATTCTAAGAAGCGTGTGCGTATCCTTGCATCATGAAATTTTATAGCATGCTGATCATATTTTGTACATGTTTCTTACCCATCTCTCTTTTAGAAAATAAGCTTAACAGATAGAAGAATTTCTGCACTGGTATCGTCTGTGAGGAAAGATTCTTGCAGGAATTCTATGTACTCCAATGCAGATGTAAGTACCTATTGTATATCACTATATTTTTACGTCAGCATGTATTTTGTTAATCGGCGTGAATCCAACCTTTATCTGATCTAAATTTAGTTGTAGCAAAATGTATGATTAAACGCCACAATGTTGATTTTTGTAAGGAAAACTGTCTGGTAGTTTGGATCCTGAGATGCATGAGTGTACTATCTCATATCAATGGGTTTGATTACTTTGGTTCTGCAGTGGGTTTTTAGTGTTTTTTACTATGTTGTCATGTCGTATCCCTATCTCTTACATCATACTCCCTCCGTCCGGATTACATGTCACAGAAATGGATAAAACTGGATGTATCTAGAACTAAAATACGCCTAGACCCATCCATTTATTTTTGGATGGAGGGAATACATGTCAATATGTCATGCCTTTCTATTCTTCAGTACCTATTCCATCTCTGCTATAGCATGTTTTATAATTGAAGCACCATTCTTCTATATAAGGCATGCAAGGGGAAGACGGCTTTGTTAGAATTTGAAGGGTTACAAACTAGGTCTTTGCAAAAGATCCAAACGCCAGGAGATAATAAACCAACTCCATTTTTCATAGATACTACTCCAGCACAGAGAAACCCAACTCCCACTGATAATAAGAAAATTCTAGTGGCCAAAGAACTAGTCCGCTCCAGTCCAGCAAAAGAATGTCAACTCCATTCTAAGAAGCGTGTGCGTATCCTCTCATCGTGAAATTTTATAGCATTCTGATCATATTTTCTACATGTTTCTTACCCATCTCTCTTTTAGAAAATAAGGTTAAATGATAGAAGATTTCCTTCATTGGGATTGTATTCGAGGAAAATATCTTGCGGGAATTCTTTGTGCTCCAATGCTGATGTAAGTACCTGTTGTATATCAATATATTTTTAAATCAACATGTATTTTTTTAATCGGTGTGAATCCAACCTTCGTCCGATCTAAAATTAGTTGTAGCAAAATGTTAAAGGCGCCAATGTTGATTTTTGTAAAGAAAATTGCCTGGTAGTTTTGCATACTGAGCTGCATGAGTGTACTATCTCATATGATGCACATTACTGAATTGTAGTGCTGCTCTGGTTGCCCATTCATTCATTGTGTCAATGTTGCTTTCGTATTACCTTACCTGGCTGATGATAGTTGTGTCATATTGTGTTAATTTGGTGTTGGCTAGTTGGCCAAACGTTCGTTGTGCCAATGTTGCTTTCCTATTATCTGACTTGTCCAATGATAGCAATGCTATTGTCTTAATTTGGTGCAGGCTGCTGAAGATAAGAAGACAAACTTTGAAAACAGCAAGGCATCCCCATTGTTTCTTTCCAATAAATCTAGGCCAGGTAATATGCCAATAACTCATGATTAATCTGTTTGGTTCCCCTCCTAATTTATGTTATGATGAAGTGGTTGAGACACTCTCCACTATCAATAATACAAGCCTGCCAAAATCGGCATCTGGATCTGTTCAATATCCTCTGTCTCGAATGCAATGGAAAAAATGTATGTTTGTGAACCGATTAATGGATGAAGGAATGATGGAAATGGTGGAGGAATCAGAGGTGCAGAGTCATGCGACACAACAAATGATCAATGTTTTCAGACAGTGTAGCAAAGCAGTAAGAACTTGCCCACATGCTTATGGGCGTCATCCGTGCTGAGGTTGCAGATTGTGACGTTGTAGATCGTTAGGTTCTGTTCATTTATTTGCACTGGCATCAATCTTTGATTGCCAAGTGGATGTAATTTCCTATAATATATGCTAGATGTGCAACATTTTTCCCTATATGTCGTACCTTTGCTTGATCAGTTTTGGTCCTGTGCATAATTTCTCGTCGTAATGGGCTCAAATTACCTAATTTGGCCTAAAGACATGTACGAACTTTAGTGGTCCCGTTAAGTTAATGGGTCGTTACCAGGCCGAAAGTTAATGGCTGGCCCTCTTAACTCCTGGGTCGTTAACAGGCTGACATCGAAGTGGGCAACAGGTGGGCCCAATTGATTTCACGGGCCGTTAATAGGCCGTTAGTATGTTCGGGCTACATATGGCCCAACTATACTGTGGGCCTTTAGCAGGCCGAAAGAGACAGCGGGCTTGTATTGGACCATGAAGAGCATGGGCCGCTAAGAGGCCGAAAGTCAGGTCGTGTTGTAAATGGCCCAACTGTGTTGTGGGCCTTTAGCAGGCCGACAAAGAAACCGGGATGGTATTGGACCATAAAGGGCATGGGCCGTTAAAAGGCCAAAACTCAGGTCCGACTACAAATGGCCCAACTCATTTATGGTCCGTTAACAGGCTGAAAGGCACATAGGTCCGGGAATTGGCCCAACACTTAAATGGGTCGCTAAAAGGCCAAAACTCAGGTCCTACTACAAATGGCCCAACAGATATATGGGCCGTCACCAGGCTGAAAGACACACCGGGCCAGAAATTGGCCCAACACTTAAATGGGTCGCTAAAAGGCCGAAACTCAGGTCCGACTACAAATGGCCAACTGATTTATGGTCCATTAACAGGCTGAAAGATACACCGGGCCGGAAATTAGCCCAATATTTAAATGGGTCGCTAAAAAGCAGAAAGATGTACATCGTGAAAATTGGCCCATCCATTGAATGGGCCGTTAACATGCCGAAATCTCATCGGGCCGATATTGAGCGCAAATATATAGCGGGCTGTTAACAGGCTCGAACTGACGATAGGCTGCAATGGTGTGAAATCTTTAACGGGCCATTGACGGGCCGAATTGGCACATCTCGTATGGGCCGTGGGCTTAAATGGACCTAACACAAGTAGGCCTTATATGGGCTGGCCTGCTATTTTTTACTAGGCTGGCCTTTTTCACCGGAATGGGCCACTGTTGGGCCGTGCCACGTGTCGACCTATCATAGGCACCTCCTGTCCAATGAGTGGATGCCATCTGTCCCAACGGTGAGGCAACACGTGTTTCCTCCGGCCAATGATGATTTACACATGGAAAATCCCCATTGGTCCGGGCTGTTAACGGGTTATCGGATCCAAAACCGGACCCGGTAGCTTAACGGTGTTCCGTTACAGTGGATGCCAAGTGTCGGTCACCCTTGATGAAAGCACTTCTGTGATGCGCGATTTATCGTCATGGAAGTGGACACTTCCATGATGATAATTTAGGTAATGTCATGGAACACTTCTACGACAGCGTAGGTATGACTATCTTGATTCTGTCATAAATTTGTCATGGATGTACATGCATGACAGAAAACGTGACCTACTGTAACAAACACGTATCATCACGGAAGTGTATTTTTTTGTAGTGTAGGTATGTGGTAAACTACTTACGCGTCATCGAAGGGGTAGCAAGGATGATGAAGAACCCCTCCGTGATCGTTTCCCCCTCTGGCAGAGTGCCGGAAAAGGCCTCTATAATGGATCTCGTGGTTCTGGAACTTGCAGCGGTGGAAAAAGTATTTCACGGACTCCCCTGTATGTTTTGGGATTTTATAGTATTTATAAAGGCGGAGGTAGGTAAAACAGTGGGATGTGGGCCCCACTAGCCACTAGGGTGCGCTAGAGGCCCCTAGCGCGCCCTGGTGCCTAGTGAGCCACTCCTCCATCTTCTTGGGGCCTCCAGAAGCTTCTAGGTTCTCTTATCAGCAGAAAAAAAATCTCCAAAAAGTTTCATGGCATTTGGACTTCGTTTGGTACTGATATTCTGCAAAGTAAAAAACAAGCAAAACACAGCAACTGGCACTGGGCACTAAATTAGATACATTGGAGACATATCAAGCATCCCCAAGAAATGATATGAAGTTTCTTGTAAATGTATATAAAACATCCAAGATTGATAATATAATGGCATGGAACAATAAAAAATTATAGATACATTGGAGACATATCAAGCATCCCCAAGCTTAATTCCTGCTTGTTCTCAAGTAGGTAAATGATAAAAATGGAATTTTTGATGTGGAATGCTACCTAACATATTCATCATATATTCTTTTCTTTGTAGCATGGACATTTGTACTTGAATGATTGAAAGCAATAGTCTATAATTTGACATGGAAACATCAACACTCAAGCATATCAACAAGCAACTATGTCTTTCAAAATATCAATGCTAAAGAAAGTTATCCCTAGCCCATTATGCTCAATCATTGACCCATTCATGAAACACACTTAAATATTAACTACATCCAATACACAAGTATGACAATAGTGTTCCCTAGTTGGTGCTTTATAAGAGAAGATGGATACTCAGTAAAAATAAAAAAAATACATAAAAGTAAATAGGTAGGCCCGTCGCAGACGGAAACTGTGATTTGTAGAGGTGCTAGAGCTCATAGCTTAAATTGAGAGATAAAATTGTTTTGAGAGGCATGTTTTTCCTGTTAATGAAAAATGACCGAGAATTCCCAATATCTACCATGCTAGATAAATCATAGGCAGTTCCCAAACAAAAAGTAAAGTTTATTTCCTTTCCACCATTATTTCACAATCCATGGCTAGCTGTATCACGGGTGCCTTCCATACCAACACTTTCCAAGGAATTTATTATTAACAACATAATTTTTTTCATTTCAGGACTGGGCATCCCTATTACCTGCCACACTCTCGTGCAATGACAAGTGAATAAACACTCATCATGAGAATAAATACCTAGCATAGAAAATATTGGCCACCCCTTGCCGCTTCATGAGTGGTATGAACGCACAAAATAGAAATTCATTTAAAAAAAGAGTTGGCACGTACAAATTTACTTGGAACATCATGAAAATACCGCATATAGGTAGGTATGGTGGACTCATTTGGCACAACTTTGGGTTTAAGGAGTGATACATCCATTTTGCATCATGTTTTCCTACTGTTATTTATAATATTTTTATGTATAATAATGTTGTTGGGGTAATTCTAATGCCTATTCTCTCATAATATGCAAGGTTTACACAAAGAGCGAGAATGCCGGCGGCTGGAATTCTGGACCTGAAAAAACTACATCAGAGATACTATTCTACACATCTCCAAATGAGCTGAAAATTTACGAAGAATTATTTTTGGAATATATGAAAAATACTGGAGCAAATAACTACCAGAGGGGGCCACCTGGTGACCACAAGCCACCAGGGCGCGCCTGGTGTCTTGTGGGCAGACCAACCCACCTCTGGTGCCCATCTGCTGGTATATAAGTCATTTTGACCTATAAAAAAATAAGATGAGGACTTTCGGGCGGAGTGCCGCCGTCTCGAGGCGGAACTTGGGCAGGAGCACTTTTGCCCTCCGGTGGAGCGATTCCACCGGCGAAACTTCCCTCCCGGAGGGGAAAATCGAAGCTATCGTCATCACCAACAACCCTCTCATCTTTGGGGGTCCAGTCTCCATCAACATCTTCAATAGCACCAACTCCTCTCAAACCCTAGTTCATCTCTTGTGCTCAATCTTTGTAGCGGAACCTTAGATTGGTACCTGTGGGTGACAAGTAGTGTTGATTACATCTTGTAGTTAATTACTATATGATTTATTTAGTGGAAGATTATATGTTTAGATCCATTATGCTATTTAGTAGCCCTCTTACCTTGAGCATGAATATCATTTGTGATTAGTTACTTTTGTCCTCACTACTGCAGGATGCTGCTAACGTGACACTACGATCAGAGATCCTTTGACGAAACTGTGGGCGATGCATTAATCGCAAACAGGGATGTAAAAAACCGTCAAAAAAGATGCAAAATGTTTTGGATGGCGGAGACATCAAACACGGTTCAGATTTTAGTTACGTGTGCGATGCGGGGCATACAGTTGATCCATACGAACTGTTTGCGATTAGACAGACCAACAGAAACGGGCAACCATATCAATGTGTGTGCGATATATGACATACAGTTTGCTCCAATGAACTATTTGCTATTAGGGAATGTAACAGAAACGGACAGCTAGATCAAGTCATGTGTGACATATGGCATACGACTCACTCGGACGAACTGTTTTCGATTAGGGAAGAGAACAGAAATGGTTCAACTTAACAAGATGTGTGTGATATGTGGCACACAGTTCACATAGATGAACTTTTTGCGATGAGCCAAAAGAACAAAAATGATTCATGTAAACAAGATGTGTGTGATACGCAGCAAATAGCCCACTCGGATGAACTGTTTGCGATGAGAAATTATAACACACACGGTTACTATAGTTAGTTCGTGTGCGATTTTGTTTGTAGAAAAACTTTGAAAAATGCAAACTAGTTGCTTGTGATGCCTAGGAGTATCGCACACGATGCGTCTGCGAGTACTCGTGTGCGATGATTAGTATGTTACACATATGTTTCCCTATGTTAACATGTTTGTAATAAATAACACGTGGCACCGCATACGGTATTTGTGTTGTGTGTGTGCTCCACTTAGTCTTCCCGCACTCCAGTGAATGCTTCCCGTGCTCCACATGGGTAAATTATAAAATCCACGCCTCTTCCCTCATCGGTTTCCTGCCGCCAGCTAATGGCTTGCTGCATATAACCCAGGCGACAACGCACCGTCGCGACACTCTGTGCAGATCTAGTCCTCACCCATCTACCATTAGTTATTCCAAGCATGCCAGACAATGACCAAAGCTTCGACATTGACCCCTACCTGCGTTACATCTTCGGCGAGGAGAACAAGCCGAAGAAGGTCGGGGAGCAAGAGCTTCATCGGCCGGTGTAGGCACCATGGCCCATCGGCAGCGATATCGGCATGACATTCCTTGGGCGCACAATCGACATATTGCAGAGGAAGTGTGATGAGCAGGTTGCCATCCACCGTGCAAAAGATCCAGAGCTGCTCGACGGCATGATCGACGACCCACCCGAAGAGTCGCCATCACCAGCGCTCATCGAGAGCCTGATGCCCCGCAAGGAATGGGTAGAGGACCTCTACAATTCAGTCAAGACACAGCCAGCCTGTGGCTTCATTATTACCCGCGGTGGCCATGTCAACCTCGATCCCAACAATGTGGTGGCAAGGCTCGAGCGCATCCTTGGCAGAGTTGACGTCCCCGACGAAGTAGAACATCTCCAACGTTATATCTTGAGGATGCAGGTGATGGACGAAATTTGCTAACAGGCCAAAGACATGGAAATGGAGCAGTTCCGCGGAGATATCATGCACGCGATTGCACGATATCAAGCTCTTCTGGAAGATGCCCAGCAGCCCCAAGAGCCTCCCAGCGGCAGCAGCTCCGTAGGCAGAGGTGGGTCGAGACACTTGGAATGAATGACCGCAAGGGTGCTATGATTATCATGGAGTCTGAGAAGTCCATCGTCGGAAGGCTGCCAACTCAGCCTTTTAGCCTATATTTTGTTATAATTGTATGCATATGTAGGTCGTGAATGTTTTGGGCATTGCTGCATGTGGGATTTTAAATTATCCTGAATATGTAAGACAATTATTGACCGTTGCCATTGTAAATTTTCCTCAACAGCGAGCAGAGCGCGCGTAGGGACGCCAAAGCGAAGCGCTCCGCGGCCGCCTCAATGGCGAGCAAAACGCATGGACGAACGCGAGCAGAGCACGCCACGGCCGCCTTAATGACGAGAAGAGTGGGCCGCGGCCACCTCAACGGTGAGCAACCACGTGGTCAACCTTTTGGCACCCCGTGGGAGGCACGACGGTGCATCCATCGGACATGATGGTGATATCTTGACCGTGTGTGATAGTGGGCAGACACGTACACGTACATCCAAGAACGTGGGCCCACATTTCGGGCTTCTGATGCGTGGCATATGGTTGATCCATAAGAACTATTTGCGATGAGCCAGAACAATAGAAACGGGCTTTGTAGGCCCAAAACCATCAATAAATTTTGACCTTGTTTCTTGTCACATTGCATATTACAATGCAATAAGTAATTGCAAATATGTTCACACCGATCAAACTAATATGTGTTCAAACTTAGCACCGGCCTATAAAAACTACCCATTCGAAAATTACTCGACAGTTCCTCTCCTCATCACCCACAAAACTGGTCTTTCCTATCAATTCGTTCTGCCATGACCGGTAGGAGGAGTTTCGGGTGGACATATAGCCAGGCAGCAAAGACCAAGGCTGTGGAAGCACTAGAGAGGTCCTGCCACCAAGCGGCAGCCGTAGCAGAGATGTCCCAGTGCGCCGCGGAGCCCTCGAACGAGCTCTCATAGGCACCCGAGGGCTCTCACTAGCACACTCGCTGCCTCGGCGATTGCAACGAGCTTGCGTTGCTGAAGTCCTTGGCCTATGACGACAACATTCTCGTTGGCCTCATTAATCAGTAGGAGCTAGTCGATGGCTTGATGAAGCTGCTTGAGATCAGCGATGCCTCAGTTTAGAAGGCGACTGGCCTCGTCGAGCAACTCATGGGTGACAATGCAAAGCTCCTCAAGGCGCTCGCCGAGAAGAAGGAGGAGGCCACCGGCTGGAAGATGCTGCATGAGCAGAGCAGTGCCTCAGGGATGACGCTGACAGTGGTCGTCGAGGAACTAATGGGTGACTTGAGGAAGCTCTGGATCGAGCATGAGCAGGAGGTGGAGGAATCCGTGGCTACATTCAAGCAAAGTCGTGAGGAATTGAAGGAAGTGGAGGATGTCGTCGCCCGACGATCCATCGAGGAGTAGACACAGTAGCGACCCAGATCGTTGATTGCGATGTCCTTCTTCTCTTGACCCCGTGTCTTCCGGGCTTTGCCGCATGTGGCATTTTAAATTATTTGGAATATGTAAGACAATTATTATCTGCGCCATTGTAAATTTGTCATCATATTATCCGTTGCTATTTTGTTTATCGTATTATTATCCGTTGCCCTATGTGGCATATGAGTTGAAAACACGAGCAAAGCAAATGCTAACGTCGGGGTCATGGGATCACAAGAAAACACCCTCCGTCCAGGTGCTTTATTTAATCCGTGTTAAACAGGGGCTCGACCGCCATTAATGGAGAAGTTGTGAGCGGGGTGTGATATGTCTCCAACGTATCTATAATTTTTGATTGCTCCATGCTATATTATCTTCTGTTTTGGACATTATTGGGCTTTATTATCCACTTTTATATTATTTTTGGGACTAACCTACTAACCGGAGGCCTAGCCCAGAATCGCTGTTTTTTTTGCCTATTTTAGGGTTTCGGAGAAAAGGGATATCAAATGGAGTCCAAACGGAATGAAACCTTCGGGAACGTGATTTTTCGAACGAACAAGATCCAGGAGACTTGGACCCTACATCAGCAACCAACAGGGAAGCCACGAGGTAGGGGGCGCGCCTACCCCCCCCAGGGCACGCCCTCCACCGTCGTGGGCCCCCTGTTGCTCCACCGACGTACTCCTTCCTCCTATATATACCTACGTACCCCCAAACAATCAGATATGGAGCCAAAAACCCTAATTCCACCGCCATAACTTCCTGTATCCACGAGATCCCATCTTCGGGCCTGTTCCGGTGCTCCGCCAGAGGGGGCATCGATCACGGAGGGCTTCTACATCAACACCATAGCCTCTCCGATGATGTGTGAGTAGTTTACCTCAGACCTTCCGGTCCATAGTTATTAGCTAGATGGCTTCTTCTCTCTTTTTGGATCTCAATACAAAGTTCTCCCCCTCTCTTGTGGAGATCTATTCGATGTAAACTTCTTTTTGCGGTGTGTTTGTTGAGATCGATGAATTGTGGGTTTATGATCAAGTTTATCTATGAACAATATTTGAATCTTCTCTGAATTCTTTTATGTATGATTGGTTATCTTTGCAAGTCTCTTCGAATTATCAGTTTGGTTTGGCCTAATAGATTGATCTTTCTTGCAATGGGAGAAGTGCTTAGCTTTGGGTTCAATCTTGCAGTGTCCTTTCCAAGTTACAGTAGGGGCAGCAAGGCACGCATTGTATTGTTGCCATCGAGGATAACAAGATGGGGTTTTCATCATATTGCATGAGTTTATCTCTCCACATCATGTCATCTTGGTTAAGGCGTTACTCTGTTCTTATGGACTTAATACTCTAGAAGCATGCTGGATAGCGATCGATGTGTGCATTAATAGTAGTAGATGCAGGCAGGAGTCGGTCTACTTGTCTTGGACATGATGCCTATATACATGATCATACCTAGATATTCTCATAACTATGCTCAATTATGTCAATTGCTCAACAGTAATTTGTTCACCCACCGTAAAATACTTATGCTCTTGAGAGAAGCCACTAGTGAAACCTATGGCCCCCGGGTCTATCTTCATCATATTAATCTTCCAACACTTAGTTATTTTCATTGCCTTTTATTTTACTTTGCATCTTTATCATAAAAATACCAAAAATATTATCTTATCATATCTATCAGATCTCACTCTCGTAAGTGACCGTGTAGGGATTGACAACCCCTTATCGCGTTGGTTGCGAGGATTTATTTGTTTTGTGCAGGTGCGAGGGACTCGCACGTAGCCTCCTACTGGGTTGATACCTTGGTTCTAAAAAACTGAGGGAAATACTTACGCTACTTTGCTGCATCACCCTTTCCTCTTCAAGGGAAAACCAACGCAGTGCTCAAGAGGTAGCAAGAAGGATTTCTGGCGCCGTTGCCGGGGAGGTCTACGCAAAAGTCAACATACCAAGTACCCGTCACAAACCCTTATCTCCCACATTACATTTTTTTGCCATTTGCCTCTCGTTTTCCTCTCCCCCACTTCACCCTTGCTGTTTTATTCGCCCTCTCTCTCTATCCTCCCTCTCTTTTCCGTTCGCCTCTTCTCCTATTGCTCCTCTTACCAATGCTGAATCTTGTGAAATTAATGCTACCTTGTTGAATCTTGTCATGAAAGATCCGTTTTCCGGCCTTCCTAGTGAAGATGCCGCTACCCATCTAAATAGCTTCGTTGATTTGTGTGATATGCAAAAGAAGAAAGATGTTGATAATGATATTGTTAAATTGAAGCTATTTCCTTTTTCGCTTAGAGATCATGCTAAATCTTGGTTTTCGTCTTTGCCTAAAAATAGTATTGATTCTTGGAATAAGTGCAAAGATGCTTTTATCTCTAAGTATTTTCCTCCCGCTAAGATCATCTCTCTTAGAAACGGTATTATGAATTTTAAACAACTTGATCATGAACATGTTGCACAAGCTTGGGAGAGGATGAAATTAATGATACGTAATGGCCCAACACATGGTTTGAATTTGTGGATGATTATACAAATTTTTTATGCCGGATTGAATTTTGCTTCTAGAAATCTTTTAGATTCGGCCGCAGGAAGCACTTTTATGGAAATCACTTTAGTAGAAGCTACTAAACTCCTAGATAATATTATGGTTAATTATTCTGAATGGCACACTGAAAGATCTACTAATAAGAAAGTTCATGCGATAGAAGAAATTAATGTTTTGAGTGGAAAGATGGATGAACTTATGAAATTATTTGCTAATAAAAGTGTTTCTTCTGATCCTAATGATATGCCTTTGTCTACTTTGATTGAGAATAATAATGAATCTATGGATGTGGATTTTGTTGGTAGGAATAATTTTGGTAACAATGCGTATAGAGGAAACTTTAATCCTAGGCCTTATCCTAGCAATTCCTCTAATAATTATGGTAATTCCTACAACAATTCTTATGGAAATTATAATAAGATGCCCTCTGATTTTGAATCTAATATTAAAGAATTTATTACTTTGCAAAAGAATTTCAATGCTTTGATTGAAGAAAAATTGCTTAAGATTGATGAGTTGGCTAGGAACGTTGATAGAATTTCTCTTGATGCTGATTCTTTTAAACTTAGATCTATTCCTCATAAGCATGATATCAATGAGTCTCTCAAAGCCATGAGAATTTCCATTGATGAGTGCAAAGAGAGAACCGCTAGGATGCATGCTAAGAAAGATTCCTTTATAAGAGCGTGTTCTTCTAGTTTCCATGATAATAAAGATGAAGATCTAAAAGTTATTGATGTGTCCCCTATTAAATATTTGTTTTGCATTATGAATCTTGATAATGATGGGACTGAATATGATCCACCTTTACCTAGAAGGCGTTCCAAAAATTCGGAGTTTTTAGATCTTGATGCTAAAATTGATAAAAGTGGGATTGAAGAGATCAAAACTCTAGATGTTAATGAACCCACTATTTTGCATTTCAAGGAATTTAATTATGATAGATGCTCTTTGATAGATTGTATTTCCTTGTTGCAATCCGTGCTAAATTCCCCTCATGCTTATAGTCAAAATAAAGCTTTTACCAAACATATCGTTGATGCTTTGATGCAATCTTATGAAGAAAAACTTGAGTTGAAAGTTTCTATCCCTAGAAAACTTTATGATGAGTGGGAACCAACTATTAAAATTAAAATTAAAGATCATGAATGCTATGCTTTGTGTGATTTGGGTGCTAGTGTTTCCACGATTCCAAAGACTTTGTGTGATTTGTTAGGTTTCCGTGATTTTGATGATTTCTCTTTAAACTTCCACCTTGCGGATTCCACTATTAAGAAACCTATGGGAAGAATTAATGATATTATTATTTTTGCAAATAGGAATTTTGTGCCCGTAGATTTTTTTGTTCTTGACATAGATTGCAATCCTTCATGTCCTATTATTCTTGGTAGACCTTTCCTTAGAACGATTGGTGCAATTATTGATATGAAGGAAGGAAATATTAGATTCCAATTTCCGTTAAGGAAAGGAATCGAACACTTTCCTAGAAAGAAAATTAAATTACCTTATGAATCTATTATGAGAGCCACTTATGGATTGCCTACTAAAGATGGCAATACCTAGATCTATCCTTGCTTTTATGCCTAGCTAGGGGCGTTAAACGATAGCGCTTGTTGGGAGGCAACCCAATTTTATTTTTATTCCTTGCTTTTTTCTCCTGTTTAGTAACAAATAATTTATCTAGCCTCTGTTTTGGTTGTGTTTTTTGTGTTTAATTAGTGTTTGTGCCAAGTAGAACCGTTGGGAAGACTTGGGGAAAGTCTTGCTAATCTTGCTGTAAAAAACAGAAACTTTAGCGCTCACGAGAACTGCTGCTATTTTTATTGGGAAATTGATATTTAGTTAATTATTTTTGCATATGATTAATATATAAATTCCTCACGTCCAGAAATTTATTTTAGAATTTTTGGGGTTCGAGATCTTGCGCTAGCTACAGATTACTACAGACTGTTCTGTTTTGGACAGATTCTGTTTTTCTTGTGTTGTTTGCTTATTTTGATGAATCTATGGCTAGTAAAATAGTTTATAAACCATATATAAGTTGGAATACAGTAGGTTTAAAACCAATATAAATTAAGAATGAGTTCGTTACAGTACCTTGAAGTGGTCTTTTGTTTTCTTTCGCTAACGGAGCTCACGAGATTTTCTACTTTAAGTTTTGTGTTGTGAAGTTTTCAAGTTTTGGGTAAGGATTTGATGGATTATGGAAAAAAGAGTGGAAAGAGCCTAATCTTGGGGATGCCCATGGCACCCCCAAGATAATCTAAGGACACCAAAAAGCCAAAGCTTGGGGATGCCCCGAAAGGCATCCCCTCTTTCGTCTACTTCCATCGGTAACTTTACTTGGAGATATATTTTTATTCACCACATGATATGTGTTTTGCTTGGAGTGTCTTGTATGATTTGAATCTTTGCTTTATAGTTACCACAATCATATTTTCTGTACACACCTTTTGAGAGAGACACACATGATTCGTAAATTATCAGAATACTCTATGTGATTCACTTGTATCTTTTGAGTTATATAGTTTTGCTCTAGTACTTCACTTATATCTTTTAGAGCACGGTGGTGGATTTGTTTTATAGAAACTATTGATCTCTCATGCTTCACTTAGATTACTTTGAGAGTCTTAAATTGCATGGTAATTTTCTTAAATAATCCTAATATGCTAGGTATTCAAGATTAGTAAAAACTTTCTTATGAGTGTGTTGAATACTAAGAGAAGTTTGATACTTGATAATAGTTTTGAGATATGGAGATGGTGATATTAGAGTCATGCTAGTTAAGTAGTTGTGAATTTGAGAAATACTTGTGTTAAAGTTTGTCATTCCCGTAGCATGCACGTATGGTGAAACTGTTATGTGATGAAGTCGGAGCATGATTTATTTATTGATTGTCTTCCCTATGAGTGGCGGTCGGGGATGAGCGATGATATTTCCTTACCAATCTATCCCCCTAGGAGCATGCGCGTAATACTTTGCTTTGATAACTTGTAGATTTTTGCAATAAGTATATGAGTTCTTTATGACTAATGTTGAGTCCATGGATCATACGCACTCTCACCCTTCCACCATTACTAGCCTCTCTAGTACCGCGCAACTTTCGCCGGTACCATAAACCCAACATATACCTTCCTCAAAACAGCCACCATACCTACCTATCATGGCATTTCCATAGCCATTCCGAGATATATTGCCATGCAACTTTCCACTGTTCCGTTTACTATGACACACTCCATCACTATCATATTGCTTTGCATGATCATGTAGTTGACATTGTATTTGTGGCAAGGCCACCATTCATAATTCTTTCATACATGTCACTCTTGATTCATTGCATATCCCGGTACACCACCGGAGGCATTCACATAGAGTCCTATTTTGTTCTAAGTATCAAGTTGTAATTGTTGAGTTGTAAGTAAATAAAAGTGTGATGATTATCATTATTAGAGCATTGTCCCAAGTGAGGAAAGGATGATGGAGACTATGATTCCCCCACAAGTCGGGATGAGACTCCGAACGAAAAAAAATAGGCCAAAGAAGCCCAAATAAAAAAGGAGGCCATAAAAAAGAAAAGGCCCAAATAGAAAAATATGAGAGAAAAAGAGAGAAGGGACAATGCTACTATCCTTTTACCACACTTGTGCTTCAAAGTAGCACCATGATCTTCATAATAGAGAGTCTCCTATGTTATCACTTTGATATACTAGTGGGAAATATTCATTATAGAACTTGGCTTGTATATTCCAATGATGGGCTTCCTCAAAATGCCCTAGGTCTTCGTGAGCAAGCGAGTTGGATGCACACCCACTTAGTTTCTTTTTGAGCTTTCATATACTTATAGCTCTAGTGCATCCACTACTGAAAAAGGGCTGCTAGTGGCGCACCTGTTTTCGCTACTAATGGCGCACTACAGGTGCGCCACTAGCACCACGCCATTAGATTTTTTTACTAATGGCGCACCACCGGTCACTATGGCTTAATCTCGGGTCAATATGCTTAATCTCGGGTCAAATCACACTCTATGGTCAAACTTCCCAAAAGGTCACCCATCCTCACACTACTCCAGCCCGAGCACGCTTAACTTCGTAGTTCTATCCAACCCCAGCACCACCTTACTTCACAAGCACTTGTTGATATATTTATCATATAATCCTATTAAACCTTGCTGATGTCTAGGACTTAGTTCATGAGTATGATGAAATTTTGAAAAAATATTTCAAACTTCCCGGTCATATTACGTATCATATTTTGAAAAATAATTCAATTTTTTTCAAAACCAATTTTTTTCTGTTACTAGTGGCGCACCTAGCATACGGTGCGCCACTAGTAAGTTTGAAATTTTTTGAATTTTTTTGCTTCCGGATCTTAAAAGCCCCGTAACTTTTTTCAGTTAGGTTTTTGGGGATTTTGAAAATGTTTAACGGGGTTGGATGTAACTTTTCGAGTAGATGCTTTTTCATATAGAAAACTTTTTAATCCGAGTTCGTATGCAAAAGTTATGCCCATTTTACAAATTCCAGAGAGACTTTGCAAATAAAGTCAAAATTCATATTTGTAAATTTTCCCAACAACTAGACCACATATCACATGGGAAACTTATTTTCTTTTATTTTTTTGACATTTCCATCAATTTCTTTTATTTTTTTAAACTGAAAAGATGGTCCACG
>NC_041384.1:480668558-480684188 GCF_002162155.2 Triticum dicoccoides | reverse complement strand
TGGGAGTGGTGCGCCATTGCTAGTTAAACTAGTAATGGCGCACCACACCCACGGTGCGCCATTACTAGTTTTGAAAAAAAAACAAATTCTGAAAAAAATTGAAAAAAACTTAGTAATGGCGCACCAGTTGACAGTGCGCCATTACTAGTTTTAACTAGTAATGGCGCACTGTCCGCTGGTGCGCAATTACTAGTTTTGAAAAAATAAATAAAAAAATTTGAAAAAATTTGAATTTTTTTTACTAGTGGCGCACCGTGGATGTGGTGCGCCATTACTGGTTTAACTAGTAATGGCGCACTATCCACTGGTGCGACATTACTAGTTTTGAAAAAAATGAAAAAAAATTGTTACTAATGGCGCACCGTGGATGTGGTGCGCCATTAGTATTTGGACACTAATGGCGCACCTACACATGGTACGCCAATAGTATATACTAATGGCGCACCACATGTCTGGTGCACCATTAGTGGCCATATCATCTATAGCCCTTTTCCTAGTAGTGATCCGTTGCATGGCAATCCCTACTCACTCACATTGATATCTATTTATGGGCATCTCCATAGCCCGTTGATACGCCTAGTTGATGTGAGACTATCTTCTCCATTTTGTCTTCTCCACAACCACCATTCTATTCTACCTATAGTGCTATGTCCATGGCTCACGCTCATGTATTGCGTGAAGATTGAAAAAGTTTGAGAATGTCAAAAGTATGAAACAATTGCTTGGCTTGTCATCGGGGTTGTGCATGATTTAAATACTTAGTGTGGTGAAGATAGAGCATAGCCAGACTATATGATATTGTAGGGATAACTTTCTTTGGCCATGTTATTTTGAAGAGACATAATTGCTTAGTTAGTACGCTTGAAGTATTATTATTTCTATGTCAATATTGAACTTTTATCTTGAATCTTTCGGATCTGAATATTCATGCCACAATTAAGAAGAATTACATTGAAATTATGCCTAGTAGCATTCCACATCAAAAATTCTGTTTTTATCATTTACCTACTCGAGGACGAGAAGGAATTAAGCTTGGGGATGCTTGATACGTCTCCAACGTATCTATAATTTTTTTATTGCTCCATGCTATATTATCTTCTGTTTTGGACATAATTGGACTTTATTATCCACTTTTATATTATTTTTGGGACTAACCTACTAACCGGAGGCCCAACCCAGAATTGTTATTTTTTGCCTATTTTAGGGTTTCAAAGAAAAGGAATATCAAACGGAGTCCAAACGGAATGAAACCTTCGGGAACGTGATTTTGGAACAAACAAGATCCAGGAGACTTGGACCCTACGTCAAGCAACCAACAGGGAAGCCATGAGGTAGGGGGGGCGCCTACCCCCCCCCAGGGCGCGCCCTCCACACTCGTGGGCCCCCTGTTGCTCCACCGAGGTACTCCTTCCTCCTATATATACCTACGTACCCCCAAACGATCAGATATGGAGCCAAAAGCCTAATTCCACCGCCGTAACTTCCTGTATCCACGAGATCCCATCTTGGGGCCTATTCCGGAGCTCCGCCGGAGGGGGCATTGATCACGGAGGGCTTGTACATCAACACCATAGCCTCTCCGATGATGTGTGAGTAGTTTACCTCAGACCTTTGGGTCCATAGTTATTAGCTAGATGGCTTCTTCTCTCTTTTTGGATCTCAATACAAAGTTCTCCCCTCTCTTGTGGAGATCTATTCGATGTAATCTTCTTTTTGCGGTGTGTTTGTTGAGACCGATGAATTGTGGGTTTATGATCAAGTTTATCTATGAATAATATTTGAATCTTCTCTGAATTCTTTTATGTATGATTGGTTATCTTTGCAAGTCTCTTCGAATTATCAATTTTGTTTGGCCTACTAGATTGATCTTTCATGCAATGGGAGAAGTGCTTAGCTTTGGGTTCAATCTTGCGATGTCCTTTCCCAGTGACCGTAGGGGCAGCAAGGCATGTATTGTATTGTTGCCATCGAGGACAACAAGATGGGGTTTTCATCATATTGCATGAGTTTATCCCTCTACATCATGTCATCTTGCTTAAGGCGTTACTCTGTTCTTATGAACTTAATACTCTGGATGCATGCTGGATAGCGGTCGATGTGTGGAATAATAGTAGTAGAAGCAGATAGGAGTCGGTCTACTTGTCTTGGACGTGATGCCTATATACATGATCATACCTAGATATTCTCATAACTATGCCCAATTCTGTCAATTGCTCAACAGTAATTTGTTCACCCACCGTAAAATACTTATGATCTTGAGATAAGCCACTAGTGAAACCTATGGCCCCCGGGTCTATCTTCATCTTATTAATCTTCCAACACTTAGTTATTTTCATTGCCTTTTATTTTACTTTGCATCTTTATCATAAAAATACCAAAAATATTATCTTATCATATCTATCAGATCTCACTCTCGTAAGTAACCGTGTAGGGATTGACAACCCCTTATCGCGTTGGTTGCGAGGATTTATTTGTTTTCTGCAGGTGCGAGGGACTCGCGCGTAGCCTCCTACTGGATTGATACCTTGGTTCTCAAAAACTGAGGGAAATACTTACGCTACTTTGCTGCATCACCCTTTCCTCTTCAAGGGAAAACCAACGCAGTGCTCAAGAGGTAGCAGGGTGGGCGGCTGGTGGATGGAGGTCAAAGAGCTCACTTCCCGGTGAGCATGGGCATCCTTGCTGCTCACACGTGTCCTGTCAACCTTGTGAGGTGGACAGGATGCACGCGTCCCATCGAGCCTGTGCGGCGGACTGCTCGCACGCGTCCCGTCGAGCCTGCATGGCAAACTTCTCGCGCTCGTCCCGTCTAATCAAACAGCTGCACGCACGCCACCGATTATGGTTTAATTTTGGCACAAAATACAAAGATGACCAATGAACAAGGACGGAGGTAGTACTATCCCATAAGAAAAGAGGGACGTGTGGCCGCACTTAAATGGTTACGGGAACACATGGTTCATATAATACAACCATTTGCAATATTAATGTGTCAGCTATTTGTTTCAAAAGGACTTTGTTGGCTATTAATGTGTGCGCCTTGTCTCAAACTGGACGATTTTTTTACCACGACATATATGTGTCATGTCATGAAACCATGCCAAGTTTCATGTTTTTTGGGTGAGTTTTCGATTTACTAGGATTTCAGAATCGAGGTTCTCAATGTTTCAGGACGACGATAAGTTTGTAATTCATTCCCATTCCTTCAGAGACCTAAACATGCACCCAATGACACATGTACGATTTTCCATCCATTTTGCTTCACTGGAGCATGTTCTTGTAGTTCAAATTTGAATTATGGACTACATTAAATGCCTAAAAACTCAATTAATATATAAAATGGCCAAACGAACCATGAATAGTTTGAAATTTCAGCACGACACTCCTATTATTCTATGTTGCCTGTAGAAAACAAAGTTCAAGGCGAGAAGAGGCAGCGATTATCGTTTTGCCCACAAGAGGGGCATGTTTCCCTATCGGAACCACGAGGGTTGCGAGAAGCTTCAGTTTGTAAGAGGCTTGTAATATAGCTTGGCCCAAATTGGACAATTATTTTACCACAACATATATGTGCCATGTAGTGAGACCATGCCAAGTTTCATGATTTTCTAGTGAGTTTTGGATTTATGGATAATTAAAAACCGAGATTCACAATTTTGTGGCTGAGCCAGGACGCCGAGATGGTAGAATTCATTCTCATTCCTTCCATGGGACCTAAACATGCACCCCCAAGGACAGATCTACATTTTTTCTAGCCATTTTGGTGCACTAGAGCATGTATTTGTAGTTCAGATTTGAATTATGGACATTAAATGCCTAGAAAACTTAATTAATGAATAAAAAAGGTCAAACAAACCCTGGATAATTTCCAATTTCAGCATGAATCTCACATTGGTCCATGTTGCGTGTAGAACAAAATACAAGGCTAGAAGAGGGAGCGATTATCGTTTCGCCCACAAGGGGACACGTTTCCCTATCAAAACCATGAGGGTTCTTGTCACAGGCTCCGGTTTGTAAGAGGTTTGTAATAAAGCTTGGCCCAAATTGGACAATGTTTTTACCACGACATATATGTGCCATGACGTGACAGCATGCCAACTTTCATGACTTTTTGGTGAGTTTTGGATTTATGGGGATTTAAAAACCGAGATTCCAAATGTTTGAGGACGAGCCGGGATGGCGGTACGGTTGTAATTCATTCCCATTCCTGGCATGGGACCTAAACATGCACCCAAGGACACATGTATAATTTTTCTAGCCATTTTGGTGAACTGGAGCATGTATTTGTAGTTCAGAATATAATTATGGACATTGAATGCCTAGGAAACTCAATTAGTGTATAAAAAGGCGAAAGAACCCTGAATAAGTTTAAATTTCAGCACGGATATCCTGTCGTTCCATGTTGCATGTAGAAGAAAATACAAGGCAAAAAGAGGAAGTGGTTATCGTTCCGCCCAAAGGGGGACATGTTTCCCTATCGGAACCATGAGGCTTCTTTAGAGAAACACCGGTTTGTAAGAGGCTTGTAATAAAACATGCGCCAAAACGGACAAGAAAATTCCTCGACATATATGTGCCATGTCGTGACACCATGCCAAGTTTTACGATTTTCAGGTGAGTTTTGGATTTACGGGGATTTAAAACTGATATTCTTCTCACAAAATGTTTTCAAATAGCACACGGTTCACTCACGAAAGCCGTGGGCCTACCAAACCGTGGCCGATGCCCCCCTGCTGCGCGCGTGAACTGAGTCGTGCGTTCTGATTGGCCAGAACCTGAACCCCACAGATCGTATGTCTGCATCATTGGATGCTCCCATATCAAACGGAAATCCTCATCCCTTTTGATGGCACATGCAGTTCCGGTTGTGATTTTATTTATATGGGTAAGCACTGTGCGCATGTTGTCGTGCTAGCTCATGCTTCCTTCTCTACTAAGTTTTATATATTAATGTTGTTATATATCCAAACACGCTACCGTTTCCCGCCACTCCTCTCATCGGTTTCCCGCCTCTTCTCCCATCGTTTTCCCGCTGCCAGTCTCAGTGCTCATTAAAGGCTAGGCGGCGACACACCGGCCATGTAAATATCGCACATAGTTTCTAAAGCACAAATGTGTGTGATAGTAGGGAGTAGGTCCCATAGGGTGACCAGCGTGAAATGCCTTAAAGGCAAGGAGGCAATTCCTATCAGCAAAGGGTGGCCTCCCATCTGCTAGCCTAGTCGAATCGAATGCAGAAGTTAAGCGTGCTCGGGCTGGAGTAGTCTAAGGACGGGTGACCCGATGGCAAGTTGCATATCTCAAGCTTCATTTAAATGCTATGGCACGATCATTATAGAGATAAATGTCTCTATAGTGACCTGTCATGGCGATTATATAAACCTTAGGATCCTTGTTTTGCTAATTTGTAGACTATGTTTTTATTGGTTATTTTTTGTTCAGAAAAAATCAAAGAATGATCGACTCTATACTGACCTGTCATGGCGATTATATAAACCTTGGGATCCTTGTTTTGCTAATTTGTAGACTATGTTTTTATTGGTTATTTTTTGTTCTCAAAAATCAAAGAATGATCGACATCTGTAGGCCCACACAAATTATCCCTTTAACTCAACGCACAAGAAGGGTTTACTCTTTGCTATGTGTGTTATGTTAGAGCAAATCAAGTTTCAGCACATGCATTGGACGGCACCCGGCCCCTAGCCCCCCCCCATCCGCCTCGAAGTTGCGTTCCCGACATCGTACGTCTTTAACCTAGCCGCGGGGGGTACGATGTTCAGTTTGTAATGTTACTAATGTAGTTGGTGCCCCATCGAACTTGTGCTTCCGGGATTTGAACAAATCACACACCAGGCCGTACATTTTTTTTTCTTGTCGCGTGCAGGGCATAGGGGGTCAGGTGTTTTGATCGAGCATGTCTCCCTTGTGCGGTTTATAGACGCCGCACATATCTGTGGGCTCCATGAGGTATATATATTATCCTTGACCGATAAAGATGGGGGCCCACACAATATATCTCTTTGACCCAACACACGAGAAGGGTTTGACCATGATGGTTTCCTATTGCTATGTGTGCCATGTTAGACCAAATAAAGTTTGAGTGCATGCGTTGGATGACACCCCCCCGTGCTGCCTCGAAGTTGGGAAACCGACATCGTACGTACTGAACCAGGCTTGGGGTCGGGTACGGTGTTCGGTTTGTAATGTAGTTGGTGGCCCATCGAAGTTGTGCATTTGAGATTTAAACACACATCACACGCCACTGTACCCATACATATTTTTGGGCGGCATGCAGTGTATACAGGTTCTTCTGATCGACCACGTGTCCCTTGTGCGGTTTTTTGTGACGACATGCATATCTGTGGGCTCCCCGAGTGTATATATATCATCCCTTTGACTGATAAAGAGGGGTATGTGTTGGCCATGAACGGATTCCTCCTAGTTCGTGTTAGGACCGGTCACCATCACATGTCATTTAACCAAAGCTCGAGCTCATGCGTTGTCAGGATGCCCTCCCACATGCTCGGATTGCTAGGTTCGACCGACACCATACCCTGCATATCTCGTCCTTAACTACCTGGCTTCATTGGTTGTTATCTGCATCAAGAGGCAGGCACCACACCTAAATTGTATATTATTCTATATTGAAAACACTCATCACCCCTTCCAATGTACATCATTTTGGGCCGCATGCAAGAGGTGCTGGTTTTGTGGTCCCTCGTGCGATTTTTTATGATGGTTCAATCTATTGGCCCAAGCGGTTTATCGACAACAACAGTTGTCATTTGACCAAACGAGATTCACTGGTCCGTGTTATGGTAGGTCATGACGATATGCATGTATGACCAAAGTATCATTACGTGCATCCGCCCCGCTGACATGAAGTGGGAGGTGGGTTCGGGTTTTCGGGTTTGCGAGGCAGGTGCCACCAAAGTTGTGCATTGTGTATTTAAAGTTTTAAACAACACACCCTATATTCCTACATATATTTGGCCACTTCCAGGTGGTTCTTGACTTCTGGCCCCTCTTATTGATCTTCGACGATGCGCCCAACCATGGACCCGCGCGGTCAAAGTTGTGCATTGGAATTTTGAACATCACAGACCACCCTTTTCACTCATATATATTTGGGCCACATGCTAGTGTGGTTGTCTTCTGACCCTCTCTAACATTTTTTGCTGCAAAGACTCTGATGACGCTCAACGGACACGGGTATAATGTCTTAACCGTGTGCGATGCAAGTGCGCTGTGAATCACCATGACTGCGCAAGCGCGAGCAAAGGTGGAAGTACTAGCTTAACCGTGTGCGATGCAAGTGCGCTGTAAAATCACCACGACTGCGCAAGTGCGAGCAAAGGTGGAGGTACTGGCTTAACCGTGCGCGATGCAAGTGCGCTGTAAAATCACCACCTGTGCAAGCTAAAGGCGAGTAGTTTATTTAGATTAAATTCCACGTCCACGTCTAAAAATTAGGACGAACCGTGTGCGATAGACCAGCTAGCTAGAAATTTAAAAAAAAACTACCTGCCTTGAGTGTTGCAAAAAAATCTGCGGTTCTGCCACTTTTCCTTATTATCATACACACATATTCTTATTGGACCGTGCGTGATCTTGGGTACTCCTGCCCCGCATCAATTCCTTTACCCAAATTTTAGTAGCCGCCATACTCCAACCGCCGCCCACACTCCTCCAGCACCCACAAAGGTTCTTCCAAGGTGAAACAGCCCATCTGTGACATCAGAGAGCGCACCATGGGTTTGTGCTCTTCCAACTGGAAGGATCCAGTCCATGACATGTGAGAAAACATCCTATCAGCAAATCCTACCTTTTCTAGCTTGCCAACCCGTACCCTCTCTTGTAGTAGCATTTGTCGTGCAATGTTTTAACTGTGTCGTGTTTAATTATTTCAGTTATGCAAAAATGTATTGTTCAATAGGGCTGTGTGATGTTTAAGTATGAATTATCCACTTTAGTTTCACGAATGGCTATATTTGGTTATTTATAGTGAGTAGATGCCTTATTTATCTATATTTGGTTGTTTGGTTAGTTGAAGTGGGCATTTTTCCAGTTATCAAGCAGATGCCTTGTTTATATGTATTTGGTTCTTAGGTTGGTTGCAGTGAGCATTTGTCCAGTTATCAAGAAGATGCCTTGTTTATGTGTATTTGGTTGTTAGGTTGGTTGCGGTGAGCATTTGTCCAGTTTTCAAGCAGATGCCTTATTTATCTGTATTTGCTTGTTAGGTTGGTTGCAATGAGCATTTGTCCAGTTTTCAAGCATATGCCTTGTTTATCTGTGTTTGCTTGTTAGGTTGGTTGTAGTGAGACTTTATATAGTTTTTAATGGTTATATTTGGTTGTTATACTAGTCATTTATGCCTTGTTTATTTTAGTCATTCACAATGTGATGTTTATGTGCAAGTTGGAACTGTGCCGCTCGATTGCATAAATACCAGTTTGAACGGCTATATTTGGTTCTAGTTATGTCTGGTGTAGTTAACACATGCCCTTCATTTCAGTTTTACACATTTATCTAGTGTGATGTTTAAGCACTACCTACGTTCTATTCATTTTCAACAATACCAGTTTGAATTGCAATATTTGATGGTTGTTAAGCCTTTTGTCAGTAACATTCCCTTCCATTTTATATTTGCTTTAACAGCATGCTGAAACCAACACATTCAAGCTATCATTTGGAGATATTGTTGTTTACCTTTGCTATATTTGTTTGATGTTAAGGTTGTTGTACTTATCATGCCTTTCCACTACTTATGCAGGACAACAACAAGAGTGACCACCATTTTCCACCAAGGTTAGTTTCATCCCTCGGCTTGTACTCCCCCCATCATTCCATAATGTAGTGCATATAGATCCAGGCCTCGACACTTGTTAGCTTCTAATATTGACTTGTTGCTTGTAGGTACATATGCCCTTGGCAAGGATCCATGCATCGAGCCTTTTGCGTATGGGGCAATGAGATATTCATGAACAAGCATCAAGTGAGGAAACTGATAAGGATTATTAGCAAAAATATACGAATGGTGGCAAGCAAACTATTTTTTTATGCTCTATCCAACACAACAATGAGCTGTAGGATGGTAACTACAAACTCTGTAGCCTTCTCATTTTACTGCCCATAATGAGTTGTTGGACAACAATGTCTAAGTCTTTTTCGTTCGCAGTGGTTCCCGAAGCAGTTCACTCAAGATTACCTCGCAAAGTACATGATTGGTGGACACACAATGAAGGTTAAAGTATTTCATCTAGACTACAATGACCAACACGAAGTCCTAATGAAGACAGTGAAGGATGTACGAGCAGCCATCACAAGGGGTTGGCCTAGAGACATGCACACATTATGCATGGAGGAGGGCACGATATGGGCATTCTGCTTCACCTTCTCCAGCAACCAGGATGTCTTTCGCATCTCTCTTTACAGTCTCTAGTACAACTGCGGTTCATCATTCTTTACTTGGTGCTTCTGTAGTTCTTCAGTATATGTACATGTGCATCAAATTATGCATTCGTGGTTGAACCTATATTTGTAATAAACATGGTTGGATATGAAATAAGTGATTGCCTACTTTCAAATTCAAAACATGTGATTCTTAAATTAGGGATTACACTTCACACGGTTTGCGAAAGCGAAACGACTGCGATAGGCATGGAGATCAGACACGTTTCTAGGATCCACTACGTGTGCAATCAACCTCTACTGCACACATGATCAGCCAAGAAAAAACGTGTGTGATTAACAATAGCATCCCACACAGTTCTTTCTTATTAAATGTTTGTGATAGTCACCTTATCACACATGATTCGCAACTATGGATTTTTTGTGATGTTGTGCGCATCACAAACGTTTGGTCATAGAAGAACGCGTGCAATAGGTCTTCACCCGACGCGGGTATGATGGATGAATCATGTGGGGTGTATTCAAGCTTCACATATAGTTTTCTAGTGACAACTATGTGTACTCTTACATCAAATCGCATACAGTCGAGGAAAAGTAAATGTGTGTGATTGTCTACTTCTATAATCGTGAACTGTTTGTGATGGGTCGCGCATAGTAAACCGTAGCACCACATAATACCGACTGCGATGGCAATGCGAGCACAAACGAGTTGCAAGGATGGAGCATTTCGGATATTCGAGATATCAGAAATAGTTTGGTAGGGACAACTGTATGCATCAAGGCTCCCTATCCCCGACGGTTTCTAGATCATGTGGGAAGGGCCCCCCTATCTCAGTCATTCACTTGGCGATGGTTCAAAATGTCTTCGCGGAAAGGGGTTAAAAACCGTTTGTATAGCACCTCGCAAAAACAAGTGTCTTGAGGTCACGGGAGAAGTCATGTTGCAAGTTATGATGTGAACTTGATATGTGTTCGATATTTTGATGATATGTATGTTGTGATTCCCTTAGTGGTGTCATCTGAACGTCGACTACATGGAACTTCACCATCTTTGGGCCTAAGGGAATGCATTGTGGAGTATTTATTAGATGATGGGTTCCTAGAGTGACAAAACTTAAACCCTAGTTTAAGTGCTACTTCGTAAGGGACCGATTTGGATCCAAATGTTTAATGCTATGGTTAGATTTTATCTTAATACATTTCTCGTAGTTGCGGATGCTTGTGAGGGGGTTAATCATAAGTGGGAGGTTTGTTCAAGTAAGAACAACACCCAAGCACCGATCCACCCACATATCAAATTATCAAAGTAGCAAACGCAAATCAAACCAACATGATGAAAGTGACTAGATGAAATTCCCATGTGCCCTCAAGAACACTTTGCTTATTATAAGAGACCGTTTTGGTCTGTCCTTCGCCACTAAAGGGTTGGGCTACCTTGTTGCACTTTATTTAATGTTACTATTACTTGTCCGTTACAAATTACCTTGCTATCAAACTACCTATTATCGACTATTTTAGTGCTTGCAGAAATTAGCTTGCTAAAAACACTTGTCATTTCCTTCTCCTCCTTGTTGGGTTCGACATTCTCACTTATCGAAAGGACTACGATTGATCCCCTATACTTGTGGGTCATCAAGACTCTTTTCTGGTGCCGTTGCTGGGGAGTGAAGCGCTCTTGGTAAGCGGAAATTGGTAAGGAAAAATTATTACTATGTTCTGAAATTTATTATCACTTGTTACTATGGAAACCCATCCTTTGAGGTGTTTGTTTCGGGTATCTTCACCTTGACTGGAAGAACAATTAGTTGCCCCTCAACCTAATGCACCTACTGAAAATATTGGTTATGGGATTCCTTTGGGTATGACAGAACAACTGCTAGCTAATCGTTATGCAGGAGAAAGAACTAAACATCCTGATATGCATTTGATATATGTGAATGAAAATTTTGTATTGTTTAAGCTTGCAGGTTTATCTGGAGATGAAGCTAAGAAGAAGGTACGGTTGGGAACAACGCATGGAAAACAAAAAAATTCTACGCACACGCGAGATCTATCCATGGAGATTCATAACAATGAGGGGCAGAGTGTGTCTATGTACCCTCGTAGACCATAAGCAGAAGCGTTTGTTAACGCGGTTCATGTAGTCAAACTTATTCTCGATCCAACCGATCAAGTACAGAACATACGACACCTCCGTGCTCAACACACGTTTAGCTCGGTGACGTCCTCACCTTCTTGATCCAACAAGATGGAGAAGTAGTGGATGAGTTCTGGCAGCACGATGGCGTGCTAACGATGGTGGTAACGCTATCTCTGCAGGGCTTCGCCTAAGCACTACGAAAATATGACCGACGGACGAAACTGTTGGGGGGGGGGGGCGCACACTGCTAAGAGATTGTCGTGGCCTATGTGTGGCGCCCCCTCCCACATATATATAGGTGGGGGAGAGGGGAGGCAGCCAGGCACACCACAAAGGTGGTCGGCCAGCCCTAGAGCTCCAGCCCTGGCATGCGCCCCCTACCATAATTCCCCTAAGGGGAAAGGAAAGAGGAGAAGAGGGAAGGAAGGAGGAGACCTATTCCCCTCTTTCCTTCTCTACACTAGGGCCGGCTGCCACAAAGGGGCGCACCAGCCCCTTGTGGGCTGGTGTGCTCCCTTCTCTTGGCCCATATGGTCCATAGACCTCCTGGGGCTTACCGGAACCCCTTCCGCTCACCCGATGACTACCCGGTACTCCCTGAAACCCTTTCGGTGTACAAATAGTATCGTCCTATATATCAATCTTTACCTCCAGACCATTCCGGAGCTCCTCGTCATGTCCGTGATCTCATCCAGGACTCCAAACACCATTCGGTCACCAAATCATATAACTCATATAATACTATATCATCAATGAACGTTAAGCGTGCGGACCCTACGGATTCAAGAACTATGTAGACATGACCGAGACACCTCTCTGGTTAATAACTAATAGAGGAACCTGGATGCCCATATTGGCTCCTACATATTCTTTGAAGATCTTTATCGGTTGAACCTTATGACAACATACGTTATTCCCTTTGTCCATCGGTATGTTACTTGCACGAGATTCGATCGTCGGTATCTTCAAAACCTAGTTCAATATTGTTACCGGCAAGTCTCTTTACTCGTTCCGTAATACATCATCTTGTAACTAACTCCTTAGTCACTTTGCGTGTAAGGCTTCTTATGATGTGTATTACCGAGAGGGCCCAGAGATACCTCTCCGATACTCGGAGTGACAAATCCTAATCTCGATTTGTGCCAACTCAACAAACACCTTCGGAGATACCTATAGAGCATATTTATGATCAACCAGTTACATTGTGACATTTGATAGCACACAAGGTATTCCTCCGGTATCCGGGAGTTGCATAATCTCATAGTCGAAGGAATATGTATTTGACATTAAGAAAGCAATTGCCATAAACTGAACGATCAATATGCTAAGCTAACAGATGGGTCTTGTCCATCACATCATTCTCCTAATGATGTGATATCGTTTATCAAATGACAACTCATGTCTATGGTTAGGAAACCTTAACCATCTTTTGATCAATAAGCTAGTCTAGTAGAGGCTCACTAGGGACACGGTATTTGTTTATGTATCCACACATGTATTTAAGTTTCTGGTCAATACAATTCTAGCATGAATATTAAACCTTTATCATGATTAAGGAAATATAATAATAACCATTTTATTATTGCCTCTAGGGCATATTTCCATTAGTCTGCCACTTGCACTAGAGTCAATAATCTAGTTCACATCGCCATGTGATTAAAACCCATAGTTCACATTGCCATGTGACCAACACCCAAAGAGTTTACTAGAGTCAATAATCTAGTTCACATCACCATGTGATTAACACCCAAAGAGTACTGAGGTGTGATCATGTTTTGCTTGTGAGAGAAGTTTAGTCAACGGGTTTGTCACATTCAGATCCGTATGTAACTTGCAAATTTCTATGTCTACAAATGCTTTGCATGGAGCTACTCTAGCTAATTGCTCCCACTTTCATTACGTATCCAGATTGAGACTTAGAGTCATCTGAATCGGTGTCAAAGATTGCATCAATGTAACCCTTTATGACTAACTCTTTATCACTTCCATAACGGAGAAATATTTCCTTAGTCTTCTTAGGTAACTAAGGATGACCATCGTCCATTGATCTACACCTGGATCACTATTGTACCCCCTTGCCAAACTCATGGCAAGGTACACAATAGATCTGGTACACAGTATGACATAGTTTATAGAACCTATGGCTGAGGCATAGGGAATGACTTTCATTCTCTCTCTATCTTCTGTCGTGGTCGGGCTTTGAGTCTTACTCAACTTCACACCTTATAATATAGGCTAGAACTCTTCCTTTGACTGATCCATTTTGAACACCTTCAAAATCTTTGTCATGGTATGTACTCATTGAAATCTTATCAAGCATCTCGATCTATCTCTATAGATCTTGATGCCTAATATGTAAGCAGCTTCACCGAGGTCTTTCATTGAAAAATTCTTATTCAAGTATCCTTTTATGCTATCCAGAAATTATATATCATTTCTAATCAACAATATGTCATCCACATATAATATCAGAAATGCTTGTGATGCCCCTGATTTGACCGTACACTAATCATACACGCGAATGTAAGATCAAGATCAAGGACTCACAGGAAGATATCACAACACAACTCTAGACACAAATTAAAATAATACAAGCTTTATATTACAAGCCAGGGGCCTCAAGGGCTCGAACACATAAGCTCGAACATAGACGAGTCAGCGGAAGAAACAATATATGAGTACAGACATAAGTTAAACAAGTTTCCATAAGATGGCTAGCACAAATTAGCAACGATTGAAAAGGCAAGGCCTCCTACCTGGGACCTCCTAACTACTCTTGGTCGTCGGTGGCCTGCACGTAGTAGTAGGCACCCTAAGTGTAGTAGGAGTCATCGTCTACAGTGGCGTCTGGCTCCGAGGCTCCAGCATCTGGTTGCGACATCCGAGAAGAATGGAAAAGGGGGGAATGGGAGCAAATAAACCGTGAGTACTCATCCAAAGTACTCGCAAGCAAGGATCTACATTACATATGCATCGGTATCAATGAAATGGGTAGTATCTATGGACTGAACTGTAGAATGCCAGAATAAGAGGGGGATAGCTAGTCCTATCGAAGACTATGCTTCTGGCAGCCTCCATCTTGAAGCATGTAGAAGAGAGTAGCTGGTAAGTTCACCAAGTAACAACGTATAGCATAATCCTACCCGACGATCCTCTCCTCGTCGCCCTGTTAGAGAGCGATCACTGGGTTGTATCTGGCACTTGAAAGTGTGTGATTTATTAAGTATCCAGTTCTAGTTGTCATAAGGTCAGAATACAACTCCGAGTCATCCTTTTACCGAGGGACATGGCTATTCGAATAGATAAACTTCCCTACAGGGGTGCACCACATTATCCAACACACTCGATCCCTCTGGCCGGACACACTTTCCTGGGTCATGCCCGGCCTCGGAAGATCAACATGTCGCAGCCCTACCTAGGCTCAATAGAGAGGTCAACTCGCTGGTGTAAATCCTAAGCACGCAGGCGTCTGGGCCCATCGCCTGTTGCACACCTGCACGTCGCGTACGCAGCCGGTGAGCAGACCTAGCAACCTCCATTACAAAGGAAGTTACATTACGTGGTCCAACCCGGCACGCGTCGCTCAGTCACTGACGTCAAGAAGGCTTCGGATGATACCACGATGTCGAGTGCCCATAACTGTTCCCGCGTAGTTGGTTAGTGCGTATAGGCCAGTGGCCAGACTCAAATCAAATATCCAGATCTACCTTAGTGTGTTATTAGAAGTATCCGCGGTCGCCGACCAGGGACCAAGCCCACCTGTCTCATAGGTGGTTGATACATCTCCAACGTATCTATAATTTTTGATTGCTCCATGTTATATTATCTACTGTTTTGGACATTATTGGGCTTTATTATCCACTTTTATATTATTTTTGGGACTAACCTATTAACCGGAGGTCCAGCCCAGAATTGTTGTTTTTTGCCTGTTTTAGGGTTTCGAAGAAAAGCAAACGGAGTCCAAATGGAATGAAACCTTCGGGAACGTGATTTTCTCAACAAACAAGACCCGGGAGACTTGGACCCTACATCAAGATACAAGAGAGGAGGCCATGAGGTAGGGGGCGCGCCTACCC
>NC_041384.1:480653125-480668406 GCF_002162155.2 Triticum dicoccoides | reverse complement strand
CCCCTGTTGCTCCACTAATGTACTCTGTGACACCCTCGATTTGATCGTACACTAATCATACACACAAACATGTATGATCAAGATCAGGGACTCATAGGAAGATATCAGAACACAACTCTACAAATAAAATAAGTCATACAAGCATCATATTACAAGCCAGGGGCCTCGAGGGCTCGAATACAAGAGCTCGATCATAGACGAGTCAGCGGAAGCAACAATATCTGAGTACAGACATAAGTTAAACAAGTTTGCCTTAAGAAGGCTAGCACAAACTGGGATACAGATCGAAAGAGGCGTAGGCCTCCTGCCTGGGATCCTCCTAAACTACTCTTGGTCGTCGTCAGTGGGTACACGTAGTAGTAGGCACCTCCCGAGTAGTAGTCGTCATGGACAGTGGCGTCTGGCTCCTGGACTCCATCGCCTGGTCGCAGCAATTGGGTATAGGAAGGGGGAAAATGGGGAGCAAAGCAACCGTGAGTACTCATCCAAAGTACTCGCAAGCAAGGAGCTACACTACATATGTATGCATTGGTATCAAATGGAAAAGGGGTCTCATATGTGGACTGAACTATAGAATGCCGGAATAAGAGGGGGATAGCTAGTCTTGTCGAAGACTACGCTTCTGGCCTCCTCCATCTTGCAGCATGTTGAAGAGAGTAGAAGGTAAGTCCACCAAGTAGCATCGCATAGCATATTCCTACCCGGCGACCCTCTCCTCGTCGCCCTGTTAGAGAGCGGTCACCGGGTTGTATCTGGCACTTGAAAGGGTGTGTTTTATTAAGTATCCGGTTCTAGTTGTCATAAGGTCAAGGTACAACTCCAAGTCGTCCTATTACCGAAGATCACGGCTATTCGAATAGTTTAACTTCCCTACAGAGGTGCACCACATTTCCCAACATGCTCGATCCCCTTTGTCCGAACACACTTTCCTGGATGATGCCCGGCATCGGAAGATCAACACGTCGCAGCCCCACCTAGGCACAACAGAGAGGTCAGCACGCCGGTCTAAATCCTATGCGCGCGGGGGTCTGGGCCCATCGCCCATTGCACACCTGCACGTTACGTGGGCGGCCGGAGAGCAGACCTAGCAACCTCCATTACAAAGGAAGTTACGTTACGTGGTCCAAGCCGGCGCGCGCCGCTCAGTCGCTGATGTCACGAAGGCTACGGCTGATACCACGACGTCGAGTGCCCATAACTGTTCCCGCGTAGTTGGTTAGTGCGTATAGGCCAGTAGCCAGACTCAGATCAAATACCAAGATCTTGTTAAGCGTGTTAACTGAAGTATCCACGAACACCGACCAGGGCCAGGCCCACCTCTCTCCTAGGTGGTATCAACCTGCCTTGTCGCTCCGCCACAAAGTAACAGTCAGGCGCCGTCGGGAACTCAGGCCCACCACTACCTGGATGGATCCACCTGCCCCTTCAGCCCCCACATCAGAATCACTTCCGGGTACTCAACAAGCTGACCTGACTTTAGTCACCACCTATATAGTATGTATATATGTATAAGTATATACCTGTGATCACCTCCCGAGTGATCACAGCCCGATAGTATAGCATGGCAGACGGACTAGAATGTTGGGCCACTGATGAAGTACTAGCAACCTATACTAAGCATGTAGGATTGCAGGTAAGGTATCAATAGTTGTAGCAACAATGACAGGCTATGCATCAGGATAGGATTAACGGAAAGCAGTAACATGCTACACTACTCTAATGCAAGCAGTATAGAGAAGGGTCGGCAATATCTGGTGATCGGGGGGGGCTTGCCTGGTTGCTCTGGCAAGAGAGAGGGGTCGTCAACACCGTAGTCGTACTGGGTAGCAGCAGCATCAGTCTCGGTGTCTAGCGAGAGAAGAGGGAGAAGAAACAATAAATATTAAGCAAACAGATGCATAGCGATGCATGACATGACAAGTAGCGGTGCTAGGGGTGCCCTAACGCGGTATGAGGTGGTACCGGTGAAGGGGGGAAACATCCGGGAAAATATCCCCAGTGATTCGCGTTTTCGGGCAGATGAATCGAAGGGGGAAAGCTGCGGGTTCGCTATGCTAGGAATGCGTGGCGGACGAACGGGCTGCGTATCCGGATTCGTCTTGTTGTTCTGAGCAACTTTCATGTACAAAGTTTTTCCATCTGAGCTATGGTTTATTTTATATTAATTTTTAAAAGATTTAAATCATTTTTAGGATTTATTTAATTATTTTAATTTAACATTATCCAGAATAGTATTTGCTGACGTCAGCATGACGTCAGCAGTCAACAAAGGTGTTGACTGGGTCAAACTCATGTGTGGGTCCCACATGTCATACACTGATAACTAACTAACTAAATTAATTAGTTTAATTAGTAGATTAGTCAGGTTAATTAAATGCTTAATTAGTCTAATCAAGATAAATTAAGTTAATTAACGAATTCAATTATTTATTTATTTTTAAAGTTTTGTTTATATATATATAAACGTTCTGGGCCGTGGGCCCCAAGTGTCATAGGGCCATGGGGGCCATAGTGGGTTCGGGTGCTGCGGGCGCCGCCCGAACAGGCGCCGCGGTTGTGGGCGCATGGCCAGGGGTGCGAGGGGGGCCGGCGTAGGCGAGGCCAGCACGAGCCGGCCGATGAGCGAGCGGTGGCTGCGCGGGGAGGCTCGAGCGGCGCGGTGGACGCCGAGGAGGGAGCCCACCCATGGCAGTGGGGTTGGGCGGGGGCCGGCGGTGAACGGACGCGGTGGGGTCGGCCAACGCAGTAGCGGCGGGCGCGGTCAGCGCGGGCGAGCGCGAGGCACTTGAGGCGCGGTGCGGAGAGCAGCGGCGCAGGTGGGGCGCGTGCGGGCGGGGATGGTTGTGGGCGAGCCGGGTGTTTGGAGCAGCGGCAACAAGCGAGGGGCGGCGCCGGTGCGGCTGAGAGAGAGGGAGGGGGCCGTAGCCATAGGCCGGCAGCAGTGGACGGCACGGGAGGCTAGCAGCAACGGCGGGGCCGAAGGCGGCATGCGGCGAGCACGGGGAGCGCGGCAGCGCAGCAGCGCAGCTGGAGGTGATCGGCGGCAGCGCTAGGCAGCGGCGGAAACAACAAGCAGTAGAGCCACCGCAGCAGCACGGAGCAGGGGCGGGCAGAGACGCACGGGGTCGGGCGAGGTGCACTGCGGGGCAAGGGAGAGAGAGGAGGGAGAGGCGCGCGCTCACGGGGCCGATAGGGGATGGGCAGTGGGGTCGAGGCGGCTTGGGGTGGTCCGGCGACGGCGGGGCGGAGCGGGAGGCAGGCCGGCGGTGGCGTCCGTCGAGGTAGCTCCGGCGACGAGGTGACGGTGTACGGCGGCGTCGGCGGCCTCCTCCTCTCGATCCCGATCCAATCGGGAGAGAGGAGGGAGATATTTCGGGGGTGAGTGTGGGGGTTGTCGGTGGGTGAGTGGGGGATGGGGGGAGGTTATGGGGTGCGGGGTGGGCCGGCCAGGTGGTTTGGCCCAAAGGTCTGCTGGGCCGGAGCTCGGGTGGGTTTTCTTCCCCTTTTTGTTTGTTTTCTCTTTTGTATTTTCTTTCTTTTATTTATTTTCTTTTCTGTTTTAATTCAATTTATAATATTTATGCATTTTATAAAACCGTGTCTTCTACACCATAACTATCTATGTAATATTTTGTACAAACCGAACATTTTTATTTTAATGTTTGAAAACTTTTATTATTTGCCTGATTTTTAAATTGAATTCAAATCAGTTTCGAACTAATGCGAGATTAGCCACAGTAATCGAGGTGACATAGCATCATCAGCGAAGGGTTACTATAGTGTAACTATCCGGTCGTCACAATTCTCCTCCACTACAAGAAATCTCGTCCCGAGATTTAAGAGGGAAGTAAAGGGGGAAGGTTCGGGTTACGAAATTCTAGGAAGTGTTCTTGGTCTTGGTTGTCCTTCTCGAAGAGGTTGATCCATTACATTGATGTCTTCATTTTGCTGTTTCAGGTCATCATGATGAAGTTGTCTTCCTTTCTTCAAGAACTCCATCGTACTTACGAATAGGTAAGGGCCAGCTTTACAACCATTTTATCTTATAAGGGAAAATCATCTGGGGGGTATCCCAAGAATGATCATAAGAGTATCTCTCGAGTTGAACAAATGAAACACATCAAGAGCAAAGTAAGAAGGTACCATAAGAAGTTTGAAGCGGATAGACAATCGCTGTTTCCTGAAACAACGCGTGAAAGGGGTTCAAGGCAACGGGAATAGGTATTGTGTTTAATACCAGAATTGATGATCACACGGAAGGTGGCCCGTGAATTACATATGAAGTCAAGCACGAGGAATTTTTTTTGGCAACATGGGTGTACAGGAGAGTCAGGTTTCGATCCCATGGAACTGTGGGTTATGGGCCCACTATGTGATTAAAAGTAGGAAGGGTGGTGATGTCTTGTATGACCATGTAGGCAAGACATGCTAGCGTATAGCCTGTCAGTTATGTCGGCAACAACGTCGGTACCAAGGGCGAGGGAGGAAGAGAACCATATTCCTGCTCGTTGAATGAGGCGGACCAATAGGCAAAGTTCTCATCCATCGGTGGTTACCAGAATGTCATCAACAATAGTAACAGGGTCTTACCGACATGATTGTGCACCTAGGTGTTTACATAAGCAGAAGAATATTGCTGCTTAGATCATATAGATCACAAGAAAGGTTAAACCAAACAATGGAAAGAAAAATATGATTATCAGTTTAAACAGAACAGTGGAAAGGAAAATGTGTTTAAACACATATTCCAGGATATATCCTTCCCAAGGACAAGCAGATCATGATATCCATGACAGGATATAATGTAGAAAACTCTTTAGGTAAGGGGAGAGAAATTTCATGACATTACCCATACAGCGGTGTTTGGATAATTGAGCAGGAAACATTTAACATTGGTCTTCAAATGTTCTTGTTGAAAATCGGAGTACCATAGACATGCTTCGAGATAGCATTGACATGGCCAACAGGTAAAGACCAGGCTATGGATACACAAAGGATCCATCAGTAACAACTTATAGAATAAGTCTTACAATTTCCTCATGGAAGAATGGATAACCTTACTAAAATGGAAACTATAGCAATAGGTCCTCCGGCCAGGTGTGCTAGGCATGACATCACCTTATCGGGTCAAAGACTAATGTTATAACTCCTGGAATTATGTTCCAACCATCATGTCTGACCGAGATTCAGATCTGATTGGTGACATGATACCTCAGACTCAGGATGCTTGAGAAGAAAGGTGCAACACAAATTGTCGAGATGACATTGTAAGACTCTCGGGAAATGAACTATGGAAGCGAGTCTCGAAACAAGAGTTCCTCATTAAACTAAGGAGAGGATGAGGAGGTGACTGATGAACTCTTCGACAATCATCAAGATTTCCAAAAAGATCAAATGGTATAATGATGTATGCTCAAGGAAAACATACACAATTTAACAATGATAGAAAGGTGCACCCTGAAATCTAGATTGGGTATCACGGTCAATGTTTGAATGATGATTCAATAAGCAATGAACTTGGAATGAAACTATCGACCAATAACTTACAAGCACTAGGGTTGCTAGAAGTTTTGACTTCACACATCATAGTTAAATGACTGGTATCCCGGTTAGAAACAACACGGGGACCAAGATATGAACGGAGATGGCTAGAAATATCACTATATCAAGAATTATTAAGAGGTGGTGAAATTCTCACGACATTCTTGACATAAAAGATGGTAATACTCCAAGGCAAGGAAGAACAAATGCTGGATAGCAAGGATCTCAAGGTATAACATAAAACATGAACAAGTTTGTGTTGAACGGAAGGCAATAAAGTGGTCGATGATAACACGAATCATCGAGGGGAAAGGATGGTATTACCCATTAAGAATTCGATATATAAATCTTGGAAGAGCTTAGGATGTCGATGATTATCACAACACAGTTGTCGAGAGATTTCATGAAGATGTAATCGGTCGGCAATGACTTCAAGTCAACGGAATGATGAAGCGAAAAATTATTGGAACCACGAGTACGACACAAACTCGAAATCAAGCTTGTTGTTCAAGGCGAAATGATATGACGAGGAAAATCGACGTAAGCTTAGCTCATCGTCGAAACTGGTGCTCCGGGGATAAGGACCAGGTAGCACAGTTAAAATCATCACGACAATGATATGGCCAAACAAGCTAGGAATGACGTGATCAGGTACAAACTCGTACGTAAAGAAGATTATTAAGAGTTGTTGAACCGTAGTGCAGGCTTGGTTCGGTTATCAGTGTCTTTGAGTGTTTAATAACTCAGAGCCTGTGAAAAATTGGAATCGGTGAGAATGTAGTACTTGACGAAGAACTCATAAGAAGTTATGCAGTTCCATGATAATCTCGAGAGAACAGGGGGTAATACTCGATGACAGATCCAAGTAGAGGTTGGACTAGGGTATTGCTCTGCCGAAGACAAGTGCTCAAACTTGCACGAGAAATGGAATCAAGGAGAAACATGGTCGGAACCACGATTGCAAAGGACCAATTCACATATACCAAATGATATTAAATCAAGGAAATAGTTATTATTACAAGAGGCTCCCATGATAGGATCTACATCGTGCCGATGGGCATGAACACAAAGGTTCAAGGTCGACTCCCACTTCCTCAAAGCATAACCTTCCATTCACCTCTCGCTTTTTGAAAATGACATTAGTTCTTGATATTTTTACCTTGTGCAATGCGAGATAAGTATGACATGTGAAATCTTTCAAGATCACACAGATTAAGGAAGGCATAGGTTCAACCCATCGGGGCATCGTAGAAACATATACCACAAACTTCAGGAGCGAATAACTCAAGCTCGGGAGCAGAGCATGGTTGAAAAAAGCAGGGAATACAATTTTACCGAAGACATTATGTATTCGATGAAAGGCTCACAAGTTTATTGAATGTGAAGGACGTTGTCGGAAAAAATCCAATAAAGGATCTGGTGGTCCACAAAGGATCTGATGTGAGTATCGGCACACAACCAGAGGAAGAATCAATGCAAAGACATTGGATTATAGAAACAACTGACTAACTCAAAGCTCAAATGCAAAGGAATTATGAATTCTAAGACAAGCGATCAGAAGCAATGCTCTAGTTAGGGATGGATAAGTTGGATAGCCTTAGGGGTACAATTGATGGCAATTTGATTGGTCGAGATCCAGCTCATGTTTAAAATGATGTCTGAGCCGGAAGGACAAAATGAAAGATCTGATTAAGGATTGCGAGCATTCACAACATATTGACTCAATAGATTCAAACTGATAAAGACTAAGGATGCCAATAAGATTAGCGGACTTATGAGGTTAATCATATTGCAAGCAAGCAAGAATTTCAAGAGCAATAGGCTGTTGAGGATTTTCGGAGATCGAATGGTATTTCGAAGACTTTCGTGAAATACATGTATCCACTGGGGATGAGAGGATACTCGATAAGTATGAGAAATTATCCGTAGGGGTATTCAAGTGGTAAAGAAATGCAAGGTGGTAGGCACAAGGGATTCTCAGACTTTCGAAGAATTTTTCAGGGTATCAAGTAATCTCAAGGGCAACTGGGGATGAAGATGTGAACGACAAGTGTAAGTAGTTGTCGGTGTACTAGAATAGGGGTACCCTAGTACCCCGAACTTGTGCACGGGCAGTTGCAGCACCCCGCGGCAAGGCTTGCCGGGCGAACGCCAAGATCCTCCGTGGTTCCCTTGGAGCCATTCAAGAACAAAGTATTTAAGCTCAGGAGACAAGGCCCCGGCAAGAGGAGCTTGCCGGGAAGGCCAACCAAGGCACTCCAAGGAACTTGCCGCGACGCGCCACGCGCTCCGGCAAGGCAACAAGGCCCCGGCAAGAGGAGCTTGCCGGGAAGACCAACCAAGGTACCTCGAGGCCCGGTGAGCGACAAGCTTCCGGACCCGACAAGATAACAGCAGCGGCAAGGCGCTTGCCGCGGCAGGCGGCCACTCTGTGCCCACGCTCCAGCGCATCCACCAACGTGTCGCCCTGGGGGCCTCTCCAGGCGCGCGTGGCGGGAGGCTGTGCAGCCAGCGGTGCGCAGTGGCATGCGAAGCTGACAAGATCGCCATCGTGGCGAACGGTGGCGCCCCTAACGGTCCTTTTTTGCACTGTTTGGGCGACTCAGATGGGCATTTAATGCCCTTGTCCTCTGCCGTCAGGGTTAGGTAGGGTGCACTGTACAAAGTAACTGTACCAACCACCTCACTTTTTACATTTGTACCCTTCTCTGCGTTGCCACCTGTCGGTGACCCCTTTAGCGTATAAAAGGAGGCCCATGCGCAACGTAGAGGGGGTTCCGGAGGTTTGACTCATTCGTAACCCAGAAAAACACTACACTCTCTCTCTGGAGCAAGAACACAAGATAATCAAACAAGCAGCAGTAGGAGTGTTATCTCTCCGGAGAGCTCCGAAGCTGGGTAAACTGCTCGTGTGCTTCGCCTCGATCTGCTCTTCGTGCGATCTCTGCCCCCCGCCGAACCGAAAGGGACTCGGTCCGCCGGCCCCATAGGTGTTCGTGGATCAGTTTCCCCGACAGCAGTTATCCACAAGGATTTATTAATGAAAGGGATTTGCAAAAGTGATGGCACAAGTCTCGAGAGAACATCATAGAGTATCTTCAGAATCTTCTAGTGCAGCAGGCGGTCATCTGGAATGAGGGGCTCTCCGGGAGAAAGTATTATCGAGAACCTAAAGTTAGATTTAGTAAAACCATTTTAATCCGAATAGAAGAGAGATCAGAGTCACAGAGTATAGGTCGAGGAATAAAAGATCCTAATACCACCCGATGGCGATGTGGGCCCGTAAGCCACACAACCATGTTAGTAAAACAATTTTCATCGACTAGACTCAACTTCGGCCAAGGAGTGTGGAAGGGGGATTCCTACAGGCAATCAGCTCTGATACCAACTTTGACACCCTCGATTTGATCATACACTAATCATACACGCAAACGTGTACGATCAAGATCAGGGACTGATGGGAAGATATCACAACACAACTCTACAAATAAAATAAGTCATACAAGCATCATATTACAAGCCAGGGGCCTCGAGGGCTCGAATACAAGAGCTCGATCATAGACGAGTCAGCGGAATCAACAATATCTGAGTACAGACATAAGTTAAACAAGTTTGCCTTAAGAAGGCTAGCACAAACTGGGATACATATCGAAAGAGGCGCAGGCCTCCTGCCTGGGATCCTCCTAAACTACTCCCGATCGTCGTCAGTCGCTGCACGTAGTAGTAGGCACCTCCCGAGTAGTAGTCGTCATCGATAGTGGCGTCTGGCTCCTGGACTCCATCGCCTGGTCGCGGCAATTGGGTATAGGAAGGGGGAAAAGGGGGAGCAAAGCAACCGTGAGTACTCATCCAAAGTACTCGTAAGCAAGGAGCTACACTACATATGTATGCATTGGTATCAAATGGAAAAGGGGTATCATATGTGGACTGAACTGCAGAATGCCGGAATAAGAGGGGGATAGCTAGTCCTGTCGAAGACTACGCTTCTGGCCTCCTCCATCTTGCAGCATGTAGAAGAGAGTAGAAGGTAAGTCCACCAAGTAGCATCACATAGCATATTCCTACCTAGTGATCCTCTCCTCGTCGCCCTATTAGAGAGCGATCACCGGGTTGTATCTGGCACTTGAAAGGGTGTGTATTATTAAGTATCCGGTTCTAGTTGTCATAAGGTCAAGGTACAACTCCAAGTCGTCATGTTACTGAAGATCACGACTATTCGAATAGTTTAACTTCCCTGCATGGGTGCACCACATTTCCCAACACGCTCGATCCCCTTTGTCCGGACACACTTTCCTGGGTCATGCCAGGCCTCGTAAGATCAACACGTCGCAGCCACACCTAGGCACAACAGAGAGGTCAGCACGCCGCTCTAAATCCTATGCGCGCAGGGGTCTGGGCCCATCGCCCATTGCATACCTGCACGTTGCGTGGGCGGCCGGAGAGAAGACCTAGCAACCTCCATTACAAATGAAGTTACGTTATGCGCTTCAACCCGGCACGCGCCGCTCAGTCGCTAACGTCATGAAGGCTTCGGCTGATACCACGACGTCGAGTGCCCATAACTGTTCCCGCGTAGTTGGTTAGTGCGTATAGCCCAGTAGCCAGACTCAGATCAAATACCAAGATCTCCTTAAGCGTGTTAATTGAAGTATCTGCGAACGCCGACCAGGGCCAGGCCCACCTCTCTCCTAGGTGGTCTCAACCTGCCCTGTCACTCCGCCACAAAGTAACAGTCGGGGGCCGTCGGGAACTCAGGCCCACCACTACCTGCATGGAGCCACCTGCCCCTTCAGCCCCCTCATTAGAATCACTTGCGGGTACTCAACGAGCCGACACGACTTTAGTCACCACCTGTATAGTATGTATATATGTATAAGTATATACCTGTGATCACCTCTCGAGTGATCACGGCCCGATAGTATAGCATGGCAGACGGACTAGAATGTAGGGCCACTGATGAAGTACTAGCAACCTATACTAAGCATGTAGGATTGCAGGTAAGGTATCAATAGTTGTAGCAACAATGATAGGCTATGCATCAGGATAGGATTAATAGAAAGCAGTAACTTTCTACACTACTCTAATGCAAGCAGTATAGAGAAGAGTAGGCGATATCTGGTGATCAAGGGGGGGGGGGCTTGCCTGGTTGCTCTGGCAAGAGAGAGGGGTCGTCAACACCATAGTCGTACTGGGTAGTAGCAGCGTCGGTCTTGGTGTCTAGCGAGAGAAGAGGGAGAAGAAACAATAAATATTAAGCAAAGAGATGCATAGCGATGCATGACACGACAAGTAGCAGTGCTAGGGGTGGCCTAACGCAGTATGAGGTGGTACCGGTGAAGGGGGAAACATCCGGGAAAATATCCCCGGTGATTCGCGTTTTTGGACAGATGAATCACAGGGGGAAAGTTGTGGGTTCACTATGCTAGGAATGCGTGGCGGACGAACGGGCTGCGTATCCAAATTCGTCTCATTGTTCTGAGCAACTTTCATGTACAAAGTTTTTCCATCCGAGCTACGGTTTATTTTACATTAATTTTTAAAAGATTTAAATCATTTTTAGGATTTATTTAAATATTTTAATTTAACATTATCCAGAATAGTATTTGCTGACGTCGGCATGATGTCAGCAGTCAACAGAGGTGTTGACTGGGTCAAACTGACGTGTGGGTCCCACATGTCATACACTGATAACTAACTAACTAAATTAATTAGTTTAATTAGTAGATTAGTCAGGTTAATTAAATGCTTAATTAGTCTAATAAAGATTAATTAAGTTAATTAATTAATTAACAAATTTAATTAATTAATTAATTATTTTTTAAAAGTTTTGTTATATATATAAACGTTCTGGGGCCGTGGGCCCCAAGTGTCATAGGGCCATGGGGGCCATAGTGGGTTCGGGTGCTGCGAGCGCCGCCCGAACAGGCGTCGCGGTTGCGGGTGCATGGCCAGGGGCGCGAGGGGGGTCGGCGGACCTGGCAGGTCACCAGTTCGGCGTAGGCGAGGCCAGCATGGGCCTGCCGGTGAGTGAGCGGTGCCAGCGCGGGAAGGCCCGAGCAGCGTGGTGGACGCCGAGGAGGGAGCCCGCCCATGGCAGCGGGGTCGGGCGGGGGCCGGCGGGGAACAGACGTGGTGGGGTCGGCCAGCGCAGCGGCGGCGGGCGCGGTCAGCGCGTGCGAGAGCGAGGCACTGGAGGTGCGGTGCGGAGAGCAGCGGCGCAGGTGGGGCGCATGCGGACGGGGAGGGCTGCGGGTGAGCCGGGCGCTTAGAGCAGCGGCAACAGGCGAGGGGCGGCGCCGGTGCGGCTCGCAGAGAGAGGGAGGGGGCCGTAGGCGCAGGCCGGCAAAAGCGGACGGCGCGAGAGGCTAGCAGCAACGGCGGGGCCGAAGGCGGTGTGCGGCAAGCGTGAGCAGCGTGGCAGTGCAGCGGCGCAGCTGGAGGTGATCGGCGGCAGCGCTAGGCAGCGGCGGAAACAGCAAGCAGCAGAACCACCGCAGCAGCACGGAGCAGGGGCGGGCGGAGACGCACGGGTCGGGCGAGGTGCACTGCGGGGCAAGGGAGAGAGAGAGGAGGGAGAGGCGCGCGCTCATGGGGCCAGTAGGGGATGGGCAGTGGGGTCGAGGCGACTTGGGGTGGTCCGGCAACGGCAGGGCGGAGCGGGAGGCAGGCCGGCGGTGGCGTCCGTCGAGGTAGCTCCAGCGACGAGGTGACGGTGTACGGCGGCGTCGGTGGCCTCCTCCTCTCGATCCCGATCCAATCGGGAGAGAGGGGGGAGATATTTCGGGGGCAAGTGTGGGGGTTGTCGGTGGGTGAGTGGGTGAGTGGGGGAGGTTATGGGGTGCGCGGTGGGCCGGCCAGGTTGTTCGGCCTAAAGGTCTGCTGGGCCGGAGCCCGGGTGGGTTTTCTTTCCCTTTTTTTGTTTGTTTTCTCTTTTGTATTTTCTTTCTTTTATTTATTTTCTTTTCTGTTTTAATTCAATTTAAAATATTTATGCATTTTATAAACTTGTGTCTTCTACACCATAACTATCTATGTAATATTTAGTACAAACGAACATTTTTATTTTAATGTTTGAAAACTTTTATTATTTGCCTGAATTTTAAATTGAATTCGAATCGGTTTCGAACTAATGCAAGATTAGCCACAGTAATCGAGGTGACGTGGCATCATTAGCGGAGGGTTACTGTAGCGTAACTATCCGGGCGTCACATACTCCTTCCTCCTATATATACCTACGTACCCCAAACGATCAAATACGGAGCCAAAAACATAATTCCACCGCCGCAACTTTCTGTATCCACGAGATCCCATCTTGGGGCATGTTCCGGAGCTCAGCCGGAGGGGGCATCGATCACGGAGGGCTTCTACATCAACACCATAGCCTCTCCGATGAAGTGTGAGTAGTTTACCTCAGACCTACGGGTCCATAGTTATTAGCTAGATGGCTTCTTCTCTCTTTTTGGATCTCAATACAATGTTCTCCCCCTCTCTTGTGGAGAACTATTCATCCTTGTTGTACACACCTTTTGAGAAAGCCATACGTAATTTAAAATTTGTTAGAATTATCTATGTGCTTCGCTTATATCTTTTGAGTTATATAGTTTTGCTCTAGTGCTTCACTTATATCTTTTAGAGCACGGTGGTGGGTTTGTTTTATAGAAACTATTGATCTATCATGCTTCACTTAGATTATTTTAAGAGTCTTAAATATCATGGTAATTTTCTTAAAATCCTAATATGCTTGGTATATAAGATTAATAATAAAACTTTCTTATGAGTGTGTTGAATACTATGAGAAGTTGGATGCTTGATAATTGTTTTGAGATATGAAGATGGTGATATTAAAGTTGTACTAGTTGAGTAGTTGTGAATTTGAAGAATACTTGTGTTAAATTTTGTGATTCCCGTCGCATGCATGTATGGTGACCGTTATGTGATGAAGTCAGAGCATGATTTATTTTTTGATTGTCTTCCTTATGAGTGGCGGTCGGGGACGAGCGATGGTCTTTTCCTACCAATCTATCCCCCTAGGAGCATGCGCGTAATACTTTTCTTTGATAACCTGTAGATTTTTGCAATAAGTATATGAGTTCTTTATGACTAATGTTGAGTCCATGGATTATACACACTCTCACCCTTCCACCTTTGCTAGTCTCTATAATATCGCGCACCTTTCGCCGGTATCATACACCCACCATATACCTTCCTCAAAACAGCCACCATACCTACCTATTATGGCATTTCCATAGTCATTGCGAGATATATTGCCATGCAACTTTCCACCGTTCCGTTTATTATGACACACTCCATCATTTTCATATTGCTTAGCATGATCATGTAGTTGACATCGTATTTGTGGCAAAGCCACCAATCATAATTCTTTCATACATGTCACTCATGAGTCATTGCATCCCGGTACACCGCCGGAGGCATTCATATAGAGTCATATTTTGTTCTAAGTATTGAGTTGTAATTCTTGAGTTGTAAGAAAAATAAAAGTGTGATGATCATCATTATTAGAGCATTGTCCCAGTGAGGAAAGGATGATGGAGACTATGATTCCCCCACAAGTCGGGATGAGACTCCGGACGAAAAATGAAAAAACAAAGAAAAGAGGCCAGAAAAAAGAGAAAAGGCCCAAATAATAAAAAAATGAGAGAAAAAGAGAGAAGGGACAATGTTACTATCCTTTTACCACACTTGTGCTTCAAAGTAGCACCATGATATTCATAGTAGAGAGTCTCTCATGTTATCACTTTCATATACTAGTGGGAATTTTTCATTATAGAACTTGGCTTGTATATTCCAATGACGGGCTTCCTCAAATTGCCCTAGGTCTTCATGAGCAAGCAAGTTGGATGCACACCCACTTAGTTTCTTTTTGAGCTTTCATATACTTATAGCTCTAGTGCATCCGTTGCATGGCAATCCCTACTCACTCACATTGATATCTATTGATGGGCATCTCCATAGCCCGTTGATACGCCTAGTTGATGTGAGACTATCTTCCCCTTTTTGTTTTCTCCACAACACCGTTCTATTCCACCTATAGTGCTATGTCCATGGCTCACGCTCATGTATTGCGTGAAAATTGAAAAAGTTTTGAGAATGTCAAAAGTATGAAACAATTGCTTGGCTTGTCATCGGGGTTGTGCATGATTTAAATATTCTGTGTGGTGAAGATGGAGCATAGCCAAACTATATGATTTTGTAGGGATAACTTTCTTTGTCCATGTTATTTTGAGAAGACATAATTGCTTTGTTAGTATGCTTGAAGTATTATTATTTTTGTGCCAATATTAAACTTTTGTCTTGAATCTTTCGGATTTAAATATTCATACCACAATTAAGAAGAATTACATTGAAAATTATGCCAAGTAGCACTCCGCATCAAAAATTTTGTTTTTATCATTTACCTACTCGAGGACGAGCAGGAATTAAGCTTGGGGATGCTTGATACATCTCCAACGTATCTATAATTTTTGATTTGTCCATGCTATATTATCTACTGTTTTGGACATTGTTGGGATTTATTATCCACTTTTATATTATTTTTTGGACTAACCTATTAAGCGGAGGCCCAGCCCAGAATTGTTGTTTTTTTGCCTATTTTAGGGTTTTGAAGAAAAGGAATATCAAACGGAGTCCAAACGGAATGAAACCTTCGGGAACATGATTTTCTCAACAAACAACACCCGGGAGACTTGGACCCTATGTCAAGACACAAGAGAGGAGGCCAC
>NC_041384.1:480636305-480652891 GCF_002162155.2 Triticum dicoccoides | reverse complement strand
GCCACCCTTGTGGGCCCCCTGTTGCTCCACCGACGTACTCCTTCCTCCTATATATACCTACGTACCCCCAAACGATCAGATATGGAGCCAGAAACCTAATTCCACCGCCGCAACTTTCTGTATCCATGAGATCACATCTTGGGGCCTGTTCCGGAGCTCCGCCAGAGGGGGCATCGATCACGGAGGGCTTCTACATCAACACCGTAGCCTCTCCGATGAAGTGTGAGTAGTTTACCTCAGACCTACGGGTCCATAGTTATTAGCTAGATGGCTTCTTCTCTCTTTTTGGATCTCAATACAATGTTCTCCCCCTCTCTTGTGGAGAACTATTCGATGTAATCTTCTTTTTGCAGTGTATTTGTTGAGACCGATGAATTGTGGGTTTATGATCAAGTCTATCTATGAATAATATTTGAATCTTCTCTGAATTCTTTTATGTAATATTGGTTATCTTTGCAAGTCTCTTCGAATTATCAGTTTGGTTTTGCCTACTAGATTGATCTTTCCTGCAATGGGAGAAGTGCTTAGCTTTGGGTTCAATCTTGCGGTGTCCTTTCCCAATGACAGTAGGGGCAGCAAGGCACTTATTGTATTGTTGCCATCGAGGATAACAAGATGGGGTTTTCATCATATTGCGTGTGTTTATCCCTCTACATCATGTCATCTTGCTTAAGGCATTACTCTATTTTTAACTTAATACTCTAGATGCATGCTGGATAGCGGTCGATGAGTGGAGTAATAGTAGTAGATGCAGGCAGGAGTCGGTCTACTTGTCTCGGACGTGATGCCTATATACATGATCATACCTAGATATTCTCATAACTATGCTCAATTTTGTCAATTGCTCAACAGTCCCACCGTAGAATACTTATGCTCTCGAGAGAAGCCACTAGTGAAACCTATGGCCCCCGGGTCTATCTTTATCATATTGATCTCCTACTACTTAGTTATTTTCTTTGCTTTTTACTTTACCTTTATTTTACTTTGCATCTTTATCACAAAAATACCAAAAATATTATCTTATCATATCTATCATATCTCACTCTCGTAAGTGGCCGTGTAGGGATTGACAACCCTATTCGCGTTGGTTGCGAGGATTTATTTGTTTTGTGCAGGTATGAGGGACTCGCGCGAGCCTCCTACTAGATTGATACCTTGGTTCTCAAAAAGTAAGGGAAGTACTTACGCTACTTTGCTGCATCATCCCTTCCTCTTCGGGGAAAACCAACGCAGTGCTCAAGAGGTAGAAGGGTCGCAACCTACCCTGTCGCTCCGCCACAAAGTAACCATTAGGGGGCTGTTGGGAACCTAGGCCCACCACTACCTGGGTGGAACCACCTGCCCCTTCAGCCCCCATCTCCGAATCATCAATATAAGTATGTAATAGTATAGTATATACCCGTGATCACCTCCCGAGTGATCACGGCCCAATAATATAGCATGGCAGACGGACAAGAGTGTAGGGCCACTGATGTAATACTAGCAACCTAAACTAAGCATTTAGGATTGCAGGTAAAGGTATCAACAGTAGTAACAAGGACAGGCTCTGCAGTAGTATAGGATGAAACTGATGAAATAGTAACACTGCTCTAATGCAAGCAGTAGAGGGAAAGAGTAGAAGATATCGGGATGAACAAGGGGGTTGGCTTGCCTGGTTGCTCTTGCAAGAAGGAGGGGTCATCGTCGATCTAGTCGATCATGAGGGTATCGGCGGCGGTCTCGGGGTCTACCAGAAAGAAGTAACGAGGGGAACACAAATAAATAATAGAGCAATCAAAGCAACACAAAGAATAACATGGCAATACACGGTGCTAGGGGTGACCTAATGCAGTAGTAGGTGATACTGGCGAAGGGGGGGAAACATCCGGGAAAGTATTCCTGTTGTTTCACATTTTCGGACAAACAGGCCGGAGGGGGATGGTTTCATGTTTGCTATGCTAGGGACGTGTGGTGGACGAACAGACTGTGTATTCGGATTCGTCTCGTCATTCTGAGAAACTTTCATGTAGAAAACATTTTCATCCGAGTTATGGATTATTTTCCATGATTTTCTAAAGTTTTAGCTATATTCTGAAATTATTATTAATTCGAAAATAATTACTAAATTGCTAGGGACACACCAGTGGCTGACAGGTGGGTCAGGGGGTCCCAGTGTGGGGGCCCTCTGTCATACACACACCAGTTAATTAACATGTTTACTATTGTTAAGTTAATTAAGCAAACTTTTAATTAAGTTAATTGATTGACTAATTGATTAATTAATTTTATTATTATTTTTAACTTTTTAAAACCAAAAATAGGGGGTGTGGGCCCCGGTTGCCAGTGGCCCATGAGGGCATTGGAGCAGGCGTTTAACGGGCGTGCGTAGCGTACCCGCCAGGGCGGACCCGGGAGACGGCCGCGGCCACGATGGGGCGTGCACACACCCTCGGCAGAGCAACGACGCGACCAAGCATGGACGGCAGGGCGCTCTAGGCAACAAGACGAGCTGGGTGGCGCCCCGCAGGGCCGCAGCGGAGGCGGGCGCCGCCGCCCGGAGACGGACATGGTCGAGCACGGGGAACGACGTGTAGCGGCGGGTCGATGGCGGCGAGCAGCAGCGAGGCAATGGCGGGTGCGCGGCACGAGCGGGCAGAGGTGTAACAAGGGCGAGCAGGTGCACGGCATGAGTAGGCAGAGGCGGGACGCGCGCGGGCTGTTGTAACAGGGCCGACAGGGGGCGCGAAGACGCGGGCGGATGCGCAGCACGTGGCAGTAGAGCTGCGGCAGAGGCGGGTTGCTAGGCGAGGCCACGCGGGCGACGACAGGAGCAGGGCCAGGCAGTTGGCGGCGGGAGCGGGGCGAGTGCAGGGTGTGCATGAGGGTTGCGGGCTTGGCAAGCGTTAGCAGCAGGAGGAGCGGCGGCCAGCAGTAGGCGCAACGCGCGACGAGGCGTGGCCGAGTGTAGCTGGTCGCGCCTATCGGTACGAGCTAGCGCAAACATGGGCGTGCGAGAGGAGCTTCGGGTGAGCTCGGGGCGATGGCTACGACAGGCATTCGAGGATGGGAAGAGGGGGTGGACGACGGGCTCACCACAGAGGTCGATGGCGTGCTCGGGGAAGCGCGTGGTGGACCGGAGTAGTGGAATTCCGGCGATGGTGTCGCGGTGGCCTTGGAGGAGGAAGCGATGCGGGCGTCCTCATGCTGGCCTCCCGGTTTTGATCCAAGGGCATAGTAGACGAAGAGATGCCCGATGAAGCTTTTGGACATCACCTCTCAGCACCAGGAGGCTAGTAGGCATGAGATCGAAGCGGCGACGGCGATAGCTATGCTCGGGTACGAGCGAATCTGGGAGGGGGAGGCAAACGAGGGAAAGGAGGAGCTAGGGTTGGCACGGGGTCGGGGGCGTCCGTCTTAGCCACCTACGGGGGCCGTGGGATGCCCGGCACATCGGCACCAGTGGCCATGGTGGCCGGATTGCTACCACGATCCCCCTCCCCTGAAGAGGAGGAAGGGGATGGCGCCACTAATGGGCTGCCCCCCCTAAATACCTGAGGCCCATGTGCCCATTGCGTTTCCTATTCCTTTATTTTTATTTTCTATTGTATTTACTAGTTGTATTTTCTTTTAGTAGCAAAAGATTTTAGTTGTAGTTGAAACTTGGCACATAAATACCAGGTTTTATCCTACAGCCACACAAAAAGTTTGGACCCAAATGGGACTTGTTCAAATATTTTTAAAATTGAAAAGGTCAAGTAATTTTCTACTGGACCACTTAATAAATCTCTATGTATTACTAGGTGAGTCAAATAATGTTGGTCTTAACATGTCAATGATCGGGGGAATTTTTAGAATAAGGTGAACATTTTAGTTTTTACTGTTCAAAGAAATGATTTATTTGACTTTAATTTAATTTGAAAATGGCTTTGATTTTTATCAAGTGGGAATTTATCTTAGCTAGCCTGGTGACATGGCATCATTAGGGTGAGGTTATTGTAGCTAACTATTGGGGGTGTTACAAATCTCCTCCAATACAAGAAATCTCGTCCCGAGATTTAAGAGGTGGAGTAAGGGGAAGTCCTAGTTACGAAAGTCTAACGAGTGTCCTCGGTCTTGGTTTCTCTTCTAGAAGAGGTTGATCCATTACGTTGATGTCTTCATTTCTCTGCTTCGGGTCATCATTATGAAGCCGACATCCTTTCTTCGGGAACTCCATCGTACTTACGAAAGAATAGGTGGTATTCCGGGAGAACGGACCTCTGCAAGATTAACTATTTGGTAGATAACATTGGGAAGGTGGCGGGAAGTAACTCTCGAATTGAAACTTAAGAAAATATTGAGAGCAAAGTAAGGAGGTATCATGGGAAGTTTCGAGCGGGAAGCAATCGTTCGATGCCTGAAACAGGGCGTGAAAGGGGTTCAAAGCAATGGGAATAAGTACTGTGTCTGATACCAGAATTGATGATCTCTCGAAGGTGGCTCGTGAATTACATCCAAGGCCACGCGCGAGGAACAACCTTGGGTACAGGAGAGTCAGGTTTCGATCATGTGGAAAAGTGGGTTATGGGCCCACCATGTGGGTTAAAAGTAGGAGGAGCAGTGACATCTTGCATAGTAATGATAGCAAGGCATGTCAGAGGGTAGCATGTCAGTTATGTCGGCAACAACGTCGGTACCAAGGGCGAGGGACGAAGAGAACCATTTTCCTGCTCGTTGAACAAGGCGGACCAATAGGCAAAGTTCTCGTCCATCGGCGGTTACCGGAGTGTCATCAACAAAAGTAATAGGGTTGAGGGAGTCCTGGATTAGGGGGTCTCTGGACAGCCGGATTATATTCTTTGGCCGGACTGTTAGACTATGAAGATACAAGATTGAAGACTTAGTCTCGTGTCCGGATGGAACTCTACTTGTCGTAGAAGGCAAGCTAGGCAATACGGATATGGATATCTCCTCCTTTGTAACCGACCTTGTGTAACCCTAACCCTCTCTGGTGTCTATATAAACCGAAGGGTTTTAGTCCGTAGGACAACAACCATAACATACAATCATACCATAGGCTAGCTTCTAGGGTTTAGCCTCTCTGATCTCGTGGTAGATCTACTCTTGTACTACCCATATCATCAATATTAATCAAGCAGGACGTAGGCCTCCATCAAGAGGGCTCGAACCTGGGTAAAACATTGTGTCCCCTGCCTCCTGTTACCATCCGGCCTAGACGCACAGTTCGGGACCCCCTACCCGAGATCCACCGGTTTTGACACCGACATTGGTGCTTTCATTGAGAGTTCCGCTGTGCCGTCGCCACCAGGAAGGATGTCTCATCCCGTCTTTAAAGACGGCACTGTTGCTGAGGGAGCTTTGGTTATCGGCCAAACTCTCCGGCTAGGTGGTTTTCTTATGACCGTCTGTTCGGCCGCTGCGCCGACGATGACTTCTCGGGTCATCGAAAGCAATCTTCACGTCAACTCGGAACTCGCCGAGCAGATAGATCCAATGGAGCTCTCTTCCCTGAACGAGCTCTTGGATCGCATCGCCGCCCTGGGAGTCGCTACAGACTACGATCAGATTGGGCATAAACCCGATCTGAGAGAGATCAACTCTCCCCAGGTCACCCATCATGTTGCAGTGGTGGAGGAACAATGCGGCAACCCTTCACCTATCTTAAGGACTAGCTATGTCCGGATTCCTGATCCCTCCAAGCCGGATACCCGCGGAGGGCAGGACGTCACTCAAGGCCTGAACCTAGAATCAGGCAGCGGGCTAGATTTATCGGAAAACATCCAAGAATCCGAACTTCCGAGTTCGGAAACTCCTTGGCCCCTGAGTCTCAGATTGGGTGAGGATTCGGATTCAATTCCACCCACCCACCCAAACATAAGAGATCTATCCCAAATTAGGCAAGAGCCCGAAGAAACAGTACACCATTACTGGGCCAGATTCCTCCTGGTCATGAACAGGATAAAGGACTGCCGCGAGGAAGACGCAATTTCATTCTTCTGCAATAATTGCATGGACAAGGGAATCCTCAACGCCATAAGTCGCCGCGAAATTACACGCTTTGCCGACTTGGTGTCCATAGTACGAAAGTACTGTGCGATGGAAAGCGCCTGGAAAACCGAAATAAAATTTTGGGATAATCCGGCCCTGAATACAAACCCAGTCCGAAATAAAAGGGTGCATTATCACAATACACCTGGGTTAACTACCAAAAAGCAAAAGCCCTCTACGGGGCAAGGAACCGTACTGGAGGGATGGCTCAACGGACCCTGCAAAATTCATAGTACAGCAGATGCAATACCAACGCACAGCCTTAGAGCATGTTGGATACTCCGACAGGTGGCCAAAACTGGTGAGGATGTACTCCTCCCTAATACCACAGAGCACCATCCCGTAGACAAGAATACGGTGTTAACAGTCTTTGAGACCTTCGCGTCAAATAATAGACGCAAGCGAACACTCCGCAGCATGGCCGAAATCTGCCACGTAGCAGAAATAAATCCTTGGAGTGACACGGCTATTACCTTCAATGCTAGTGATGAACCCAAATTCCGAACAGCCCGAGCACCAGCCGCACTGGTCCTCGGTCCAATCGTGGACGGCTTTCGACTCACCAAGGTACTCATGGACGGCAGCAGCGGATTAAACCTCATCTATGAGCAAACTCTTCAAAAGATGGAAATAGACTGGAGCCGCATTGAGCAAAGCAGCACAACCTTTAGAGTAATCATCCCCAGTCGGGAGCCACGCTATGCTGGGAAAATCACACTAGATGTGGTATTCGGCACGCGGATAATTATAGGTCCGAAGAAATTACATTCCAAGTGGCCCCATTCAGCAGCGGATACCACGCTCTGTTAGGGCGGGAGGCGTTTACAATCTTCCAAGCGATACCCCATTACGGGTACATGAAGCTCAAAATGCCCGGGCCCAACGGAATCATCACTCTTGCTAGTGATCCGGACATAGCACTCCGCACCGAAAATAAGACAGCCGCACTGTCCCTCGAGGCACTGTCCAAAGCCCTAGCGGCCGAGGAACTAACTGTGTTGCGCTCCACGGTGAACAGGGACGACGTGATACTCGATAAAAGATTCAAGTCCACCTCCTTTAAACCGGCGGACGAAATAGTCAAATTCCAAGTCCATCCAATGGACCCTACAAAATAGCTTCCATCGGGGCACAATTAAACCCTGATGTCGAAGCCGCACTACGAGAGTTCCTACGCAAGAACTGGGACATTTTTGCCTGGCACCCTTCAGACATGCCAGGAATCCCACGTAGGCTGGCCAACCACAGCCTAAATATCCTAAAAGGATTCAAGCCAGTCAAGCAGGCCCTTCGGCGTTTCTTCGAACCTAAGAGACAAGCCATGGGAGAGGAACTAGCCAAGCTATTGGAGGCCGGATTCATCAGAGACCTAAAACATCCGGACTGGCTAGCAAACCTGGTGATAGTACCAAAGAAGGACAAATCCTGGCGCTTGTGCGTCGATTTTAAGGACCTTAATAAGGCCTGCCCAAAGGATCCCTTCCCCCTCCCATGCATCGATCAAATCATCAATGCTACCGCAGGACACGATTCATTGTGTTTCCTCGACGCATACTCCGGCTACCATCAAATTAAAATGGCAGAGCCAGACCAAGCCGCAACGGCATTCATCACACCATACGGCCCATTCTGCTTCAACACAATGCCCTTCGGGCTCAAAAATGTCGACGCAACATATCAGCGCATGATTCAGACATGTCTGGCAAACCAGATCGGCAAAACAGTGGAGGCATACGTAGATGACGTGGTCGTTAAAACCAAGCATGTCGAAACTCTAGTAGACGACTTGAGGCTCACATTCGACAACCTCCAAACATATGACATCAAGCTCAATCCGGAAAAATGCGTTTTCGGCGTACCAGCCGGAAAGCTCCTGGGATTCATTGTCTCAAGTAGAGGTATTGAAGCTAATCCGGCCAAAATCCGAGCGTTGTCACAGTTGGCTACCCCAACAAACCTCAAACAAATACAAAAATTGACTGGATGTGTGGCGGCTCTAAGCCGCTTTATCTCCCGCTTGGGAGAACAGGCATTACCCCTTTATCGCCTCCTCCGGCGCACCGAACACTTCGAGTGGACGGATGCCGCCACGGCCGGACTCAATGAAATAAAATCCATATTGGCAACAAACCCAGTCCTGGCCGCGCCAAACATTGGCGAACCAATGATATTATACATTGCAGCAACTCATCAAGTAGTAAGCGCAGTGCTCATCGTCGAACGAGAAGCGGACGGACACAAATTCCCCCTGCAAAAGCCGGTTTACTATGTGTCCACTGTCCTTACTCCATGCAAATCACGGTACCCGCATTATCAAAAGATAGCGTACGCGGTATTTATGGCATCGCGGAAGCTGCGAGACTACTTTCAAGAGTGTTCGATAACGGTAGCCTCGGAAGTACCACTTAACGATATAATAAACAACCGCGACGCGACGGGCCGGATTGCCAAATGGGCCATTGAGCTCCTCCCGTTCGACATAACTTACAAGCCACGGCGAGCTATTAAATCGCAAGTTTTGGCTTACTTCATCGCCGAGTGGACGGAAGCCGAACTCCCTAAGGAGTACGGCACATATTCAAAATGGATCATGCACTTCGACGGCTCCAAAATGTTGGCTGGTCTGGGGGCTAGCGCCGTTTTGACGTCCCCAATAGGAGATTCAGTTCAATACGTACTACAATTAATGTATACGGACTCCAACAACGCAGCCGAATATGAGGCCCTTCTACATGGCCTCCGAATGGCAGTATCCATGGGCATTCAACGCCTAGAGGTGTGCGGGGATTCGAACCTCGCGATATCCCAAATAAATGGAGACTTTGATGCCAAGGATCCGAAAATGGCAGCTTATCGCAATGCCGTCCTAAATATGTCAGCTCGGTCCGAGGGGCTCGAATTTCACCATGTGGCTCAGGAAAACAATCAGGCGGCGGATATCCTCGCCCGCATCGGCGCAAAACGCGACGCAGTCCCTCCCAACATATTCCTGGAAAGGCTCTTCAAGCCATCCGTAGCATGGGAAGGGGACACCGGTAACAACAGTCTTGATCCGGCCAAAATACCCGATACCGAACTCTCTGACACAATCGGAGGCTCCGCCACCGAAATAACACATTCAACCCACGAAATAATGGCCATTATTGCCCCGTGGACAGAACCATTCCTGGCCTACCTAACTAGACAGGAACTTCCGGAGGACCAAAATGAGGCACGCTGCATAGTGCGGCGATCCAAGGCCTACAGGGTCCATGAGGGAGAATTGTACAAAAAAAGCGCTACCGGAGTCCTTCAAAGGTGCATCTCCAAAGAGGAAGGGCGGAACCTTTTGGCAGAAATTCACGCCGGACTCGGCGGTCATCACGCCGCAGCCCGGGCTCTTGTAAGCAAGGCCTTCCGTACAGGATTCTATTGGCCAACGGCCCGGGCAGATGCACAGGACTTGGTCCAACGTTGCGCCGGTTGCCAGCTCTTTGCAAATCAAAGCCACATGCCACCCACCGCCCTCCAAACAATCCCCATTACATGGCCCTTCGCGGTCTGGGGGCTTGACATGGTTGGACCCCTTAAAGGGGGAACCCACAAGAAAAAATACTTATTGGTCATGGTGGATAAATTCACCAAATGGATAGAGGCTAAACCGGTTAAAATAGCCGAATCCGGACCGGTGATAGATTTCATATCCGGGGTTATACACCGTTACGGCATCCCCCACAGCATCATCACTGATAATGGCACAAATTTCACGGCCGACGAGGTAAAACTCTGGTGCAGCAAAATGGGCATCAAGCTCGATTATGCTTCAGTCTATCACCCACAAACCAACGGTCAAGTCGAACGAGCAAATGGTCTTATAATGAGCGGCATTAAACCCAGATTAGTGCGCTCCTTAATGGAGTCTGACACGCACTAGGTAGAGGGGCTCGACTCCGTACTCTGGGGCCTGTGGACCATGCCGAATCGTAGTACCGGATATACACCATTTTTTATGGTGTATGGCGCAGAGGCAGTCCTGCCCTGTGACATAATTCATGACTCACCACGAGTGCGCATGTACGAAGAAAGAGAAGCCGAGCTCGATCGGCAGGACAGTCTGGACACCTTGGAGGAAGAGCGCGACGTAGCCAAAACCCGTTCTGCATTTTACCAGCAACAGGCTCGCAGATACCAAAGTAGAGAAGTACGGGCCAAAACTTATAACATTGGCGAACTAGTTCTACGACTACCGGATAAGAAAAAGAACAAGCTCGAGCCCAAATGGGAAGGTCCCTTCATTATCGACCAAGTTCTGACCGGTGGAGCGTACCGACTGCGGGATGCATCAAATAGTCAACTCGAGCCGAACACATGGAACGTAGCCAGGCTTCGAAGATTCTACGCCTAGCACCGGACTCTATGTTAGTCCCCTCCCTTTGTCCATTTTCTGCATATGCATCATCTGTCTTGTTTCCCTTTCTTTCTTTTATTTCTCTAGGCCTTCAAGGGTCACCTTGTGCCTCACTCGTACATTACAGATGTGCTAGCCACACTCTTCATACCTGGGGGCTTCTTTCACAGAAGCTTAAATTATTTACCTGGGCCTCACGCCCAACACATGTGTTATACTTACGCATGTACCTTTTTTCACAATTATATGCATCGATATGACTTAAGTTTTGGCCAAGTTGGGTTGCCTGGCTCTTGTATTTATGCCCTACGTTCCCGTTAATTCGGCTAGGGCATAAGGGGAGCACCTCTGCAATTGTTACCGCCGGGTCAGCCGGACATGTACCTCAGACTAGGTGAAGCCGAAAGCTAGCGTTCTTAAGGGAATATTCGGTCGGTGAACAAAAGATGACTTTTATTTATTATCCATATCTTCCCCCAGATGCTTTTTCTGCGCTTCTTGTCGCAGTCCGGACATGCACTTTAGGGCATGCTTACCCAGGGAAAGGAACCCTTAACGGAACTATTCTCCCTGGAAGATGTTTCTTACTACCCATGTAATATAACATAACTAGTTGGGCACTTGTCTGATAAAGCACTAATGACCCCTACGCCTAGTCTCCACGCATGCACCGGTTCTTACATAACCGAGAGGGTATTCGGATACACTCCAGACCATTGGGTCCCGAGGTCTAAGCGAAAAGGTCCGCCACGACAAACGATCTACAATCTGGCTAGAAGGCATTATACATGTCACTTTAAAATTACATAGTCAATTTGACTGGTTGAATTCCTCTTCAATACCATCCAATAGGTTGTCTAGTCTACAGTCCTGTTGGGAATACTTTGTGTCCAATTCTACTTGGCCGTACACTAAGCTCACAGGGATCTCCTTCCCATCGGGCCCCACAGGTCCGACTTCGGCCATTTGGTTCGGGTCAACCTTTGTGTACCGTGTCTTCACCATTGCCCAGGCTTCCCTGGCGCCCTGACAGCAGGCCGATATCTTCCATAATTGGAAGCGCCGCCGCGCTCCCTTCAGCTTTTCTGCAAGCTCTCCAAGGCCTTCGGGTATGGAGATGGGTGGCCACAAGGCCTGGGCAACGCCTTGCATCACCTGCCGAACTCGTTCGTGCAGCTGTGAGAGCTCGGGAAGAAGGTCACCCGTTGAACCGGGCATTTCCTCGGCAGGACGACCTGTTAGCATACCTACACACATAACTCTGTCAGCCAGCTTCCTCGCCGAACTCTTTTTCAAAGTTCGTTCAAGCACTTACTAAATATGCCGCGTCGAAGCCGTCGATTTTCCTTAACAGAGTCCGACAGTTGGAAACGAACATCTTTTAGTTCCACGCCCAGCTTGGTGTTGGCATCTAGGAGATAATTTTTCTCCTACCTCACCCTCGTAAGCACGCTCTCACCGGCCTTCAGCTGGCGTAGGAGCTGTTGCTTATCCGGATTTACTCCAGTGTCATCTGCAATTTTATCGTCAGATCTGCATATACGCTGCATTCTATATGATACTTATCATTTGAAGGATATGTTACGAGAGGGGGTCTCTTTGGGCTCCCTTGCTGCGGCCAGTGCGGCCTGAAGTTGGGATTTGCACTCTTCCAGCTCCTGGGACAGTTGAGTATTCTTTTCTGTAAGAACCTGCATAACAAATGATCCTTAAATTAGTTATCCTAACTATTTCAAGTCTCAGGGGCTATTGATATATGTAATCACCAAATTTTCTCACCCGTATGTCTTTTACATACTGCTCCGTGGCTCTGGCTAGACCATTTTGAGCGGCACAGAGGTGCGCGTCTCCCGAGTTGAAGGCATCCAATGCCTCTTGGGAGAAACAAGCGTCACGAAGAATAGTCCGGCGACGCCTGTGGTTCATGGCACTTTCCACCTCGGAATTGGTGGCGGACAGTTTATCCGCATCCTTTGTCGGAGGAGCACCCGGCGCATGCCTCGTATTCGTTCCCGCCTCCGAATCCGGCCTTGGAGCCTGGTTGGTGGAGGCGCGATTGGTAGCCTCTCGGGTATAGTCCGGCGAGCGCTCTTTTTCCTGAAAAGAAGGCATGGGCGTTAGTATGCCTCTAAGAATAATGTCTTGCAATAAAGACGACGTGCCGTATCGCTGCGCCGGTGTCTCAATCCGGACTACGGGTCTTTTCAACCTGCTTGGCCTCGCGGCCCCTTGTTGGCCAGTCACCGCAGGCTCGGCCTTCTGCCTCGAGGACCTCCCCTGCAAAACATGGTTGTTATACGGCAATCAAAAACATGCAAGGACGGATCCCTTTTTGAAGTGTTGGGACTTCGGTCTCAGTCACTTGTGAGGCTGGAAGTAGCCCAGGGTAATCGGCCGTAATGGCCACCAAAGCATTATCATTGCTCAATTGGTAAAACACCCCATCGATCAGCTCCACAGATATGTCCGGATCCTCCTGGGAGGCCGGGCCGAGGGATCGTCCAGGGTCCTCGGGTTGTGGAGGGGGTTGTTTATCTCCCTTACAGCCTGGCGCAGTTCCTGCATGGAAATCGCTAGACTAAATACTTAACTACGGGAATATGAAACAGATGGGCGAGAAAAAGTCTCCGCTTACCCAGCTCGGAGGATTGTACATAGAAAATCCGCCCTGCGGGTTGACACGAAGGAATTCCTCCTCTTCTCCCTTGTACAAAGTGGATAAGATCTCTATTAGATCAGCAACTGATCCCGACCCTTTACGGTCATAGCGGGTGGCGTCATCCTCCCCGTTGAAGGCATGGGGTGGTGTAACACCCTCGATGCGACTATAGCTCCCACGTGTCGAGGCACGACTTAGAGACATAATCGCATTGAAGGCATATGTCGCAAGTTAGGCAATCTTCACAACATCCCATGTAATATGAATAATAAAGGGGAGAACATAGTTGGCTTACACTCGCCACGTCAATCAAGAACATAAATAACATTACATCATACAAACACTCATGGCCCGACTACGGCGCCAAAATAAAAGAGAACCTAACATGCGACACGGTCCCAATCACCCCCAACTGGGCACAACTACTGATCATCGGGAAAGGAAACATAGTATCGTTGAGAGTCTTCGTCGAACTCCCACTTGAGCTCATACGCGTCTCCTGGAGCGGAATCATCGGGCCCTGCATCTGGGGTAATAGTAATCTGTGAGCCACAGGGACTCAGCAATCTTGCACCCTCGCGATCAAGACTATTTAATCTTATAGGTAAGGCAAGGTAAAATATGAGTGGAGCTGCGGCAAGCGACTAGCAAGTATGGTGGCTAACTTATTCGCAAAGGAGAGCGAGAAGAGGAGGCAAAGCACGAGCGAGAAACTAGAGAACAACCTGCGCAAAACATTACTCCAACACCGTGTCCACTTCCCGGACTCCGCCGAGAAGAGGCCATCACGGTAACACACTCGGTTGATACATTTTAATTAATTAAGGTTCAAGTTATCTACAACCGGACATTAACAAATTCCCATCTGCCCATAACCACGGGCACGGCTTTCGAAAGTTCAATCCCTGCAGGGGAGTCCCAACTTAGCCCATGACAAGCTCTCACGGTCAACGAAGGAATAGACCTCCTCCCAAGATGTTCCGATCAGACTCGGTATCTCGGTAATTCAAGACACTTCGACGGGTTAAAACAAGACCAGCAACACCGCCCGAATGTGCTGACAAATCCCGATAGGAGCTACACATATCTCTTTCTCAAGGCACACTCAGATTGTCCTAGGTACGGGTAGGCCAGCCCAGAGTTGCCCCTGGTGGCCACCGGTAGCTGACAGGTGGACCAACACTCAGAGGAGCACTAGCCCAGGGGGGTTAAAATAAGATGACCCTTGAGTCTGCAGAACCCAAGGGAAAGAAAAGGCTAGGTGACAAATGGTAAAACCAAGGTTGGGCATTGCTGGAAAAGCTTTAATCAAGGCGAAATATCAAGGGGTTCCCATTATAACCCAACCGCGTAAGGAACGCAAAATCCAGGAACATAACACCGATATGATGGAAACTAGGGCGGCAAGAGTGGAACAAAACACTAGGCGAGAGGCCAAGCCTTCCACCCTTTACCAAGTATATAGATGCATTAAGATAACATGGCAAATAATGATATCCCAACAAGTAAATAAAAGATGTCCCAACAAGGAACGGCCTCCAATCTTCACCTGCAACTAGCAACGCTATAAGAGGGGCTGAGCAAAGCGGTAACATAGCCAATCAACGGTTTGCTAGGACAATGGTGGGTTAGAGGTTTGACATGGCAATTTGGGAGGCTTTCAAGCAATTGGTAGGCATCGTAGCAATGGCATAGCAAAAGAGCGAGCAAACTAGCATAGCAAAGATAGTAGTGATTTCGAGGGTATGATCATCTTGCCTACACAGTTGTCAGAGTTGACTGGATCCTCAAAAGCAAACTCAACGGGCTCCTCGTTAGCGAACTCGTCTCCTGGCTCTACCCAAACAAGACAAACAAGCAACAAGGATACAATCAACCACGTGCAAGGATCAAGCGATATGATGAAATGATGATATGCTATGCGGGATGCGATGCGGGATGCAAAATGCAAGATATAACAGGAAATGCATGAACCTGGCCTCAACTTGGAAATCAAAGTGTGCCACTGGAAAGATGGGATGAAATCGCTTGAAAATGATATAAAGAACGCCGGAATCGGAGTTACGGTTTGGAAATGGCAAGCGATTCAAAAATGACAACGGTCTGCGATTTACAGCAAGTAGGCATCTAAATGCAATGAAATGAACATGCCACAGCATCCAAACATGGCAACAAAATACATGGCAGGGAAGCATTCAAGATGCTTAACAAAAGACTAGCACTGAGCCACGGCCAATTCATCCATTATAAGGTTCAAACAAGCATGGCAAAAACGCAAATGCAAAACAGATTTCAGACTTAAGTGAAATTAACACTTGTCTGAAATTTCAGATCGTATAGCCCTCTTCAGAGCATCAAAACAACATGCTACAGGACCTGAACATGACAAAGAAAGACATGGCATGGAGCTACTCAACAAGCTTAACAAAAGTCCCTTAGTGACCTTGAGCCAAAAGGGATCACAAAATATACTAACAAGCACACGAACATAGCAAAAACATAAACAGTTTTTAGACTTAGTGAAAACTGGGACTTGCTGAAACATAACTCACGAAGGCATGTTTACGAGCTCGATGCACTCACTACGGTGCAAGTCATGGAAAGACAAGCATACACCCATAAATAAGGCACAAAATACAAGCTAGACATGGCAAGAACAATGGCATAGCATGCACGGATCAACTACAATAACATCGGCAAAATCGCAAACAAGTTGACGATCTGCCCAGATTCACAATGAAGCAAAAGTAGAGCTCGATTGACTCAAGCTAGGGTGCTCCATAATTGCAAACAAAGACATGGATGGATAGAGCACTACAAGATTAACAAAACTCCTTTACTGATCATCCTCAAAAGAGGCACGGATCACTAGGAAACAGCATGGACATATGGCATCATGAACTAAATAATCCAGACTTAGTGAAAACTACTAAGTCCCTGAAAACAGATTCACCGGGTGCCTCACTTTGCAAGCTTGCACAAGTCACCACACACATCACAAAAATGCATGGGTTGCACCTCTGTAAAGATAACAAAATCCTTAACAAAACATATGTAGGACTCACAGGCATATCATGCACACAATAATCATGGCAAAAATGACAAAAGTCTAAGATGAACTAGCAGATCTGACAATTAACTCAAGTACCCTACTTCTAACAGAATTTAGGGCATCAAGATGAGCTCAAATGAAAATGATGCAATGGAATGAAATGATTTACTCTCTGAGATGAACATTTTCATATGCTATACGCCCAAATCGGAGCTACGGATCCAAAGTTACGGGGACTCGAACAGGAGCATATGAAGTAAAAATTCTGGGACTTAGTGAAAAAAAAACTACCCCGGATCAGATCTAGGGTTTCGGGGCACGGGGCCCGAGGTGGCGGCGGCACTGTAGCTGGCCGGATCCGAGGCCGCCGGCTTCGGGGAGGCGGTGGCCGGTGTCGGGGAGGAGGTGGCCGGCGTGGCAAGCGGCGGCGTGGCAGGCGGCGGCGGTAGCGGGTCCGCGGC
>NC_041384.1:480559540-480635707 GCF_002162155.2 Triticum dicoccoides | reverse complement strand
AGGCGGCGGAGCCGGCGACGTGCCCGGGCGGCGCAGGCGAGCCGGTGGAGGCGGGTGGCGGCGTGGGCCTCGGGGGCCCGACCTGGGCCTCCCGGGCCGGTGGCGGCGACGATGCGGGGCGGCGGCGCGGCCCAATGCCGGCGTGACACGTGGCGGCGGCGGGGTAAGTCGGACGTGTCCGGCGCCGTCGGACGTGTCCGACGGCGGCGGATCTGAGATTTTTAGGGTTAGGGGGAGAGGATCCGCGAATTTGGAATGGGGGTGTATATATAGGCATAGAGGGATCTAGGAGAGTCCAAATGAGGTGCGGTTTTCGGCCACATGATCGTGATCGAACCTATAGGAGATGGAGCAGAGTTTGGTGGGTTTTGGGCCAAATTGGAGGGGTGTTGGGCTGCAACACACACGAGGCCTTTTCGGTCCCTCGGTTAACCATTGGAGTATCAAACGAAGTCCAAATGGTACGAAACTTGACAGGTGGTCTACCGGTAGTAAACCAAGGCCGCTTGGCAAGTCCCGGTCCAATCCGGAAATGTTTAATCCCCACACAAGAAAGAAAGCTAGAAACGACCACCGGAGGAGAACGGAGCGCCGGAATGCAAAACGGACAACGGGGATAATGCTCGGATGCATGAGATGAACACATATGCGAATGCAATGCACATGATGACATGATATGAGATGCATGACAACGACAACAACACACGGAGACAAAAACCCGAACCCGAGAAAATAAGATAACTTAACGCCGGAAACGGCAAGAGTTGGAGTACAAATTTGGAAAGTTATATCCGGGGTGTTACAGGTGGCCTCTATACTAAAGCAGTTGCACCCCCCGCATAATACATATGTCCATGACCTCGATCATGGTTGTCGGTGTCAAAACCGGCGGATCTCGGGTAGGGGGTCCCGAACTGTGCGTCTAGGCCGGATGGTAAAAACAGGCAGGGGACACGATGTTTTCTCAGGTTTGGGCCCTCTTGATGGAGGTAAAACCCTACGTCCTGCTTGATTAATATTGATGATATGGGTAGTACAAGAGTAGATCTACCACGAGATCAGAGAGGTTAAACCCTAGAAGCTAGCCTACGGTATGATTGTTGTTCGTCCTATGGACTAAACCTCTCCGGTTTATATAGACACCGGAGAGGGCTAGGGTTACACAGAGTCGGTTACAATGGTAGGAGATCTACATATCCGTATCGCCAAGCTTGCCTTCCACGCTAAGGAAAGTCCCTTCCGGACACGGGATGAAGTCTTCAATCTTGTATCTTCATAGTCTAGGAGTCCGGCCGAAGGTATAGTCCGGCTATCCGGACACCCCCTAATCCAGGACTCCCTCAGTAGCCCCTGAACCAGGCTTCAATGACGACGAGTCCGGCGCACAGATTGTCTTCGGCATTGCAAGGCTGGTTCCTCCTCCAAGTACTTCGTAGAAGATTTTGAACACAAAGGTAGTGTCCGGCTCTGCAAAATAAGTTTCCACATGTTGCCATAGAGAGAATAATATTTACACAAATCTAATCTGCTGACGCATTCCGCGGCGTGACATCACACCATGGCCAAGTCTTTATTCGAATCGTTTTACTATCCCACCTCAGCGTGTTTAGCGAGGCGGTTTCCTTGGCACGTCTTGTTAAAGCAGAGATCGTGTCCCCTTATTCTGGGATTCTCATCAATACGGGTGTGGGTAACTCAACCGTGCCATTGACTATGGCGCTTGGGAGATAAACGAGTTTTATCAGGCTGGTGGGGGCGCATAGTCACGTCCGCCCATATAAGGGGATAAGGATCCACCTTCTCATCCACGCCTTCTTCCTCCTTTGCCTATCCATTTCCGCGCACTCAAGCTCCAGCGCCCAAGTCCATAGACCCCACCTCAACCTTCTCCAGCCATGTCCGGAGCGGGAGGCAAGTGGATGGTCTCCTCCATCACGGAGGGACACATCAAAAAACTGAGGAAGGCCGGATACTTGTCTAACGACATTGCGCACCGGCTTCCCGAAGAGGGGCAGCTCATCCCCACCCCTAGTCCCCATGAGAGGGTGGTGTTCCTCCCCCATTTCCTCCGTGGACTGGGCTTCCCTCTCCACCCATTTGTCCGGGGGCTCATGTTCTACTATGGCCTGGATTTCCACAATATGGCCCCGAACTTTGTCCTCAATATCTCGGCGTCTATCGTGGTGTGCGAGGCTTTCTTCTGCATCCGCCCCCATTTCGGCCTATGGCTCAAGACTTTCAACGTCAAGCCGAAGGTGGTGCGCGGCACTCAGGCGGAGTGCGGAGGCGCCATGGTGGGCAAGATGCCCATCGTCCTATGGCACGAGGGCTCCTTCGTGGAGTCCCTAAAGGGGTGGCAATCGGGGTGGTTATACATCACCGAGCCGCGCGACCCTGAATGCGTCGCAACCCCCGAGTTCCGATCCGGACCCCCTACGCGGCTCACCTCCTGGAAACAGACGGGCCTGTCGTGGGGTAAAGAAGGAGAGCTGACCGGACTCCAAACATGCATCCAAACCCTGGTGGACAAGAAGCTCAAACCTGTCAACGTAGTCCAGGTTATGCTCATCCGCCGGATTCTCCCGTGTCAACAACGGGCTTTCAACTTGTGGGAGTTCGACCTGGCGCAGCACCGAACTCTGAGCAGGCTCTTTGACACGACGTACGAAGATGCCTGGAAGGTGCTTTTCAAGGGCACCAAGGCCCCCGCATCCGCTATCGAGGATCGCGGATTCAGCACGCAGCGTCGCGCTCGTGCGGTAAGCTGTTTTTACCTTTTACAGGGTATTAGTTCTTCATAGTTTGACTCTATGCGGGATCTAAGCTCCCTTACCTTTGACAGGATTGGCAGGAGACGTCCGGACAGATCAACTGTCCGGCTCCTTTGCCCAAAGGCCCAGCGGACGCTCGCTTGGCGAAGCTGCTGGTTCCGGCACCCTATGTGGTGCCGGAGAAGAAGGCCAAGAAGAAGGCCACGGGGACTCGAAAGAGTGCCCGGCACCCGGGGGCGTCGGATTCATCATCCGATGACTCCAAGACGCACTCCTCCTGTGAAGACGAGGAGGAGGAAGAAGAGACCTCTCCCCCTCCAGCGGGGGGAGAGAAGAAAAGGAAGGCAGCCCCAACTGGGGAGGCCGAAGGGTCCAAGAAGGGGAAAACCCTTCCTCCGGACAGCCCCACTAACACCGACGACGGCGAAGAGGAGTGGCCGCACAGGACCAAGCCCCTGGCGAGATCATAAGTGTCCGGATACCAGAGTGATTCATAGTATTCCTCCATTGCACAGCTTTTCCTTATGTTGAACATGTTTATGCAGTCCGCCCAAGGCCGGGCTCGACGAGTCGTCGAGCGGCTCCCTGGATTCATCGGATGTGAATTCACTTCCGACGGCTTCCTCCCCCCACCCTACGGACGACGCCGAGGTGGCGTCCCAATGGGTTCCAAGCCAGGAGGAGGTGGTCCTGGAGGCGCCGCAAGGCGACCTCCCGGACTCCAGGCGTAGAGGGGATAGAACCCCCAAGGGCACCGCGCTGGAACCTTCAACGGTTCCGGACTCCAGTAGGCAGCCTCCTTCCAAGAGGGGCAAGCCTACCGAGCCGGTGACCTCCGTCCAACCGGAGGCACCGGACAATTTGCTGGAGGTACTTAAAGGCGCCTCCATCGACGAGGAACACTGCACTATTATGAGTGCGGTGATCGAGAAGGTTCAGTCCGTCAAGAGCGGACTGACTGAAGCTTGTGCCAACCTTCTAACAGGCTTTGAGGTAAGTAAAGAATAAAAATATTACCGCATAGACAGTAGCCCCTGATGCTCTGTTCGGCGTTCGGAAAGAAAAGCCGAATAGAAGATCTAATAACATTCATAGGAGTCTAACATAATCAAGTCAATATGCGTATGCAGGCTTCACTGCTGGCCTCCGCCGCACTAACTGCGGAGGTGGATACGCTGAAGCAAAACCTCGCACGGTCTGAGAACGAGCTCGGCCATACCAAGAGGCAACTCGAGGAGAAGGAAGGTAAGTAATACCTTGTGCAATTATATAGAGAAGATGTGGTTGCAAAAAATGACAGGATCAACGTGCTATTATAGGGGCCACGACCGAGGTGGCAACCCTTAAGCAAGCGCTGTCCGAGGCCAAAAACAGAGCGGCCGCAGAGCGCACGGAGAGAGAGAAGCAGGAGGCGCGGGTGGAGGAGGTGCAGAAAGAGCTCCAGGCTCTCGTGAAAAAACACAAGAGTTTGGAGCTTGACTCAAAGACGCAAGCGTCCGAGCTTGCGACAGCCCTCAAAAGCGCGAAGTCTTCCCAGGCCGAAGCCCAGAAAGCCCTCAAAGAAATTGACGCGATGAAGAACATAGAGGCGGGTAAGGCATTCATTATGCAAAGCTAGCACGTGAAAGTGAATTACTTGTTACTTACCCGAGTCCGGAGCTCTCCAGGAGCATTCGCAGATTTGCCACGCAATGCGTCTGATGCCGCCGCCTACTACCAAGCCAAGGAGGGGAGCTCGACGGAGAAGGTGTTCTGGTCTCAGTATGCTGAGGCCGGACACCTGGTGCCTCTGAGCGACCAGCTGAAGCAAATGGTCAAGCTCCACAAGGTGACCGAACAGGCCATAAAGGGCCTCGTACTTTGGCTTTGGCCTGGAGAGGCTCTGCCTGGGAGCTACTTCGGGCTGGTGAGGCGGCTGGTGGATGCATGTCCATGGCTTGAAGTAATCAAGCGCTCCGTCTGCATCGAAGGTGCCCGTAGGGCGCTTGCCCGTGCGAAAGTGCACTGGGGCAAGATGGATGCGGAGAAGCTGGTGAAGGACGGGCCGCCGCCGGGCATGGAGCATCGCGTCCCGGAAGCGTATTATGAGGGCGTCCTGAAGGGTGCCCGCCTTATAGCGGATGAATGCTCCAAAGATGTAATTTTTGAGTAAACTCGCATTTGTGATCCTGTACGCTGAAAACTTGTTCATATGCGCTAAGCAACGCTTTTGAATTTAAAATATTACCTTATGTGCGGCCGTTTATCAAATTTGAGAGATGGCGAGTCGTCGGCTTCTGCCCCCATGCCACGAGTGCTGGGGTGTTCGGGATAAACATGAGCACTCTTTTTCCCATTCTTGGGTCCTTCGAGGGAGGCGCTCAACACAACGAACAAGGCAATCGGACTATAATGCTTGAACACTCTCACGTAGCCATAGAATTCTATAATTTTAAATTTCGGCGAAGCCCCTAGTGTTCGGAAGACCGAGTTCGGGACGCTATCCACGCCTAGGCAGGACAAAGCCGACTCCTCGCTCTAAGCGGCATAAGTCTTTAGGGACTCGAAAACCTCTCGAACAGCGACCAGCTCTCGCCTCATCATGACGGCCAGTTTTAGCTTTCTCTACTGAGGTGCTTAGCCCAGCTCAACTGGGGCACAATCGCAGTAGTTCTCCTCGTGCTACCTTAGCCTATATAACAGAACGTAAGGTACCAAAACATAGGAGCCGGGCAAACCCAACTATTGACCCAAGACATGATTCGGAGCCGATGCATATAATGCTATAAGTTCGGGGTGCCGCACTTGTGAAAGTGTTCGGACTTCTCACACCGTATCGTGGGGTACTTAAGCCCCTGGCGTATTGGCCGTACCAAAATGTACGGGTGCAACATGTCATGAATGAACATATATTCGTAAAAAAAGGTAATGCAATAATAGACGGAAGCTATGCATTGTTTATTTTAAAAAGCTGCAATCAAAGCAGGACAATACAAATAGTGCAATAAGCAAAAGATGGGACTTTTTAACATGTCCTTTTCAGGGGCGAGCTGCGGAATGGCATGTGAAACAGGTATACTACTCGTTATAGAGACCACCTTAGAGTTCCATAGCGCGGCGTGGCTTTCTGCTTCCCTGGGTGTATCGTTTGTGCGGCAATTATACTGCCGGACAAGCCTTCCGAAGAATGGAGTCCTGAAAATAAGAGAAAATTAAGAAATCGGCAGCCCCTGGTGCTGTTTAAGCCACGTTTCGGGCGTGCCGTGATGGTGCCCCTCCCCCTGTGCCCATGGTATTTCTAGAATGTAGTTATGTACGCGCAGCACTGGTTTCGCAAGTTCGCGAGGGTTGGGGTTGGGGCCGCATTGCTACTCTTGCTCTGAATGCGCCGGGCGGTCTTGGTGTAGGTTACTCCGGGCGCGCTTGACAGTGTCCAGATGTTTAATGGCCGGACTAGAGAATTGCCTTGATAGGCTGCTTTGTACTTCCGCTGTGATAGCCGCCGTATGCTCCTCCGTTCGGAGAGAGCGTTCGGTGTTTCCATTGACCGTGATGACGCCTCGAGGGCCTGGCATCTTGAGCTTGAGGTATGCGTAGTGCGGCACCACATTGAACTTGGCAAATGCGGTTCGCCCGAGCAGTGCGTGATAGCCACTGCGGAATGGGACTATGTCAAAGATTAACTCCTCGCTTCGGAAATTATCCGGAGATCCGAAGACCACTTCAAGTGTAACTGAGCCTGTACAGTTGGCTTCTACACCTGGTATGACGCCTTTAAAGGTCGTTCTGGTGGGTTTAATCCTCGAGGGATCGATGCCTATTTTCCGCACTGTATCCTGATAAAGCAGGTTCAGGCTGTTGCCGCCATCCATAAGGACTCTAATGAGGTGAAATCTGTCAATAATTGGGTCTAGAACCAATGCGGCAAATCCGCCATGACGGATGCTAGTGGGGTGGTCCCTTCGATCAAAAGTGATCGGGCAGGAAGACCATGGGTTGAACTTTGGGGCGACTGGCTCCATCGCGTATACGTCCCTTAGCGCACACTTTCGTTCCCTCTTGGAGATGTGGGTTGCGTATATCATGTTCACCATCCGCACTTGTGGGGGAAAACCTTTTTATCCACTATTGTTTGGCGGCCGGGGCTCCTCCTCGTCATTGCTATGCAGCCCCTTTTCTCTGCTTTCGGCATTTAACTTGCCTGCCTGCTTGAACACCCAACAATCCCTGTTGGTGTGATTGGCTGGTTTTTCGGGGGTGCCATGTATCTGGCATGAGCGGTCAAGTATTCGTTCCAAACTGGACGGGCCCGGAGTATTTCTTTTGAATGGCTTTTTCCGCTGACCGGGTTTAGAGCCTTTGAATCCGGCATTAACTGCCGTATCCTCAGCATTGTCGCCATTAATGCGGCGCTTTTGCTTGTTGCGACGTGACCTGCCACTACTATCCTTGGTATCCGAATTAGCAAGGCTCTTGGTCATGTTATTGCTGTGAGCTAGCCAGCTGTCTTCTCCCGTGCAAAAGTGGGTCATAAGTGTCGTGAGGGCTGCCATAGATTTCGGCTTTTCCTGTCCTAGGTGCCGTGCAAGCCACTCGTCGCGGATGTTATGCTTGAAGGCTTCTAGGGCCTCTGTGTCCGGAAAGTCAACAATTTGATTTTTCTTGGTTAGGAACCGTGTCCAGAATTGTCTGGCCAATTCCTCTGGCTGCTGAATTATGTGGCTTAGGTCATCGGTGTCTGGTGGTCGCACATAAGTGCCCTAGAAATTGTCGAGGAATGCGGCTTCCAGGTCCTCCCAACAACCAATTGATTCTGCTGGCAAGATGTTAAGCCAATGCCAAGCTGGTCCTTTAAGCTTGAGTGGGAGGTATTTGATGGCGTGTAGGTCATCACCGCGGGCCATGTGGATATGAAGGAGATAGTCCTCGATCCATACCGCAGGATCTGTTGTGCCATCGTATGATTCGATGTTCACGGGTTTGAAACCCTCGGGGATTTGATGATCCATTACTTCATCTGTGAAGCATAGTGGGTGTGCGGCGCCTCTGTATTGGGCTACATCACGACGCAGCTCAAACGAGCTTTGTCTACTGTGTTCGGCCCGGCTGGATTTACTGTATCCGGCGTGACGAATATCGTCTCGTGCCGTGGGGCGCCCACGTGATCCGTAGATCAATCTTGTTTTCCTTGCCTTGTCCTCCAATATATCTCGCAGGTCTGGCGCGTTTTCCCATGCATTGGTATTTTTTGAGCGGTGCCAAGGTGCGACTTGAGTGGAGGGACGAGAGGCCTCTCTGTCGCGGCAACGGGGTGGCCGGTCGGCCGCATCATGCGCTGGTGATGTAGGTTTAAGTGCTTCCTCCTCTAATTGGGGTAGCAACCTGCGCTTTGGGTAGCTCTTGGAGGGGCGTTCGAGTTCATACTCTTCGGCCACAAGGACTTCAGTCCATCTGTCGGCTAGCAAATCTTGATCAGCTCTAAGCTGTTGTTGTTTTTTCTTGAGGCTGCTCGCCGTGGCCATAAGCCTGCGTTTGAAACGCTCTTGTTCGACGGGATCCTCCGGCACGACAAATTCATCGTCGTCGAGGCTTGGCTCGTCTTCGGAGGGAGGCATATAATTATCGTCCTCGACCTCTCTGTCTGCTGCTCTCTCATGAGGGCTGGCTTCTCTATCCTCCTGTGTTGAATCTTGCTGGAGGTGGTTGTCTTCAGCACTGTCCGGGGTGTTATTATCCCCCGTGCCGGAATCACCGTTTTTGTTTTGGCGGGATTTAGAGCGGCGCCGCTGATGCCGGCGCTTAGGCTGCTTCTTGGAGGGGTCATCCTCCGCTGTTCCATCGCCATTGCCTTCTTTTGGGGTGTCCACCATGTATATATCATACGACGAGGTGGCTTTCCAGTGCCCTATAGGCGATGGTTCTTGATCATCTCCTGCATCGGCGTCCATACCGTCGATGTCTTCGGAGTCGAAGTCGAGCACGTCGGTTAAATCATCAACAGTGGCTACGAAGTGGGTGGTGGTGGGCTTTGAATTTCTTCATCATCTGCATCCCAACCTTGCCGACCATAGTCCGGCCAGGTCTCTCCTGACAAAGAGAGAGACTTTAGTGAATTCAGAATATCGCCGAAGGGCGAGTGCTGAAAGATGTCCGCGGCGGTGAACTCCATGATCGGCGCCCAATCGGGTTTGATCGGTCGGGGTGCGGAGGGCTTGGAGTCTGGAGAGGAGTCCGGCTCCTTGGAGTCACGGGATTCGCAGAGAATAGGGCTGGTGTTCGGCTCGACCGCCGTAGAGATTGCAGCCCCCGAGGCGGTGTCTAACCACCCATCCTCGGTTGGTGTGATCGGCTCCGAGCTAGGGGTCGGAGCGGACACAGGTGTGGCCTCCAGGGCACTGTTCGGCGGTGGAGCTAAATCATGCCCATCGTGAAAGTGCGGAGCGCTCGGCTGTGGCTCGAATCCGTCGAAGATCAAGTCTCCGCGGATGTCGGCCGTGTAGTTCAAACTTCCCAATCTGACCTGATGGCCAAGGGCGTAGCTTTCGATCTGCTCCAGATGACCAAGCGAATTGGCCCGCAGTGCAAAGCCGCCGAATACGAAGATCTGTCCGGGGAAAAAAGTCTCACCCTGGATCGCATCGCTGTTGATGATCGGAGAAGCCATCGGGCCTAAAAGTGATGACACAGAGGAACTCTCAATGAAAGCAACAATGTCGGTGTCAAAACCGGCGGATCTCGGGTAGGGGGTCCCGAACTGTGCGTCTAGGCCGGATGGTAACAGGAGGCAGGGGACATGATGTTTTACCGAGGTTCGGGCCCTCTTGATGGAGGTAAAACCCTATGTCCTGCTTGATTAATATTGATGATATGGGTAGTACAAGAGTAGATCTACCACAAGATCAGAGAGGCTAAACCCTAGAAGCTAGCCTATGGTATGATTGTTGTTCGTCCTACGGACTAAACCTCTCCGGTTTATATAGACACCGGAGAGGGCTAGGGTTACACAGAGTCGGTTACAATGGTAGGAGATCTACATATCCGTATCGCCAAGCTTGCCTTCCACGCCAAGGAAAGTCCCTTCTGGACACGGGGCGAAGTCTTCAATCTTGTATCTTCATAGTCCAGGAGTCCGGCCGAAGGTATAGTCCGGCTATCCGGACACCCCCTAATCCAGGACTCCCTCAATGGTCAATCCGGATCGAGCTAAAAAACTTATCCGGCTCATCAGGTAAAGAACATCCCTGTCATCTTCCTCCAGGGAGCTCCGTGGACGCCATCTCCGGCGCTTCTTCAAAGGGGCATCGTCGAACTCAAGAAGGCCGGTCCGAATAGGATCCGGGAGGGGGACGTCTTCTATATAAAACCATTCTGAAGGCCAGTCTTCGGATGTCTTCTTTGGGGTTCCGGACAGGTATCCGGTCCCGACAATACGCCACACTTCGGCTCCGCCCACTTGATATATTGACCCCTTCTGAGAACGGGGCACAAGGCAGGACAGCTTCTTCCACAGAGTGAAATGAGCCTCACAGCCCAAAAACAACTTGCAAAGGGCTTCGAATCTCGCGATATGCAGCATGGAGGCAGGCGTAAGGTTGTGCAACTGGAGGCCGTAGAACTCCAGGAGCCCCTGGAGAAATGGATGAATTGGAAATCCGAGCCCTCTTACCAAATAAGGGACAAGGCATACCCGCTCTCCCTTGGATGGATTGGGAAGGCTCTCCTCTTGCTCTCCGCCATTATAGGTGGCGAGCCCAGCTCGAACCGGGACCATGTACGCTGGGGGAAGAAATCCCTTGGTCTGAAGCATCACTAATTTGTTGTGTGGGACGGAACATCTCTCCCAATCTCCAGGCTTGGAGCTAGGGGAGCGAGAGGAGGAGCTGCGTCGACCGGCCATGATGGAATGGATCTCTGTCGGGTGCGCTCCGATGAAGGCTCGCCAAGGCAGGATGGTGTGATTTGGATCTGAATCCTCGTCTTTTTAATAGGCGACTCATTCACACAGCTAGGGGGTAAATGTGAAAACACCCTGGCTCTTCACATTCGCTCGACACGTGGAAAGTGGCCATTATTGGGCGTGGAAGCCAAGGAGTGCAACATTCACAAGAGACCAGACACTATTTCGACAGGTACACGGAAGTTGGAGAGGAACCCGCCTTGCAATGCCGAAGACAATACTGCGTGTCGGACTCATCGTCATTGAAGCCTGGTTCGGGGGCTACTGAGGGAGTCCTGGATTAGGGGGTCTCCGGATAGCCGGATTATATTCTTTGCCGGACTGTTAGACTATGAAGATACAAGATTGAAGACTTCGTCTCGTGTCCGGATGGGACTCTACTTGGCGTAGAAGGCAAGCTAGGCAATACGGATATGGATATCTCCACCTTTGTAACCAACCTTGTGTAACCCTAACCCTCTCCGGTGTCTATATAAACCGAAGGGTTTTAGTCCGTAGGACAACAACCATAACATACAATCATACCATAGGCTAGCTTCTAGGGTTTAGCCTCTCTGATCTCGTGGTAGATCTACTCTTGTACTACCCATATCATCAATATTAATCAAGCAGGACATAGGGTTTTACCTCCATCAAGAGGGCCCGAACCTGGGTAAAACATTGTGTCCCCTACCTCCTGTTACCATCCGGCCTAGACGCACAGTTCGGGACCCCCTACCCGAGATCCGCCGGTTTTGACACCGACAAGGGTCTTGCTGACAAAGTGGTACAACAAGGTGTTTACATAAGTAGGAAATTATCACTACTCAGATAAGTCGAATTACAAGGAAGGTTAAACAAAACAATGGGAAGGAAAATGTGTTTATACCCGCGTATCAAGAGTATATCTTTCCCAAGAAAAGGCATGTGATAGGACTCCCAAGTATGTAACCATTTGGACAAGGGGCAAAGAATTTATGGGGTTTTCCCATACAGCGGTGTTTGGATAATTGACACAGAAAATTTAGCATTGTGCTTCAAATCTTCTTATTGAAGATCGGAGTACCACAGACATGCTTCGAGATAGCATTGACATGGTCTTCAAGCAAAGGTCATACTTTGGATACACAAATGATCCATTAGGAACAACTCATATAATAAGTCTTAAAATTTCCTCACGGAAGAATGGCTAACCTAGCTAAAATGGAAACTATAACAATAGGTCATCGGGCCAGGTGTGCAAGGCATGATATCACCTTACTGGGTCATATAAAAGACCAATGTTATAACTCTTGGAGATATGTTCCAACCATCATATCTGCCGAGATTCAGACTTGATTGGTGTCAGGATACCTCAGACCAAGGTTGTCAGAATCGCGATTCTATTGTACGATTCTACGACTTTACGATCCAAACTAACCCCTCCGATTCTACGACTTTAGTCTCTAGAATCTACGTTTCTACGATCCTGATAGTGAAGATTCTACGATTTGCGATCCTACGATCGGAGCTCCGATTCGATTCAGAATCACGATTCTGACAACCTTGCCTCAGACTCAGAATGCCTGAGAAGAAAAGGTGCAACACAATTTGACGAGATGCCATTCTAAGATTCTCGGTCATGTATACATAGTTCTCGAACCCATAGGGTCCGCACGCTTAATGTTCGATGACGATTTGTATTGTGAGTAATGTGTTTTTGTGCCAAAAGTTTGTTTGGATCCCGAATGACATCACAGACATGACGAGGAGTCTCGAAATGGTCGAGAGGTAAGGATTGATATATTGGACAAAGGTATTCAGACACCGGAAAGGTTTCAGGATGTTTCGGATATTTATCGGGAAATCGAGGGGTTACTGGAACCCCCCGGGAAAGTTATGGGCCTTAATGGTCCATAAGGGAGTAGGAGAGGGCAGCCCGCAGGGTGGCTCCCCCCCCCCAAGATAGTCCGAATTGGACTAGGGGTGAAGGAAATATGCCCTAGAGGCAATAATAAAGTTGTTATTTATATTTACTTATATCATGATGAATGTTTATTATTCAAGCTAGAAATGTATTAACCAGAAACTCAGTACATGTGTGAATACATAGACAAACAGAGTGTCACTAGTTTGCCTCTACTTAACTAGCTTGTTGAATCAATGATGGTTATGTTTCCTAACCATAGACATGAGTTGTCATTTGATTAACGGGACCACATCATTAGAGAATGATGTGATTGACTTGACCTATAGCGACCAGACCTCAAACGGTCCAATCTCTGTGCTCTGGTGTCATCCCTGGATCAGTAATGCTAACACCACACAGTACTTGAAGGATTTATAACAGAGTAGCAATCACACACTTATTACATCGAGTCTCAAAAGAGAACTTATTACAATAAATATGGCTTAAGGCCATCTAATAACGATAGCAACGGAAGGCTTGGAAGATAAGTGAGTCCATCAACTCCAATGGCATCACTGAGTATAGAACCACGACCTAAAGGCACCTTACACATCGTCTAAAAAGTCTGCAACATGAACGTTGCAGCCCAAAACGGGTCAGCACATGGAATATGCTGGCAATGTAACACATAGAGAGCAATGAACGAATAAGACTATACTACATTCATATTTGGCTGGTGGAAAGCTCTATGGTTACAGTTTTGCGTAAAACCAATTTTTCCCTACTGCAAAGGAATAAATTTTATTTAGCTATCATGGTAGTTGTCAAACATTGAGAATGGTTGACAGCATTCTCAATCCCAATTAAGAAACATCAATAAACCCAACAATATTAATTTAGCGTAACATGATGAGATTCACATGATAATCCAAGTACTAGATACTCAAGATGTCCATAACCGGGGACACGGCTAACCATGATTAGTTTATACACTCTATAGAGGTTTGCGCACTTTTCCCCACAAGACTCGATCTCCTCCGTTGGGATCCTCGCACTACATGGTGTTTGAGAAACGGATGACCGAGACATAGTCTTTCAGAAGCGCTTGCACCTTACGATCGGGTAGACCGTTACACCTACTTTCACCTACATCTGCTAGTCTACCACTGTAAGAGTTCGCACGACTTACTCAACTATGCTAGAGCCCATAGTAGCTTGTGGCTGCACACGGAAGTTTCTAGCATGAATAATCTCATGATCCCTTTGAGCCTGGGTGGCGGTCCAAAAGAAAAACAGGCAATCGCTGGAATACCCAGGTGCCTCAATCCACCCACATGTGTATTTAAGTTGCCACCTTAGATAAACAATTAATTAAAAAAACTCACATCTATCATGGATTTCACTCACCCAATCCACATCTACTAGCATAGCATGGCATAATAAGCAAACGTAGAAGTAACTCCCAAAGGTTTGATAGATAACAGGTGATAGGTACTGTTGGGGAACGTAGTAATTTCAAAAATATTCCTACACACACGCAAGATCATGGTGATGCATAGCAACGAGAGGGGAGAGTGTTGTCTACATACCCTCATAGACTGGAAGCGGAAGCATTATAACAACGCGGTTGATGTAGTCATACGTCTTCACGGCTCGACCGATCAAGCACCGAAACTATGGCACCTCCAAGTTATTGCACACGTTCAGCTCGCTGACGATCCCTGGACTCCGATCCAACAAAGTGTCGGGGATGAGTTCCATCAGCACGACGGCGTGGTGACGACCTTGATGTTCTACCATCGCAGGGCTTCGCCTAAGCACCGCTACAATATTATCGAGTATTATGGTGGAGGGGGGCACCGCACACGGCTAAGAGATCAATGATCAATTGTTGTCTCTGGGTGCCCCCCTGCCCCCGTATATAAAGGATTGGAGGAGGGGGGCGGCAAAGGAGGGTGGCGCGCCCAAGGGGGGAGTCCAACTCCCACCGGGAGTAGGACTCCCCCTTTTCCTATTAGGAGTAGGAGAGGGAAGGAAGAGGAAGGAGGGAGGAAGGAAAGGGGGGGCCGGTCCCCCTCCCAATTCGGATTGGGCTTGGGGGGGCACCCCCTCCCTTGCTCCTTTCCCCTCCTTTCCACTAAGGCCCAATAAGGCCCATATACCTCCCGGGGGTTCCGATAACCTCCTGGTGATCCGGTATTGTCCCAATCTCACCCGTAACCTTTCCGGTATCCAAATATAGTCGTCCAATATATCGATCTTTATGTCTCGACCATTTCGAGACTCCTCGTCAAGTCCATGATCACATCCGGGACTCCGAACAACCTTCGGTACATCAAAATATATAAACTCATAATGAAACTGTCATCGTAACGTTAAGCGTGCGGACCCTGCGGGTTCGAGAACAATGTAGACATGACCGAGACACGTCTCCGCTCAATAACCAATAGCGGAACCTGGATGCTCATATTGGCTCCTACATATTCTACGAAGATCTTTATCGGTCAGACCGCATAACAACATACGTTGTTCCCTTTGTCATCGGTATGTTACTTGCCCGAGATTCGATCGTCGGTATCTCAATACCTAGTTCAATCTCGTTACCGGCAAGTCTCTTTACTCGTTCTGTAATACATCATCTTGCAACTAACTTATTAGTTGCATTGCTTGCAAGGCTTAAGTGATGTGCATTACCGAGAGGGCCCAGAGATACCTCTCCGACAATCGGAGCGACAAATCCTAATCTCGAAATACGCCAACCCAACATGTACCTTTGGAGACACCTGTAGAGCACCTTTATAATTGAAGGAAATATGCCCTAGAGGCAATAATAAAGTTATTATTTATTTCCTTATATCATGATAAATGTTTATTATTCATGCTAGAATTGTATTAACCGGAAACATAATACATGTGTGAATACATAGACAAACAGAGTGTCACTAGTATGCCTCTACTTGACTAGCTCGTTAATCGAAGATGGTTATGTTTCCTAACCATGAACAAAAGAGTTGTTATTTGATTAACGGGATCACATCATTAGAAGAATGATGTGATTGACATGACCCATTCCATTAGCTTAGCACCCGATTGTTTAGTATGTTGCTATTGCTTTCTTCATGACTTATACATGTTCCTATGACTATGAGATTATGCAACTCCCGTTTACCGAAGGAACACTTTGTGTGCTACCAAACGTCACAACGTAACTGGGTGATTATAAAGGAGCTCTACAGGTGTCTCCAAAGGTACATGTTGGGTTGGCGTATTTTGAGATTAGGATTTGTCACTCCGATTGTCGGAGAGGTATCTCTGGGCCCTCTGGGTAATGCACATCACATAAGCCTTGCAAGCATTGCAACTAATGAGTTAGTTGCGAGATGATGTACTATGGAATGAGTAAAGAGACTTGCCGGTAACGAGATTGAACTAGGTATTAAGATACCGACGATCGAATCTCGGACAAGTAACATACCAATGACAAAGGGAACACCGTATGTTGTTATGCGGTCTGACCGATAAAGATCTTCATAGAATATGTAGGAGCCAATATGAGCCTCCAGGTTCCGCTATTGGTTATTGACCGGAGACATGTCTCGGTCATGTCTACATTGTTCTCGAACCCGTAGGGTCCGCACGCTTAAGGTTTCGATGATAGTTATATTATGAGTTTATAAGTTTTGATGTACCAAAGGAGTTCGGAGTCCCGGATGAGATCGGAGACATGACGAGGAGTCTTGAAATGGTCGAGACGTAAAGATCGATATATTGGACGACTATATTCGGACATCGGAAAGGTTCCGAGTGATTCGGGTATTTTCGGAGGTACCGAGGAGTTACGGGAATACGAGGAAGAAGCAATGGGCCCTAATGGGCCTTAGTGGGAAGGACCAGGAGGTGGCGCGCGCCCCTCACAAGCCCAGTCCGAATTGGACAAGGGGTTTGGGGCGTGGCCCCTCTCTCCCTTCCTTCCCCTCTTCCCCCCTTTCCCCCCTTCTCCTAGTTGGACTAGGAAAGGAGGAAACCTACTCCAACTAGGAGTAGGAATCCTACTCCCCTGGCGTGCCTCTCCTAGGGCTAGCCTCCTTCCCCCTTGCTCCTTTAGATACGGGGGCAGGGGGCACCTCTAAACACACAAGTTGATCTTCAAGATCATTTTCTTAGCCGTGTGCGGTGCCCCCTCCACCATAGTCCTCGATAATATTGTAGTGGTGCTTAGGCGAAGCCCTGCGACAGTAGAACATCAAGATCGTCACCACACCATCGTGCTGACAGAACTCTTCCCCGACACTTTGCTGAATCGAAGTCCGGGGATCGTCATCGAGCTAAACGTGTGCTAGAACTCAGAGGTGCCGTAGTTTTGGTGCTTGATCGGTCGGGCCGTGAAGACGTACGACTACATCAACCGTGTTGTCATGACGCTTCCGCTTTCGGTCTACGAGGGTACGTGCACAACACTCTCCCCTCTTGTTGCTATGCATCACCATGATCTTGCATGTGCGTAGGAAATTTTTTGAAATTACTATGTTCCCCAACAGTGGCATCCGAGCCTAGGTTTTATGTGTTGATGTTATATGCAGGAGTAGAACACAAGTGAGTTGTGGGCGATATAAGTCATACTGCTTACCAGCATGTCATACTTTGGTTCAGCGGTATTGTTGGATGAAGCGGCCCGGACCGACATTACGCGTACGCTTACGCGAGACTGGTTCTACCGACGTGCTTTGCACATAGGTGGCTGGCGGGTGTCAGTTTCTCCAACTTTAGTTGAACCGAGTGTGGCTACGCCCGGTCCTTGCGAAGGTTAAAACAGCACCAACTTGACAAACTATCGTTGTGGTTTTGATGCGTAGGTAAGAACGATTCTTGCTAAGCCCAGTAGCAGCCACGTAAAACTTGCAACAACAAAGTAGAGGACGTCTAACTTGTTTTTGCAGGGCATGTTGTGATGTGATATGGTCAAGACATGATGAGATATAAGTGGTTGTATGAGATGATCATGTTTTGTTGAGGTTATCGGCAACTGGCAAAAGCCTTATGGTTGTCTCTTTATTGCATAAGATGCCAGCGCCAAATAATTGCTTTACTTTATCACTATGCGATAGCAATAGTTGCAAGACCAGTAGTTGGCGAGACGACCGTGTGACGACACATTGATATAGATCAAGATGATGGAGATCATGGTGTCATGCCGGTGACGATAAAGATCATGATAGTACTTTGGAGATGGAGATCAAAGGCGCAAGATGATGATGGCTATATCATGTCACATATTTTGATTGCATATGATGTTTATATTTTATACATCTCATTTTGCTTAGTTTGACAGTACCATTTTAAGATGATCTCTCACTAATTATCAAGAAGTGTTCTCCCTGAGTATGCACCATTGCGAAAGTTCTTCATGCTGAGACACCACATGATGATCGGTGTGATAGGCTCTGCGTTCAAATACAACGGGTGCAAAACAGTTGCACACGCGGAATACTCAGGTTATACTTGATGAGCCAAGCATATATAAATATGGCCTCGGAACACGGAGACCGAAAGGTCAAGCGTGAATCATATAGTAGATATGATCAACATAGTGATGTTCACCAATGAAACTACTCCATCTCACGTGATGATCGGACATGGTTTAGTTGATTTGGATCACGTGATCACTTAGAGGATTAGAGGGATGTCTATCTAAGTGGGAGTTCATAAGTAATATGATTAAATTGAAGTTAAATTTATCATGAACTTAGTCCTAATAGTATTTTGCAAATTATGTTGTAGATCAATAGCTCGCATTGTTGCTTCCCTGTGTTTATTTTGATATGTTCCTAGAGAAAACTAAGTTGAAAGATGTTAGTAGAAATGATGCGGATTGGATCCGTGATCTGAGGTTTATCCTCATTGCTGCACAGAAGAATTATGTCCTTGATGCACCGCTAGGTGACAGACCTATTGCAGGAGCAGATGCAGACGTTATGAACGTTTGGCTAGCTCAATTTGATGACTACTTGATAGTTTAGTGCACCATGCTTAATGGCTTAGAATCGGGACTTCAAAGATGTTTTGAACGTCATGGACCATATGAGATGTTCCAGGAGTTGAAGTTAATATTTCAAGCAAATACCCGAGTTGAGAGATATGAAGTCTCCAACAAGTTCTATAGCTAAAAGATGGAGGAGAATCGCTCAACTAGTGAGCATGTGCTCAGATTGTCTGGGTACTACAATTGCTTGAATCAAGTGGGAGTTAATCTTCCAGATAAAATAGTGATTGACAAAATTCTCTAGTCACCATCACCAAGTTAGTAGAACTTCATGATGAACTATGATATGCAAGGGATAACGGAAATGATTCCCAAGCTCTTCGTAATGCTGAAATTGACGAAAGGTAGAAATCGAGAAAAACATCAAGTGTTGATGGTAGACAAGACCACTAGTTTCAAGAAAAGGGTAGAGGGAAGAAGGAGAACTTCAAGAAGAACAGCAAGCAAGTTGCTGCTCAAGTGAAGAAGCCCAAGTCTGGTCCTAAGCCTGAGACTAAGTGCTTCTACTACAAAGGGACTGGTCACTGGAAGCGGAACTACCCCAAGTGATTGGCGGATAAGAAGGATGGCAAAGTGAACATAAGTATATTTGATATACATGTTATTGATGTGTACTTTACTAGTGTTTATAGCAACCCCTCAGTATTTGATACTAGTTCAGTTGCTAAGATTAGTAACTCGAAACGGGAGTTGCAGAATAAACAGAGACTAGTTAAGGGTGAAGTGACGATGTGTGTTGGAAGTGGTTCCAAGATTGATATGATCATCATCGCACACTCCCTATACTTTCGGGATTAGTGTTGAACCTAAATAAGTGGTATTTGGTGTTTGCGTTGAGCATGAATATGATTTGATCATGTTTATTGTAATACGGTTATTCATTTAAGTAAGAGAATAAATTGTTGTTCTGTTTACATGAATAAAACCTTATATGGTTACACACCCAATGAAAATAGTTCATTGGATCTCGATCGTAGTGATACACATATTCATAATATTGAAACCAAAAGATGCAAAGTTAATAATGATAGTGCAACTTATTTGTGGCACTGCCGTTTAGGTCATATTGGTGTAAAGCACATGAAGAAACTCCATGCTAATGGGATTTTGGAATCACTTGATTATGAATCACTTGGTGCTTGGGAACCATGCCTTATGGGCAAGATGACTAAATACTCTGTTCTCCGGAACAATGGAGCGAGCAACTGACTTATTGGAAATAATACATACTGATGTATGTGATCTGATGAGTGTTGAAGCTCGTGGCGGGTATCGTTATTTTCTGACCTTCACATATGATTTGAGCGGATATGGGTATATCTACTTGATGAAACATAAGTCTGAAACATTTGAAAAGTTCAAAGAATTTCAGAGTGAAGTGGAAAATCATCGTAAAAAGAAAAATATGGTTTATATGATCTGATCGCGGAGACAAATATTTGAGTTACGAGTTTGGTCTTCAATTAAAACTATGTGGAATAGTTTCACAAATTCGTGCCACCTGGAACACCACAGCATAATGGTGTGTCCGAACGTCATAACCGTACTTTATTGGATATAGTGCAATCTATGATGTTTCTTATAGATTTACCAACATCGTTTTGGGGTTATGCATTAAAGACAGCTGCATTCACGTTTAAAAGGGCACCATCTAAGTCACCATCTAAGTCTGTTGAGACGACACAATCTGAACTGTGGTTTGGCAAGAAACCAAAGTTGTCGTTTCTTAAAGTTTGGGGTTGTGATGCTTATATGAAAAAGTTTCATCCTGATAAGCTCAAACCCAAATCGGAGAAATATGTCTTCATAGGATACCCAAAGGAGATTGTTGGGTACACCTTCTATCACAGATCCAAAGGCAAGTTATTCATTGCTGAGAATGGATCCTTTCTAGAGAAGGAGTTTCTCTCGAAAGAAGTGAGTGGGAGGAAAGTAGAACTTGATGAGGTAACTGTACCTGCTCCCTTATTGGAAAGTAGTTCATCACAGAAATCTGTTCCTGTGACTACTAGACCGATTAGTGAGGAAGCTAATGATGATGATCATGTAACTTTAGATCAAGTTACTACCGAACCTCGTAGGTAAACCAGAGAGAGATCCGCACCAGAGTGGTACGGTAATCCTATTCTGAAAGTCATGTTACTAGACCATGACAAACTTGCGAACTATGAGGAAGCGATGATGAGCCCAGATTCCACGAAATGGTTTGAGGCCACAAAATCTGAGATAGGATCCATGTATGAGAACAAAGTATGGACTTTGGTTGACTTGCCCGGTGATCGGGAAGCCATAGAAAATAAATGGATTTTCAAGAGGAAGACGGACGCTGATAGTAGTGGTACTATCTACAAAGCTAGACTTGTCAAAAAAGGTTTTTGACAAAGTTCAAAGGTATTGAATACGATGATATTTTCTCACTCGTATCAATGTTTAAAGTCTGTCCGAATCATGTTAGCAATTGCCACATTTTATGAAATCTGGCAAATGGATAACAAAACTTCAAACCTTAATGGATTTCTTAAAGAAGAGTTGTATATGATGCAACCAGAAGGTTTTGTCAATCCTAAAGGTGCTAACAAAATATGCAAGCTCCAGCGATCCATCAATGGACTGGTGCAAGCATCTCGGAGTTGGAATATACGCTTTGATAAGTTGATCAAAGCATATAGTTTTATACAGACTTGCGGTGAAGCCTGTATTTACAAGAAAGTGAGTGGGAGCACTACATCATTTCTGATAAGTATATGTGAATGGCATATTGTTGATCGGAGATAATGTAGAATTATTCTACAAAGCATAAAGGAGTGTTTGAAAGAAGTTTTTCAAAGAAAGACCTCGGTGAAGCTGCTTACATATTAAGCATCAAGATCTATAGAGATAGATCAAGACGCTTGATAAGTTTTTCCAATGAGTACATACCTTGACAATATTTCTAAATAGTTCAAAAAAATGGAACAGTCAAAGAAAGAGTTCTTGGCTGTGTTACAAGGTGTGAAATTGAGTAAGACTCAAAGCCCGACCACGGTAGAAGATAGAAAGAGAATGAAAGTCATCCCTATGCCTCAGTCATAGGTTCTATAAAGTATGTCATGCTGTGTACCAGATCTATTGTATACCCTACACTGTGTTAAGAAAGGGAGTACAATAGTGATCTAAGAGTAAATCATTGGACAGCGGTCAAAATTATCCTTAGTGGAATAAGGAAATATTTCTCAATTATGGAGGTGACAAAAGGTTCGTCGTAAAAAGTTACGTCGATGCAAGTTTTGACACAGATCTAGATGACTCTAAGTCTCGATCTAGATACATATTGAAAGTGGGAGCAATTAGCTAGAGTAGCTCCGTGCAGAGCATTGTAGACATAGAATTCGCAAAATACTTACGGATCTGTATGTGACAGACCCGTTGACTAAAATTATCTCACAAGCAAAACATGATCACACCTTAGTACTCTTTGGGTGTTAATCACATAAACGATGTGAACTAGATTACTGACTCTAGTAAACCCTTTGGGTATAGGTCACATGACGATGTGAACTATGGGTGTTAATCACATGGTGATGTGAACTATTAGTGTTGAATCACAAGGCGATGTGAACTAGATTATTGACTCTAGTGCAAGTGGGAGACTGAAGGAAATATGCCCTAGAGGCAATAATAAAGTTATTATTTATTTCCTTATATCATGATAAATGTTTATTATTCATGCTAGAATTGTATTAACCGGAAACATAATACATGTGTGAATACATAGACAAACAGAGTGTCACTAGTATGCCTCTACTTGACTAGCTCGTTAATCGAAGATGGTTATGTTTCCTAACCATGAACAAAAGAGTTGTTATTTGATTAACGGGATCACATCATTAGAAGAATGATGTGATTGACATGACCCATTCCATTAGCTTAGCACTCGATCGTTTAGTATGTTGTTATTGCTTTCTTCATGACTTATACATGTTCCTATGACTATGAGATTATGCAACTCCCGTTTACCGGAGGAACACTTTGTGTGCTACCAAACGTCACAACGTAACTGGGTGATTATAAAGGAGCTCTACAGGTGTCTCTAAAGGTACATGTTGGGTTGGCGTATTTTGAGATTAGGATTTGTCACTTCGATTGTCGGAGAGGTATCTCTGGGCCCTCTCGGTAATGCACATCACATAAGCCTTGCAACCATTGCAACTAATGAGTTAGTTGCGAGATGATGTATTACGGAACGAGTAAAGAGACTTGCCGGTAACGAGATTGAACTAGGTATTAAGATATCGACGATCGAATCTCGGACAAGTAACATACCGATGACAAAGGGAACATCGTATGTTGTTATGCGGTCTGACCGATAAAGATCTTCGTAGAATATGTGGGAGCCAATATGAGCATCCAGGTTCCGCTATTGGTTATTGACCGGAGACATGTCTCGGTCATCTCTACATTGTTCTCGAACCCGTAGGGTCCGCACGCTTAAGGTTTCGATGATAGTTATATTATGAGTTTATAAGTTTTGATGTACCGAAGGAGTTCGGAGTCCCGGATGAGATCGAGGACATGACGGGGAGTCTCGAAATGGTCGAGACATAAAGATCGATATATTGGACGACTATATTCGGACATCGGAAAGGTTCCGAGTGATTCGGGTATTTTCGGAGGTAGCGGGGAGTTACGGGAATACGAGGAAGAAGCAATGGGCCTTAATGGGCCTTAGTGGGAAGGACCAGGAGGTGGCGCGCGCCCCTCACAAGCCCAGTCCGAATTGGACAAGGGTTTTGGGGCGCGGCCCCTCTCTCGCTTCCTTCCCCTCTTCCCCCCTTTCCCCCTTCTCCTAGTTGGACTAGGAAAGGAGGAAACCTACTCCAACTAGGAGTAGGAATCCTACTCCCCTGGCGTGCCTCTCCTAGGGCTGGCCTCCTTCCCCCTTGCTCCTTTATATACGGGGGCAGGGGGCACCTCTAGACACACAAGTTGATCTTCAAGATCGTTTTCTTAGCCGTGTGCGGTGCCCCCCTCCACCATAGTCCTCGATAATATTGTAGTGGTGCTTAGGCGAAGCCCTGCGACAGTAGAACATCAAGATCGTCACCACGCCGTCGTGCTGACGGAACTCTTCCCCGACACTTTGCTGGGTCGGAGTCCGGGGATCATCATCGAGATGAACGTGTGCTAGAACTCGGAGGTGCCGTAGTTTCGGTGCTTGATCAGTCGGGCCGTGAAGACGTACGACTACATCAACCGCGTTGTGATAACGCTTCGCTTTCGGTCTACAAGGGTACGTGGACAACACTCTCCCCTCTTGTTGCTATGCATCACCATGATCTTGCGTGTGCGTAGGAAATTTTTTAAAATTACTACGTTCCCCAACAATAATCACCCAGTTACGTTGTGACATTTGGTAGCACACAAAGTGTTCCTCCGGTAAATGGGAGTTGCATAATCTCATAGTCATAGGAACATGTATAAGTCATGAAGAAAGTAATAGCAACATACTAAACGATCGGGTGCTAAGCTAATGGAATGGGTCATGTCAATCACATCATTCTCCTAATGATGTGATCCCGTTAATCAAATGACAACTCATGCCTATGGTTAGGAAACATAACCATCTTCGATTAACGAGCTAGTCAAGTAGAGGCATACTAGTGACACTTTGTTTGTCTATGTATTCACACAAGTATTACGATTCCGGTTAATACAATTCTAGCATGAATAATAAATATTTATCATGATATAAGGAAATAAATAATAACTTTATTATTGCCTCTAGGGAATATTTCCTTCAGTCTCCCACTTGCACTAGAGTCCATAATCTAGATTACACAGTAATGATTCTAACACCCATGGAGCCTTGGTGCTGATCATGTTTTGCTCGTGGAAGAGGCTTAGTCAATGGGTCTGCTACATTGAGATCCGTATGTATCTTGCAAATCTCTATGTCTCCCACCTGGACTAGATCCCGGATGGAACTGAAGCGTCTCTTGATGTGCTTGGTTCTCTTGTGAAATCTGGATTCCTTTGCCAAGGCAATTGCACCAGTATTGTCACAAAAGATTTTCATTAGACCCGATGCACTAGGTATGACACCTAGATCGGATATGAACTCCTTCATCCAGACTCCTTCGTTTGTTGCTTCCGAAGCAGCTATGTACTCCGCTTCACATGTAGATCCCGCCACGACGCTTTGTTTAGAACTGCACCAACTGACAGCTCCACCGTTTAATGTAAATACGTATCCATTTTGCGATTTAGAATCGTCCGGATCAGTGTCAAAGCTTGCATCAACGTAACCATTTACGATGAGCTCTTTGTCACCTCCATATACGAGAAACATAACCTTAGTCCTTTTCAGGTATTTCAGGATGTTCTTGACCGCTGTCCAGTGATCCACTCCTGGATTACTTTGGTACCTCCCTGCTAGACTTATAGCAAGGCACACATCAGGTCTGGTACACAGCATTGCATACATGATAGAGCCTATGGCTGAAGCATAGGGAACATCTTTCATTTTCTCTCTATCTTCTGCAGTGGTCGGGCATTGAGTCTTACTCAACTTCACACCTTGTAACACAGGCAAGAATCCTTTCTTTGCTTGATCCATTTTGAACTTCTTCAAAACTTTGTCAAGGTATGTGCTTTGTGAAAGTCCAATTAAGCGTCTTGATCTATCTCTATAGATCTTAATGCCCAATATGTAAGCAGCTTCACCGAGGTCTTTCACTGAAAAACTCTTATTCAAGTATCCCTTCATGCTATCCAGAAATTCTATATCATTTCCGATTAGCAATATGCCATCCACATATAATATCAGAAATGCTACAGAGCTCCCACTCACTTTCTTGTAAATACAGGCTTCTCCAAAAGTCTGTACAAAACCAAATGCTTTGATCACACTATCAAAGCGTTTATTCCAACTCCGAGATGCTTGCACCAGTCCATAAATGGATCGCTGGAGCTTGCACACTTTGTTAGCTCCCTTTGGATCGACAAAACCTTCCGGCTGCATCATATACAACTCTTCTTCCAGAAATCCATTCAGGAATGCAGTTTTGACATCCATCTGCCAAATTTCATAATCATGAAATGCGACACTTGCTAACATGATTCGGACAGACTTAAGCATCGCTACGGGTGAGAAGGTCTCATCGTAGTCAATCCCTTGAACTTGTCGAAAACCTTTTGCAACAAGTCGAGCTTTGTAGACAGTAACATTACCGTCAGCGTCAGTCTTCTTCTTGAAGATCCATTTATTTTCAATTGCTTGCCGATCATTGGGCAAGTCAACCAAAGTCCACACTTTGTTCTCATACATGGATCCCATCTCAGATTTCATGGCTTCAAGCCATTTTGCGGAATCTGGGCTCACCATTGCTTCTTCATTGTTCATAGGTTCATCATGATCTAGTAGCATGACTTACAGAACAGGATTACCGTACCACTCTGGTGCGGATCTTACACTGGTTGATCTACGAGGTTCAGTAGTAACTTGTTCTAAAGTTTCATGATCATCATCATTAGCTTCCTCACTAATTGGTGTAGGTGTCATAGAAACCGGTTTCTGTGATGTACTACTTTCCAATAAGGGAGCAGGTATAGTTACCTCATCAAGTTCTACTTTCCTCCCACTCACTTCTTTTGAGAGAAACTCCTTCTCTAGAAAGGATCCATTCTTAGCAACAAATGTCTTGCCTTTGGATCTGTGATAGAAGGTGTACCCAACAGTCTCCTTCCGGTATCCTATGAAGACACATTTCTCCGATTTGGGTTCGAGCTTATCAGGTTGAAGCTTTTTCACATAAGCATCGCAGCCCCAAACTTTCAGAAACGACAACTTTGGTTTCTTGCCAAACCATAGTTCATAAGGCATCGTCTCAATGGATTTTGATGGTTCCCTATTTAACGTGAATGCGGCCGTCTCTAAAGCATAACCCCAAAACGATAGCGGTAAATCTATAAGAGACATCATAGATCGCACCATATCAAGTAAAGTATGATTACGACGTTCGGACACACCATTACGCTGTGGTGTTCCGGGTGACGTGAGTTGCGAAACTATTCCGTATTGTTTCAAATGTAAACCAAACTCGTAACTCAAATATTCTCCTCCACGATCAGATCGTAGAAACTTTATTTTCTTGTTACGATGATTTTCAACTTCACTCTGAAATTCTTTGAACTTATGTTTCAGACTTATGTTTCATTAAGTAGATATACCCATATCTGCTTAAATCATCTCTGTAGGTGAGAAAATAACGATATCCGCCACGAGCTTCAACATTCATTGGACCACATACATCTATATGTATGATTTCCAATAAATCTGTTGCTCTCTCCATAGTACCGGAGAACGGCGTTTTAGTCATCTTGCACATGAGGCACGGTTCGCAAGTACCAAGTGATTCATAATCAAGTGGTTCCAAAAGTCCATCAGTATGGAATTTCTTCATGCGCTTTACACCGATATGACCTAAACGGCAGTGCCACAAATAAGTTGCACTATCATTATCAACTTTGCATCTTTTGGCTTCAACATTATGAATATGTGTATCACTACTATTGAGATTCATCAAAAATAGACCACTCTTCAAGGGTGCATGACCATAAAAGATATTACTCATATAAATAGAACAACCATTATTCTGTGATTTAAATGAATAACCATCTCGCATCAAACAGGATCCAGATATAATGTTCATGCTTAACGCTGGCACCAAATAACAATTATTTAGGTCTAATCCTAATCCCGGTGGTAGATGTAGAGGTAGCGTGCCGACCGTGATCACATCGACTTTGGAACCATTTCCCACGCGCATCGTCACCTCGTCCTTCGCCAGTGTTCGCTTAATCCGTAGTCCCTGTTTCGAGTTGCAAATATTAGCAACAGAACCAGTATCAAATACCGAGGTGCAACTGCGAGCTCTAGTAAGGTACACATCAATAACATGTATATCACATATACCTTTGTTCACCTTGCCATCCTTCTTATCTGCCAAATACTTGGGGAAGTTCCGCTTCCAGTGACCAGTCTGCTTGCAGTAGAAGCACTCAGTTTCAGGCTTAGGTCCAGACTTGGGTTTCTTCTCCTGAGCAGCAACTTGCTTGCTGTTCTTCTTGAAGTTCCCCTTCTTCTTCCCCTTGCCCTTTTTCTTGAAACTAGTGGTCTTGTTGACCATCAACACTTGATGCTCCTTCTTGATTTCTACCCCCGCAGCTTTTAGCATTGCGAAGAGCTCGGGAATTGTCTTATCCATCCCTTGCATATTATAGTTCATCACGAAGCTCTTGTAGCTAGGTGGAAGTGATCAGAGAATTCTGACAATGACGCAATCATCCGGAATATTAACTCCCAGTTGAATCAAGTGATTATTATACCCAGACATTTTGAGTATATGCTCACTGACAGAACTGTTCTCCTCCATCTTGCATCTATAGAACTTATTGGAGACTTCATATCTCTCAATCCGAGCATTTGCTTGAAATATTAGCTTCAACACCTGGAACATCTCATATGCTCCATGACGTTCAAAACATCGTTGAAGACCCGGTTCTAAGCCGTAAAGCATGGCACATTGAACTATCGAGTAGTCATCAGCTTTGCTCTGCCAGACGTTCTTAACGTTGTCAGTTGCATCAGCAGCAGGCCTGGCACCTAGCGGTGCTTCCAGGACATAATTCTTCTATGCAGCAATGAGGATAATCCTCAAGTTACGGACCCAGTCCGTATAATAGCTATCATCATCTTTCAACTTTGCTTTCTCAAGGAACGCATTAAAATTCAACGGAACAACAGCACGGGCCATCTATCTACAATCAAACATAAACAAGCAAGATACTATCAGGTACTAAGTTCATGATAAATTTAAGTTCAATTAATCATATTACTTAAGAACTCCCACTTAGAAAGACATCCCTCTAATCTTCTAAGTGATCACGTGATCCAAATCAACTAAACCATAACCGATCATCACGTGAAATGCAGTAGTTTTCAATGGTGAACATCACTATGTTGATCATATCTGCTATATGATTCATGCTCGACCTTTCGGTCTCAGTGTTCCAAGGCCATATCTGCATATGCTAGGCTCGTCAAGTTTAACCTGAGTATTCTGCGTGTGCAAAACTGGCTTGCACCCATTGTAGATGGACGTAGAGCTTATCACACCCGATCATCACGTGGTGTCTGGGCACGACGAACTTTGGCAATGATCCATACTCAGGGAGAACACTTTTATCTTGAAATTTAGTGAGAGATCATCTTATAATGCTACCGTCAATCAAAGCAAGATAAGATGCATAAAATATAAACATCACATGCAATCAATATAAGTGATATGATATGGCCATCATCATCTTGTGCTTGTGATCTCCATCTCCGAAGCATCATCATGATCACCATCGTCACTGGCGCGACACCTTGATCTCCATCATAGCATCGTTGTCATCTCGCCAATCTTATGCTTCTACGACTATCGCTACCGCTTAGTGATAAAGTAAAGCATTACAGGGCGATTTCATTGCATACAATAAAGCGACAACCATATGGCTCCTGCCAGTTGCCGATAACTTGGTTACAAAACATGATCATCTCATACAATAAAATTTAGCATCATACCTTGACCATATCACATCACAACATGCCCAGCAAAAACAAGTTAGACGTCCTCTACTTTGTTTGTTGCAAGTTTTACGTGGCTGCTACGGGCTTAGCAAGAACCAATCTTACCTACGCCTCAAAAACCACAACGATAGTTTGTCAAGTTGGTGTTGTTTTAACCTTCGCAAGGACCGGGCGTAGCCACACTCGGTTCAACTAAAGTTGGAGAAACTGACACCCTCTAGCCACCTGTGTGAAAAACACGTCGGTAGAACCAGTCTCGCGTAAGCGTATGCGTAATGTCGGTCCGGGCTGCTTCATCCAACAATACCGCCGAACCAAAGTATGACATGTTGGTAAGCACTATGACTTATATCGCCCACAACTCACTTGTGTTCTACTCGTGCATATAACATCAACACATAAAACCTAGGCTCGGATGCCACTGTTGGGGAATGTAGTAATTTCAAAAATATTCCTACGCACATGCAAGATCATGGTGATGCACAGCAACGAGAGGGGAGAGTGTTGTCTATGTACCCTTGTAGACCGGAAGCGGAAGCGTTATAACTTTGCGGTTGATGTAGTCGTACGTCTTCACGGCCCGACCGATCAAGCACCGAAACTACGGCACCTCCGAGTTATTGCACACGTTCAGCTCGATGACAATCCCCGGACTCCGATCCAGGAAAGTGTCGGGGATGAGTTCCGTCAGCACGACGGCGTGGTGACGACCTTGATGTTCTATCATCGTAGGGCTTCGCCTAAGCACTGCTACAATATTATCGAGGATTATGGTGGAGGGGGGCACCGCACACGGCTAAGAGATCAATGATCAATTGTTGTCTCTGGGGTGCCCCCTGCCCCCGTATATAAAGGAGTGGAGGAGGGGGCCGGCCAAGGAGGGTGGCGCGCCCAAGGGAGGGAGTCCAACTCCCACCGGGAGTAGGACTCCCCCTTTTCCTATTAGGAGTAGGAGAGGGAAGGAAGAGGAAGAAGGGAGGAAGGAAAGGGGGGCCGGCCCCCCTCCCAATTTGGATTGGGCTTGGGGGGCGCCCCCTCCCTTGCGCCTTTCCCCTCCTTTCCACTAAGGCCCAATAAGGCCCATATACCTCCCGGGGGGTTCCGATAACCTCCCGGTGATCCGGTATTGTCCCAATCTCACTCGGAACCTTTCCGGTGTCCAAATATAGTCGTCCAATATATCGATCATTATGTCTCGACCATTTCGAGACTCCTCTTCAAGTCCGTGATCACATCCGGGAATCCGAACAACCTTAGGTACATCAAAATATATAAACTCATAATGAAACTTTCATCGTAACGTTAAGCGTGCGGACCCTATGGGTTCGAGAACAATGTAGACATGACCGAGACACGTCTCCGGTCAATAACCAATAGCGGAACCTGGATGCTCATATTGGCTCCTACATATTCTACGAAGATCTTTATCGGTCAGACCACATAACAACATGCGTTGTTCCCTTTGTCATCAGTATGTTACTTGCCCGAGATTCGATCGTCGGTATCTCAATACCTAGTTCAATCTCATTACTGGCAAGTCTCTTTACTCGTTCCGTAATACATCATCTTGCAACTAACTTATTAGTTGCATTGCTTGCAAGGCTTAACTGATGTGCATTACCGAGAGGGCCCAGAGATACCTCTCCGACAATCGGAGCGACAAATCCTAATCTTGATCCATGTCAACTCAACAAACACCATTGGAGACACCTGTAGAGCTCCTTTATAATCACCCAGTTACGTTGTGACGTTTGGTAGCACACAAAGTGTTCCTCCAGTAAATGGGAGTTGCATAATCTCATAGTCATAGGAATATGTATAAGTCATGAAGAAAGTAATAGCAACATACTAAACAATCGGGTGCTAAGCTAATGGAATAGGTCATGTCAATCACATCATTCTCCTAATGATGTGATCCCGTTAATCAAATGACAACTCATGTCTATGGTTAGGAAACATAACCATCTTCGATTAACGAGCTAGTCAAGTAGAGGCATACTAGTGACACTTTGTTTGTCTATGTATTCACACAAGTATTATGTTTCTGATTAATACAATTCTAGCATGAATAATAAACATTTATCATGATATAAGGAAATAAATAATAACTTTATTATTTCCTCTAGGGCATATTTCCTTCAGGTACTACCTCATCTACTTCCCAAACCCACAATTTAATTAGATCCTAGACATGCAAGGTGTGAGGATTGATCTAATGCAATAAAAACTGGGTAGTAGGAGGTATGATCAAAGTGTTACTTGCCTTGCTGATGATCCGCAAAACCTAGCGATTCGAAGTAGCAAGCGGCGCACTCCGGGTACTCTATCGCAAACAAACAAGCATACAATAAGTACTCAACTAATGCACAGGTAAAACTCAAATAAGAGATCTAACCAGAAAGTTCAACTTAAGAACTCCGGTTGGCAAAAAGAACCAAATTGAACGAAGCAACGAAAGACAAATGGCAAAAGAAACAGGCTTCGTTTACTATTCTGGATCTAGGGCAATTTTTACCGAGGCAAAAACTTGTTTGAGTTGGTTAAACGGAAAGAGGGTTTCGTGGCAAAACTCTTGAATCGCCTGATTCCGATAAACGAGCGAAAAGTTATACTAGAATGAAAATCGGATCAGAAATCGCGATCAGAAAAATCGCGGATTTAATCCGAGAAAAAGAAAAACGACGAACAGATTAACGAACGAACGTCCGTTATCTGGATCTAAACGATGAACGCGTTCGTTAAAACGAACGAATGAGCAAACGCCCACTAATTAACTAAACCGAAAAACCGATATATCTAAAAAAATCGAATCTAAAAAAACTGGAAAAAAAACCCGGTGAAAACCTAACGGTTTTCTAAAAAAACGGCGGGCGGCTCGACCTCGTCGGCGGCGAACTCCAGCGGCGGCAGCGGCGGGAGGCGGCCGGAGGCGGCGGCGGCTCCTGGCGCTAGGGTTTCGGGCAGGGCGCGGTGGTGGGCTGGGGGCGGCCCGGGGCGGCGGTACTTAAAGGCCTCGGCCAGGCGGAGTCCTGGCCGGTTATGGCCCAAAGTCGGTTCGGATTTTTTATTATTATTTTTTTAAATAATTATGCTCAGAAAAAAAACAAAAAGAAAACTAAAGGGACTCCAAAAATCCCGAAATAAATTTTCCCCGGCTTCTAAAATCAAGCCGCACAGGATGAACATCTATTTGGGGCCTAAATGCAATTTTGAAAAACGCGCATTTTTCCTAAATTCAAATAAAATAGCAAATAAAACCAAAGTAAAATCTTATTTGATTTTTTATTAAATCCTCTATATTTCTTTATTTTGGGAAAGTCGTTTTATTCCCTCTCTCATATTTTGATAATAGAAATAATTGAAGATAAAATAAATAAAATCAGATGATCCTATTTCCAAAATTTGAGAAAACTCAAATATGAAAATAACGAAATCCCCAACTCTCTCCGAGGGTCCTTGAGTTGCGTAGAATTTCTAGGATCAACCAAAATGCAAATAAAATATGGTATGCAATGATGATCTATTTTATAACATTCCAAATTGAAAATTTGGGATGTTACAAACCTACCCCCCTTAAGATGAATCTCGCCCTCGAGATTCGGGTTGGCTAGAAAATAGGTGAGGGTGGTCCTTCAACAGATCTTCCTCTCGTTCCCAGGTGGCTTCATCCTCCATGTGGTGGCTCCACTGAACTTTGCAAAACTTGATAACCTTGCTGCGGGTGACTCGGCTAGCATACTCAAGTATCTTGACAAGTTTCTCCTCATAGGTCAAATCACTGTCCAACTGAATCGCTTCCAGCGGCACTGTGTCTCTCAGTGGTATATCAGCCATCTCTGTGTCGCACTTCTTCAACTGGGAAACGTGCAACACGTCGTGAACTCCTGACAATCCTTCGGGCAACTCCAACTTGTAGGCTACTTCTCCCATACGCTCCAAAATTTTGTATGGTCCTACAAAACGTGGCGCTAACTTTCGCTTAACTACAAAACGCTTAACTCCTCGAAGTGGAGATACTCGAAGATAAACTCGGTCTCCGACTTCGTAAACTGTCTCCTAGCGTTTTGAATCTGCGTAGCTCTTCGGCCTAGATTGGGCTACCTTGAGCCTATCGCGAATCAATTTTACTTTCTGTTCAGACTCCTTAATCAGATCTGGTCCAAACAACTAGCGGTCTCCAACCTCATCCCATGACAATGGGGTCCTGCACCTCTTTTCGTACAAGGCTTCGAAAGGGGCCATCTTCAAACTGAATTGGTAACTGTTGTTGTAAGAGAACTCTGCGTATGGCAAATTCTCGTGCCAACTAGATCCGTAATCTAGCGTGCAAGCTCTCAGCATATCCTCCAAAATCTGATTGACTCTCTCGGTCTATCCATCTATCTGCAGATGGAAAGCTATACTGAACTCTAGCCTGGTACCTAAAGTTTCATGCAACTGATTCCAGAACTTTGAGGTAAATTGGGTTCCTCTGTCTGATACAATGCTCCTTGGAACTCCATGCAGATATACGATCCTGGTCATGTATATCTTTGCCAACTTGGCACTAGTATAGGTAGTCTTCACTAGAATGAAATGAGCTACCTTTGTCAAACGATCGACTACAACCCATATCGAGTCATAGCCTGAACGAGTTCTGGGCAATCCTGTGATAAAATCCATGCCTAACTTATCCCACTTCCATTCGGGTATTGGCAATGGTTGTAGCAATCCTGTTGGCTTCTGATGCTCTGCCTTTACTCTCTGACATACATCACAAACTGCTACATACTCCTCAATATCCTTCTTCATTCCGGTCCACCAGAAAGTATCCTTCAAATCCAAATACATCTTGGTATTTCCTGGGTGAATCGAATATGGTGAATCATGGGCCTCTTGCAGAATCAACTTCCTGATCTCCGGGTCGTTGGGCACATAAACACGGTCTTCAAACCATAAGGTATTGTGCTCATCCTCATGAAATCCTTTAGCTTTTCCTTTGCTCATTTTCTCCTTAATAGAAGCAATCTCCTTGTCAGTCCTTTGAGCTTCTCTGATCTTATCCATCAAAGTAGACTGAATCTCCAATGATGCTACATAGCCTCTCAGAACTATCTCCAAACATAGCTCACGAAGATTCTCGGCTAACTCTCTTGGTAAATCTCCCGTCATTAAGGTGTTGACATGGCTCTTACGGCTCAGCGCATCGGCTGCTACGTTAGCCTTTCCGGGGTGATAATGCAATCTCATATCATAATCTTTGATGAGCTCCAACCATCTCCTTTGCCTGAGATTCAACTCCTTCTGCATGAAGATATACTTCAAACTCTTGTGATCCGTGTATACCTAACAATGGTTTCCAATGAGAAAGTGTCTCCAGGTTTTCAATGCATGCACTACGGCTGCTAACTCCAGATCATGCGTAGCATAATTCAACTCATGAGGCTTAAGCTGTCGTGAGGCATATGAAATAACTCTTCCTTCTTGCATAAGCACTGCTCCAAGTCCTCGACGTGAAGCGTCACAATACACCTCATAATCCTTGGTCTGATATGGCAAAATCAACACTGGTGATGTAACCAAACGTTTCTTCAACTCCTGGAGACTGGCCTCACATTCCTCGGTCCATATGAACTTGGTATCCTTCTTCAAAAATTCCGTCATAGGCTTCGCAATCTTTGAGAAATTTTCAATAAATCTCTGGTAGTATCCTGCGAGTCCAAGAAAACTTCGGATCTCTCCAACTGTTGTTGGCGCTTCCCAATTTGTCACAGTGTCAACCTTGGTGGGATCTACTGCTATACCTTCTCCGGATAAAACGTGTCCGAGGAATCCAACTTCCTTCAACCAAAACTCACATTTGTTAAACTTGGCATATAACTGATGTTCTCTAAGCTTCCCAAGTACCAAACGCAAATGCTCCTTATGCTCCTCTTCATTCTTCGAGTAAACCAGGATATCATCGATGAACACCACGACGAACTTATCCAAAAACTCCATAAACACCTTGTTCATCATGTTCATAAAATATGCAGGTGTGTTAGTCAGACCAAATGACATAACGGTATACTCGTACAGCCCATACCTGGTGGTAAAAGCCGTCTTAGGTATATCCTGTTCTTGAATCTTCAACTGATGGTATCCTGATCGCAGATCGATCTTGGAAAATACCTTAGCTCCTTGCAATCGATCAAATAGATCATTGATCATCGGTAGTGGGTACTTGTTCTTGATCGTTACTTCATTCAATCCTCGATAATCAACGACCATCCTTAACGATCCATCCTTCTTCTCCACTAGAAATACTGGCGATCCCCGAGGCGAAGAACATGGGTGAATATAACCTTTATCCAGTAACTCCTTAATCTGCTTCTTAATCTCCAGCAAATCCTTTGCGGGCATCCTATATGGTCTCTTAGATATTGGCCCTGTGCCTGGCAAAAGCTCAATCAAAAACTCAATATCTCTATCCGGTGGCATGCCTGGCAACTCTTCTGGAAATACATCAGGGAAATCCTTCACTACTGGTACTTCCTTCTGCACAACTCCTGTTAACGAATTCACTTGAGTCCTCCTCGGCACATGCCGGGATACATACTTGATCCTTCTTCCTTCTGGGGTGGTAAGTATAATTGACTTACTGGCGCAATCGATGTTTCCTCCATACATCGACAGCCAATCCATACCCAGAATTACATCCAAACCTTGTGATTTCAAAATGATCAAATCCGAGGGAAACACATGCCTACCTATACTCAATGGCACTTGAAAACATCCCTTACTATCCATATACTCCGCTCCTGGTGAGCTTACTAACATAGGTGTTCTAAGAACTTTGGTGGGCAGGTTATACTTATCCACAAATCCCCTTGATATCTATGAGTGCGATGCACCAGTATCAAAAAGAACGAGTGCAGTAAATGACTTAACCAAAAACTTACCGATTACTGCATTCGGCTACTCTTCAACCTCCTCCACGATAACGTGGTTCACCTGTCCCCTATTGAAAGGGTTAGGCTTCTTTCCAGAGCTTCCATTGACATTTCCATTCTGGGCTTCAGGACATTCATTGGCATAATGTCCGGTCTTCTGGCACTTAAAGCAAGTGACTTGGCTCAGGTCTCTCTTGGCTGGGGTTGATGGGTTGGTACGGTTTTGGCCGTTGCTTCATCCATTCCCATTACCATTCTTGGTGCCATTGTGAATGTGCGAGCTACCTCCTCCATGGGTATGCTGAAAATGTCCTCCCGGTCTAGGGGTAAAACGTGGCTTCTGCTGAGCTCCAGAATTGTACTTCCCTTGTCCATACTTCCTCTTGCGGTTCTCAATCTGCTGATGCTTCCCTTCAATCATGAGAGCACGGTCTACCAACTCCTGGTAGTTGTTGAAGGTTGCTACCATCAACTGCATGCTCAACTCATCATTCAGTCCTTCCAGAAACTTCTCCTGCTTAGCTGCATCCATAGCAACGTCATCTGGGGCATAACATGCTAACTTACTAAATTCCTCCACATACTGGCCAACTGTCCGTCCTCCTTGGCGCAAGTTGCAAAAATCTCGCTTCTTCATGGCCATAGCTCCTGCTGAAACATGGGCAGTACGGAAAGCCTGCTGAAACTGGTCCCATGTGACAGTGTCGATTGGGAAAGTGGCAGTGAAATTCTCCCACCATGATGCTGCAGGTCCTTCAAGCTGATGTGCGGCAAACTTCACCTTTTCCGCATCTGTGCATCCTGCCATGGTCAGCTCCCTTGCTGTATTGCGGAGCCAATCATCTGCTACTATCGGCTCGGTGCTACTGGAAAACACCGGCGGATTCAGCCTAAGAAAACAGGCTAAGTGATCAACAGGTGGTGGTGGTGGGTTGTTGTTGTTGTTCCCCTGATTCTGATTCTGGACTAGCAACCGCATCAACGTGTTCTGCTGCTGGATCAACTGAGTGAGCTCCGGTGGGAAGGTATATCCGGGGTCACATCTCGGAGGCATCTGAGGGTTTAGAAAAGATGAGATTTAAGAATAGAGAGGGGTCTAGAGAGAAAACACTACCCATATGCACATGAGGCAAAAGCAACAATTCACTTCATTCAATCAAACAAGGGCATACAATCGATCTAACTATCGCAAAAGTGCTCGGACTACTATATTTACATGGTGGACTACTACTACTGATGGGGTGGTCTACAAGAAATATTCTTCGGTTGCAGACTCCATGATATTTGCTCCTGCTTCATCAACATAGTCATCATCACTATCATCTGGATCCGAGTCGGTGTCGTCGATGATGATGTAGTCTTCCGGGTGAATCTCCTTTGGTTCTTCGTCTTCTTCTACTGGTGTAGGGCCTTCCATGAACATTCCGATCTTCTTGATCAGATCGTCATTCTTCTCCACTAATACTTCGATTTCCTCTTCTTAATCTTCACATGTAGCCTTGAGTTCTTCCTCCAGTTCCGTGATTCTTGTCCTTGCCTTCTTCAGATCTATCATGTCTGCGCACATCTGGTTCTCCTGACGTCGAATGTGCTGGTTTAACTCCTGGATAAAAGCTGCAATTGAGCTGTCCTTCCTGGTGTTGATCATCTCCCAATGCTCATCTCGTCACCCACAAATCAGGCAGATAGTATCCTTCAGATCATTGCAGTAAACTTCTCCAATGCGTCCCATGGCGATGTGAGCTGCCATGCTCTTTCCTAGACTCCAAGTTGGTGCATCAAAAGAAAACTCTATGGGCTCAATGACTGGCATGAACGTCCTTCCGGGGACATGAACTTGAATCATCCAGCGCTCCTCTCTAGGTAATGTGGAATTGTAGGTTCCGGTGAAGCTTGGTACTCCTATGTTCAGATATCTAGTGACTTCCTTCAAGTGATGTCCGAAGGGTGTATCTTCATCCGGTTGTGTGAACTTGTTCCTTGCATTCGCCATCCTAAAAGAGTAGAAAAGATGAGGAGTCGGAATGAGAAGAGAGTGAGTAGTGATCTAGGGTTTTAGCTTAGTGGTCGTGTCCTAGAGTCAGCGTGTGCTCTGATACCATCTAGTAGCGACCAGACCTCAAACGGTCCAATCTCTGTGCTCCGGTGTCATCCCTGGATCAGTAATGCTGACACCACACAATACTTGAAGGATTTATAATAGAGTAGCAATCACACACTTATTACATCGAGTCTCAAAAGAGAACTTATTACAATAAATATGGCTTAAGGCCATCTAATAATGATAACATCGGAAGGCTTGGAAGATAAGTGAGTCCATCAACTCCAACGGCATCACTGAGTATAGAACCACGACCTAAAGGCACCTTACTCGTCGTTTGAAAAGTCTGCAACATGAACGTTGCAGCCCAAAACGGGTCAGCACATGGAATATGCTGGCAATGTAACACATAGAGAGCAATGAAAGAATAAGACTATACTACATGCATATTTGGCTGGTGGAAAGCTCTATGGTTACAGTTTTGCGTAAAACCAATTTTTCCCTACTGCAAAGGAATAAATTTTATTTAGTTGTCATGGTAGTTGTTAAACATTGAGAATGGTTGATAGCATTCTCAATCCCAATTAAGAAACATCAATAAACCCAACAATCTTAATTTAGAGTAACATGATGAGATTCACATGATAATCCAAGTACTAGATACTCAAGATGTCCATAACCGGGGACACGGCTAACCATGATTAGTTTATACACTCTGTAGAGGTTTGCGCACTTTTCCTCACAAGACTCGATCTCCTCCGTTGGGATTCTCGCACTACATGGTGTTTGAGAAACGGATGACCGAGACATTGTCTTTCAGAAGCACTTGCACCTTACGATCGGGTAGACCGTTCCCCTACATCTGCTAGTCTACCACTGTAAGAGTTCGCACGACTTGCTCAACTATGCTAGAGCCCATAGTAGCTTGTGGCTGCACACGGAAGTTTCTAGCATGAATAATCTCATGATCCCTTTGAGCCTGGGTGGCGGTCCAAAAGAAAAACAAGCAATCGCTGGAATACCCAGGTGCCTCAATCCACCTAGATGTGTATTTAAGTTGCCACCTTAGATAAACCATTAATTAAACAAGCTCACATCTGTCATGGATTTCACTCACCCAATCCACGTCTACTAGCATAGCATGGCATAATAAGAAAACGTAGGAGTAACTCCCAAAGGTTTGATAGATAATAGGTGATAGGTACTACCTCATCTACTTCCCAAACCCACAATTTAATTAGATCCTAGACATGCAAGGTGTGACGATTGGTCTAATGCAATAAAAACTGGGTAGTAGGAGGTATGATCAAAGTGTTACTTGCCTTGTTGATGATCCGCAAAACCTAGCGATTCGAAGTAGCAAGTGGCGCACTCCGGGTACTCTATCGCAAACAAACAGTCATACAATAAGTACTCAACGAATGCACAGGTAAAACTCAAATAAGAGATACAACCAGAAAGTTCAACTTAAGAACTCCAGTTGGCAAAAAGAGCCAAATCGAACGAAGCAACGAAAGACAAACGGCAAAAGAAACAGGCTTCATTTACTATTATGGATCTAGGGCATTTTTTGCTAAGGCAAAAACGTGTTTGATTTGGTTAAACGGAAAGAGGGTTTCATGGCGAAACTCCAGGCGCTTGAATCGCCTGATTCCGATAAACGAGCGAAAAGTTATACTAGAACGAAAATCGGATCAGAAATCGCGATCAGAAAAATCACGGATTTAATCCAAGAAAAAGAAAAACGACGAACAGATTAACGAACGAACGTTCGTTATCTGGATCTAAACGATGAACGCGTTCGTTAAAACAAACGAACGAGCGAACGCTCGCTAATTGATTAAACCGAAAAAACCGATCTATCTAAAAAATCGAATCGAAAAAACCGAAAAAAACCGGTGAAAACCGATTGGTTTTCTAAAAAACAGGCGGGCGGCTCGACCTCGTCGGCGGCGAACTCCGGCGGCGGCGGCACGGCGACGGCGCGGCGGGGTGGCGGCGGCTGGCGGTGGCGGCGGCGGGAGGCGGCGGCGGCTCGTGGCGCTAGGGTTTCGGGAGGGGCGCGGTGGTGGGTTGGGGGCGGCCTGGGCGGCGGTACTTAAAGGCCTCAGCCAGGCGGAGTCCTGGCCGGTTATGGCCCAAAGTCGGTTCGGATTTTTTTAAATAATTACGCTCGGAAGAAAAACAAAAGGAAAACTAAATGGACTCCAAAAATCCCAAAATAAATTTTCCCTGTCTTCTAAAATCAAGACGCACAGGATGAACATTTATTTGGGGCCTAAATGCAATTTTGAAAAACGCGCATTTTTCCTAAATTCAAATAAAATAGCAAATAAAACCAAAATAAAATCTTATTTGATTTTTTATTAAATCCTCCATATTTCTTTATTTTGGGAAAGTCATTTTATTCCCTCTCTCATATTTTGATAATAGAAATAATTGAAGATAAAATAAATAAGATCAAATGATCCTATTTCCAAAATTTGAGAAAACTCAAATATGAAAATAACGAAATCCCCAACTCTCTCCGAGGGTCCTTGAGTTGCGTAAAATTTCTAGGATCAACCAAAATGCAAATAAAATATGGTATGCAGTGATGATCTAGTGTAACATTCCAAATTGAAAATTTGGGATGTTACATGACCCATCCATTAGCTTAGCACGATGATCGTTTAGTTTGTTGCTATTGCTTTCTCCATAACTATACATGTTCCTATGACTATGAGATCATGCAACTCCCGAATACCGGAGGAACACTTTGTGTGCTACCAAACTTCACAACATAACTGGGTGATTATAAAGGTGCTCTACAGGTGTCTCCGATGGTGTTTGTTGAGTTGACATGGATCAAGATTAGGATTTGTCACTCCAATTGTCGGAGAGGTATCTCTGGGCCCTCTCGGTAATGTACATCACAATAAGCCTTGCAAGCAATGTAGCTAATGAGTTAGTTACGGGATGTAGCATTACGGAACGAGTAAAGAGACTTGCCGGTAATGAGATTGAACTAGGTATTGAGATACCGACGATCGAATCTTGGGCAAGTAACATACCGATGACAAAGGGGACAACGTATGTTGTTATGCGATTTGACCGATAAAGATCTTCGTAGAATATGTAGGAACCAATTTGAGCATCCAGGTTCCGCTATTGGTTATTGACCGGAGATGAGTCTCGGTCATGTCTACATAGTTCTCGAACCCGTAGAGTCCGCACGCTTAACGTTTGGTGACGATCGGTATTATGAGTTTATGTGTTTTGATGTAACGAAGGTAGTTCAGAGTCCCGGATATGATCACGGACATGACAAGGAGTCTTGAAATGGTCGAGGCATAAAGATCGATATATTGGACGGCTATATTCGGACACCAGAAGTGTTCCGGGTGATTTCGGGGAAAACCAGAGTGCCAGAGGGGTTACCGGAACCCCCCGGGGAAGTATTGGGCCTTAGTGGGCCTTAGGGGAGAGAGGGCAGCAGCCAAGGAGGTGGCGCCCCCCCCCCAAGGGGAGTCCGAATAGGACTAGGGGAAGGGGGTGTGGCCCCTCTTTCCCTCTCCCTCTCCCTCTCTTTCCTTCCCCCTTCATCCTTCCTAGTAGGACTAGGAAAGTATGAATCCTACTCCTACTAGGAGGAGGATTCCTCCTCTCCTTGGGCACCACTAGGGCCGGCCGGCGTCCCCCTTGCTCCTTTATATACGGGGGCAGGGGGCACCCTAGAACACACAAGTTGATTGTTGCAAGCCGTGTGCGGTGCCCCCATCCACCATAATCCACCTCGGTCATATCGTAGCGGTGCTTAGGTGAAGCCCTGTTCTGGTAGCAACATCATCACCGTCATCACGTCATTGTGCTGACGAAGCTCTCTCTCGAAGCTCTACTGGATCATGAGTTCACGGGACGTCATCGAGCTGAACATGTGCAGATCGCAGAGGTGTCGTACCTTCAGTGTCGGGATCGGTCGATCGTGAAGACGTACGACTAAATCAACCGCGTTGTCATAACGCTTCTGTTTACGGTCTACGAGGGTACATAGACAACACTCTTCCCTATTGTTGCTATGCATCACCTTGATCTTGAGTGTGTGTAGGAAAATTTTGAAATTACTACGTTCCCCAACGGTGGCATCCGAGCCAGGTTTATGCGTAGATGCTATATGCACGAGTAGAACACAAAGGAGTTGTGGGCATGGGTATATACATATTGCTTGTCGTCACTAGTTGTTTCTTGATTCAGAGGTATTGTTGGATGAAGTGGCTCAGACCGACATTACACATACGCTTACGCGAGATTGGTTCTATCGACGTGCTTCGCACACAGGTGGCTGGTGGGTGTCAGTTTCTCCAACTTTAGTTGAATCAGATTCAATGAACAGGGTTCTTTCTGAAGATCAAAAAGCAATCACTATACCGTGTTGTGGTTTTTGATGCGTAGGTAAGAACAGTTCTTGCTCAACCAGTAGCTGCCACGTAAAACTTGCAACAACAAAGTAGAGGATGTCTAGCTTGTTTTTGCAGGGCATGTTGTGATGTGATATGGTCAAGACATGATGCTAAATTTTATTGTATGAGATGATCATGTTTTGTAACAAAGTTATCGGCAACTGGCAGAAGCCTTATGGTTGTCTCTTTATTGCATAAGATGCAAGCGGCATACAATTGCTTCACTTTATCGCTGTGTGATAGCAATAGTTGCAAAAGCAATAGTTGGTGAGACAACCATGTGACGACACGTTGATAGAGATCAAGATGATGGAGATCATGGTGTCATGCCGATGATGATGGAGATCATGACGGTACTTTGGAGATGGAGATCAAAGGCACAAGATGATGATGGCCATATCATGTCACATATTTTGATTGCATGTGATGTTTATATTCATGCATCTTATTTTGCTTAGTTAGACAGTAGAATTATAAGATGATCCCTCACTAAATTTCAAGGTACAAGTGTTCTCCCTGAGCATGCACCGTTGCGACAGTTCGTCGTGCCGAGACACCACGTGATGATCGAGTGTGATAAGCTCTACGTTCACATACAACGAGTGCAAGCCAGTTTTGCACATGCAGAATACTCGGGTTAAACTTGACGAGCCTAGCATATGCAGATATGGCCTCGGAGCACTGGGGACCAAAAGGTTGAGCGTGAACCATATAGTAGATATGATCAACATAGTGATGTTTAGCATTGAAAACTACTCCATCTCACATGATAATCAGACATGGTTTAGTTGATTTGGATCACGTGACCATTTAGATGACTAGAGGATGTTTATCTAAGTGGGAGTTCTCAAATAATATGATTAAATTGAACTTTAATTTATCATGAACTTTGTCCTGATAGTATTTGCATAACTATGTTGTAGATCAATAGCTCGCGATGTTGCTCCCCGTTTATTTTGATATGTTCCTAGAGAAAAACTTTGTTGAAAGATGTTAGTAGCAATGATGCGGACTTGGTCTGTGATATGAAGATTTTCCTCATTGCTGCACAGAAGAATTATGTCCTTGATGCACCGCTAGGTGACAGACCTATTGCATGAGCAGATACAGACGTTATGAACGTTTTGACAAAGCTCGGTATGATGACTACTTGATAGTTTAGTGCACATGCTTTACGGCTTAGAACCGGGACTTCAAAAATGTTTTGAACGCCACGGAGTATATAAGATGTTCCAAGAGTTGAAATTGGTATTTCATACTCATGCCCGTGTCGAGAGGTATGAAACCTCTGATAGTACTTTGTGTGCAAAATGGAGGAGAACGGATCAACCAGTGAGCATGTGCTAAGATTGTCTGGGTACTACAATTGCTTGAATCAAGTGGGAGTTAATCTTATAGATAAGATAGTAATTGACAAAGTTCTCTAGTCACTATCACCAAGTTACTAGAACTTCGTGATGAACTATAATACACAAGGGATGACGAAAGTAATTCATGAGCTCTTCGCGATGTTGAAATTGGCGAAAGTAGAAATCAAGAAAGAGCATCAAGTGTTGATGGTTTACAGGACCACTAGTTTCAAGAAAAAGGGCAAAAGAATAGAAAGGGAGCTTCAAGAAGAATGACAAACAAGTTCTCACTCCCGTGAAGAAACCCAAAGCTAGACTCAAGCCTGACACTGAGTGCTTCTATTCCAAAGGAAATGGTCACTGGAAGTGGAACTACCCCTAGATACTTGGCGGGTAGGAAGGATGCCAAAATGAACAAAGGTATATTTGATATACATGTTATTGATGTGTACTTTACTAGTGTTTATAGCAACCCCTCGGTATTTGATACTTGTTCAGTTGCTAAGAGTAGTAATTTGAAACGGGAGTTGCAGAATGAATAGAGACTAATTAAGGGTGAAGTGACTATGTGTGTTGGAAGTGGTTCCAAGAATGATATGATCATCATCGCACACTCCCTATACTTTTGGGGTTAGTGTTGAACCTAAATAAATGTTATTTGGTGCTTGCGTTGAGCATGAATATGATTTGATCATGTTTATTGCAATACGATTATTCATTTAAGTTAGAGAATAATTGTTGTTATGTTTACATGAATAAAACCTTCTATGGTTATACACCCAATGAAAATGGTTTGTTGGATCTCGATCATAGTGATACAAAGTTAATAATGATAGTGCAACTTATTTGTGGCACTGCCGTTTGGGTCATATTGGTGTAAAGCGCATGAAGAAACTCCATGTTGATGGGCTTTTGGAATCACTTGATGCTTGCGAACCATGCCTCATGGGCAAGATGACTAAGACTCTGTTCTCCGAAACTATGGAGCGAGCAACAGACTTGTTGGAAATAATATACTGATGTATGCAGTCCAATGAGTGTGGATGCTCGCGGCGGGTATCCTTATTTTCTAACCTTCACAGATGATTTGAGCATATATGGGTATATCTACTTGATGAAACATAAGTCTGAAACATTTGAAAAGTTCAAAGAATTTCAGAGTGAAGTGGAAAATCATCGTAACAAGAAAATAAAGTTTCTACGATCTGATCGTGGAGGAGAATATTTGAGTTACGAGTTTGGTCTTCATTTGAAACAATGCGAAATAGTTTCGCAACTCACGCCACCTGGAACACCACAGCGTAATGGTGTGTCCGAACATCGTAACCGCACTTTATTAGATATGGTGCGATCTATGATGTCTCTTACCGATTTACCACTGTCGTTTTGGGGTTATGCATTAGAGACAACTGCATTCACGTTAAATAGGGAACCATCTAAATCCATTGAGACGACACCTTATGAACTATGATTTGGCAAGAAACCCAAGTTGTTGTTTCTTAAAATTTGGGGCTGCGATGCTTATGTGAAAAAGCTTCAACCTGATAAGCTCGAACCCAAATCAAAAAATGTGTCTTCATAGGATACCCAAAGGAGACTGTTGGGTACACCTTCTATCACAGATCTAAAGGCAAGATATTTTCTTGCTAAGAATGTATCCTTTCTAGAGAAGGAGTTTCTCTCGAAAGAAGTGAGTGGGAGGAAAGTAGAACTTCATGAGGTAATTGTACCTGCTCCCTTATTGGAAAGTAGTTCATCATAGAAATCAGTTCCAGTGATTCCTACAACAATTAGTGAGGAAGCTAATGATGATGATCATGAAACTTCAGATCAAGTTACTACCGAACCTCGTAGGTCAACCAGAGTATGGTCCACACCAGAGTGGTACGGTAATGCTTTCTGGAAGTCATGTTACTAGACCATGACAAACCTACAAACTATGAGGAAGCGATGATGAGCCCAGATTCTGCAAAATGGCTTGAGGCCATGAAATCTGAGATGGGATCCATGTATGAGAACAAAGTGTGGACTTTGGTTAACTTGCCCAATGATCGGCAAGCCATTAAGAATAAATGGATCTTCAAGAGGAAGACAGAGGCTGATAATAGTATTACTATATACAAAGCTCGAATTATCGCAAAAGGTTTTCGACAAGTTCAAGATGTTGACTACGATGAGATTCTCTCACTCGTAGCGATGCTTAAGCCTGACCGAATCATGGTAGCAATTGCCACATTTTATGAAATCTGGCAAATGGATGTCAAAACTGCATTCCTTAATGGATTTCTTAAAGAAGAGTTGTATATGATGCAACAAGAAGGTTTTGACAATCCTAAAGGTGCTAACAAAGTGTGCAAGCTCCAGCGATTCATCTATGGACTGGTGCAAGCATCTCGGAGTTGGAATATATACTTTGATAAAGTGATCGAAGCATATGGTTTTATACATACTTGTGGTGAAGCCTGTATTTATAAGAAAGTGAGTGGGAGCACTACAACATTTCTGATAAGTATATGTGAATGACGTATTGTTGATCGGAAATAATGTAGAATTTTCTAGAAAGCATAAAGGAGTGTTTGAAAAGAGTTTTTCAAAGAAAGACCTCGATGAAGCTACTTACATATTGAGCATCAAGATCTATAAAGATAGATCAAGACACTTGATATATTTTCAATGAGTACATACCTTGACAAGATTTTGTTCAAAATGGAAAAGTCAAAGAAGGAGTTCTTGCCTGTGTTGTAAGGTGTGAAGTTGAGTAAAGACTCAAAACCCGACCACGCCAGAAAAAATAGAAAGAGAATGAAAAATCATTCCCTATGCCTCAGTCATAGGTTCTATAAAGTATGTCATGCTGTGTACCAGACCTATTGTGTACCTCCCCATAAGTTTGGCAAGAGGGTACAATAGTGATCCAGGAGTGGATCACTGGACAGCGGTCAAAAATATCATTAGTGGAATAAGGAAATGTTTCTCGCTTATGGAGGTGACAAAGAGTTCGTCGTAAAGAGTTACGTCAATGCAAGCTTTGACACCGATCTTATGACTCTAAGTCTCGATCTAGATACATATCGAAATTGGGAGCAATTAGCTAGAGTATCTCTGTGCAAAGCATTGTAGACATAGAAAATTTACAAAATACATACGGCTCTGAATATGGCAGACCCATTGACTAAATTTCATTCACAAGCAAAACATGATCACTCTTTGGGTGTTAATCACATAGCGATGTGAACTAGATTATTGACTCTAGTAAACCCTTAGGGTGTTAGTCACATCGAGATGTTAACTAATCACATAAAGATGTAAACTATTGGTGTTAAATCACATGACAATGTAAACTAGATTATTGACTCTAGTGCAAGTGGGAGACTGAAGGAAATATGCCCTAGAGGCAATAATAAAGTTGTTATTTATATTTCCTTATATCATGATAAATGTTTATTATTCATGCTAGAATTGTATTAACCGGAAACTTAGTACATGTGTGAATACATAGACAAACATAGTGTCACTAGTTTGCCTATACTTAACTAGCTCGTTGAATCAATGATGGTTATGTTTCCTAACCATAGACATGAGTTGTCATTTGATTAACGGGATCACATCATTAGAGAATGATGTGATTGACTTGACCCATCCGTTAGCTTAGCAAGATGATCGTTTAGTTTGTGTCTATTGCTTTCTCCATAACTATACATGTTCCTATGACTATGAGATCATGCAACTCCCGAATACCGTAGGAACACTTTGTGTGCTGCCAAACGTCACAACGTAACTGGGTGATTATAAAGGTACTCTATAGGTGTCTCCAATGGTGTTTGTTGAGTTGACATGGATCAAGATTAGGATTTGTCACTCCAATTGTCGGAGAGGTATCTCTGGGCCCTCTCGGTAATGTACATCATAATAAGCCTTGCAAGCAATGTAGCTAATGAGATAGTTACAAGATGTAGCATTACAGAATGAGTAAAGAGACTTGCCGGTAACGATATTGAACTAGGTATTGAGATACCGACGATCGAATCTCAGGCAAGTAACATACCGATGACAAAGGGAACAACGTATGTTGTTATGCGGTTTGACCGATAAGGATCTTCATAGAATATGTAGGAACCAATATGAGCATCTAGGTTCCGCTATTGGTTATTGACCGGAGATGAGTCTCGGTCATGTCTTCATAGTTCTCGAACCCGTAGCGTCCGCGCGCTTAACGTTCGATGACGATCGGTATTATGAGTTTATGTGTTTGGATGTACCAAAGGTAGTTCGGAGTCCCAGATATGATCACGGACATGATGAGGAGGCTCGAAATGGTCGAGGCATAAAGATCAATATATTGGATGACTATATTAGGACATCGGAAGTGTTCCGGGTGATTTCGGAGAAAACCGGAGTGCCGGAGGGGTTACCGGAACCCCCCGGGGAAGTATTGGGCCTTAGTGAGCCTTAGGGGAGAGAGAGGGCAGTAGCCTAGGAGGTGCCCCCCCATGGGGAGTCCGAATAGGACTAGGGGAAGGGGGTGTGGCCCCTCTTTCCCTCTCCCTCTCCCTCTCTTTCCTTCCCCCTTCCTCCTTCCTATTAGGACTAGGAAAGGATGCATCCTAGTCCTACTAGGAGGAGGATTCCTCCTCTCCTTGGGCGCCACTAGGGCCGGCAGGTCTCCCCCCTTGCTCCTTTATATACGGGGGCAGGGGGCACCCTAGAACACACAAGTTGATTGTTCCAAGCCGTGTGCGGTGCCCCCCTCTACCATAATCCACCTCGGTCATATCATAGCGGTGCTTAGGCGAAGCCCTGTTCCAGTAGCAACATCATCACCGTCATTGAGTCTCCAAGTGCAGAGGTTTGTAGGACAGTAGCAAATTTCCCTCAAGTGGATGACCTAAGGTTTATCAATCCGTAGGAGGCGTAGGATGAAGATGGTCTCTCTCAAGAAACCCTGCAACCAAATAACAAAGAGTCTCTTGTGTCGCCAACACACCCAATACAACGGTAAATTGTATAGGTGCACTAGTTCGGCAAAGAGATGGCGATACAAGTGGTATATGGATAGTAGATAATGGTTTTTGTAATCTGAAAATATAAAAACAGCTAGGTAACTAATGATAAAAGTGAGCACAAACGGTACTGCAATGCGTTGAAACAAGGCCTAGGGTTCATACCTTCGCTAGTGCAAGTTCCCTCAACAATAATAACATAATTGGATCACATAACTATCCCTTAATATGCAACAAAGAGTCACTCCAAAGTCACTAATAGCGGAGAACAAACGAAGAGATTATGGTAGGGTACGAAACCACCTCAAAGTTATTCTTTCCAATCAATCCGTTGGGCTATTCCTATAAGTGTCACAAACAGCCCTAGAGTTCGTACTAGAATAACACCTTAAGACACAAATCAACCAAAACCCTAATGTCACCTAGATACTCCAATGTCACCTCAAGTATCCGCGGGTATGTGATACGTCCATTTTGCATCATGCTTTTATATCAATATTTATTGCATTATGGGATGTTATTACACATTATGTCACAATACTTATGCCTATTCTCTCTTATTTTACAATGTTTACATAAAGAGGGAGAATGCCGACAGCTGGATTCTGGGTTGGAAAAGGAGCAAATATTAGAGACCTATTCTGCACGGCTCCAAAAGTCCTAAAACTTCACAGATGATGTTTTCGAAATATATAAAAAATACTGAGCGCAAGAACTTCACCAGGGGGGCACACCCTGCCCACGAGGGTGGGGGCGCGCCCTACCCCCTGGGCGCGCCGCCCTACCTCGTGGGCCCCCTAGTGGCCCTCCGGTGGCCATCTTCTGCTATATGGAGTATTTCGATGGGAAAAAAATCATAAGCCATCTTCTCGGACGAAACTCCACCGCCACGAGGCGGAACCTTGGCGGAACCAATCTAGGGTTCTGCCGGGGAAACTTCCCTCCCAGAGGGGGAAATCATCACCAACGCTCCTCTCATCGGGAGAGGGAAATCTCCAGCAACATCTTCATCAGCACCATCTCATCTCAAAAACCCTAGTTTATCTCTTGTATCCAATTCTTGTCTCCAAGTCCGGGATTGGTGCTAGTACGTTGCTAGTAGTGTTCATTACTCCTTGTAGTTGATGCTAGTTGGTTTAATTGGTGGAAGATCATATGTTCAGATCCTATATGCACATTAATACCCCTCTGATTATGAACATGTTTATGCTTTGTGAGTAGTTACTTTTGTTCCTGAGGACATGGGAGAAGTCTTGCTATTAGTAGTCATGTGAATTTGGTATTCGTTCGATATTTTGATGAGATGTATGCTGTCTCTCCTCTAGTGGTGTTATATGAACGTCGACTACATGACACTTCACCATTGTTTGGGCCTAGAGGAAGGCATTGGGAAGTAATAAGTAGATGATGGGTTGCTAGAGTGACAGAAGCTTAAACCCTAGTTTATGCATTGCTTCGTAAGGGGCTGATTTGGATCCATATGTTTCATGCTATGGTTAGGTTTACCTTAATACTTTTGTTGTATTTGCGGATGCTTGCAATAGAGGTTAATCATAAGTGGGATGCTTGTCCAAGTAAGGGAAGCACCCAAGCACCGGTCCACTCACATACCAAATTATCAAAGTACCGAACGCAAATCATATGAACATGATGAAAACTAGCTTGACGATATTCCCATGTGTCCTCGGGAGCGCTTTACATCATATAAGAGTTTGTCCAGGCTTGTCCTTTGCTACTAAAAGGATTGGGCCACCTTGCTGCACCTTATTTACTTTTGTCACTTGTTGCTCATTACAAATTATCTTATCACAAAACTATTCGTTACCACTTGTTTCAGTACTTACAGAGAATACCTTGCTGGAAACCGCTTATCATTTCCTTCTGCTCCTTGTTGGGTTCGACACTCTTACTTATCGAAAGGACTATGATAGATCCCCTATACTTGTGGGTTATAGAATTGCATCCCCTTATCACCCTCAGTCTAGTGGTCAAGTAGAATTGAGTAATAGAGAACTCAAATTAATTTTGCAAAAGACTATCAATAGGTCTAGAAAGAATTGGTCCAAGAAACTAGATGATGCATTATGGGCCTATAGAACTGCATATATAAAAATCCTATGGGTATGTCTCCATATAAAATGGTCTATGGAAAAGCATGTCACTTACCTCTTGAACTAGAACACAAGGCTTATTGGGCTATTAAAGAACTTAATTATGATTTTAAACTTGCCGGTGAGAAGAGGTTATTTGATATTATCTCACTTGATGAATGGAGAACCCAAGCCTATGAAAATGCCAAGTTTTTTAAAGAAAAAGTTAAAAGATGGCATGACAAAAGGATACAAAAGCGTGAGTTTAATGTAGGTGACTATGTATTGTTACACAACTCTCGTTTAAGATTTTTTGCAGGAAAAATCCTCTCTAAATGGGAAGGCCCTTACATTATCGAGGAGGTCTACCGTTCTGGTGCCATAAAAATCAACAACTTTGAAGGCACCAATCCGAAGGTGGTGAATGGTCAAAGAATCAAACACTATATTTCAGGTAATCCCATAAATGTTGAAACCAATGTTATCGTAAACCAGAATGTTTCAGACTCCAAAAAGGAATAGGTATGTGGTACGGTAAGTAAACCAACTCCAAAACAGTTTTTAAGGCAATATTTCTCCGTTTTGGAATATTTAGAAAAATAGAAAAATAAGCAGCAGTCCGGAAAGGACACGAGAGCTCCACGAGGGTGGAGGGAGCGCCCTACCCCCCTGGGCGCCCCCCTACCTCGTGGGCACCTCGTGTGCTCTCCGGACTCCGTTTTCTTATAGGACACGTATTTTGGTCGGTAAAAATTCATTATATAACCTCCCGGGGGTTTTGACTCCCGTATCACGCAAAAATCTCTTGTCTTTGTTTTGAGCTGTCCTGCTACAGATAGAGCAACATGTCGTCCCAGGATTCGGAAGGAGAAAGCTATGTGGCTGATTACCTTGTAGATCCTAAGGTCTATGGGGATGTGGAGCATTATGGTTGGACCACGGAAGAAGAAGAAGAAGAAGAAGAAGAAGACTATGAAACCAAGGGAAAGGAGGAGACGAGCTTAGATGAAGAGGAAGTCCCACTACCTCAACCTGGGGACATGCATGTGGAGTTCAAAAAGTCAAGCCTCACAAATAGAGTAAAGAAACCTAAGATCGAGTTTATCCATTTTTGCCTCTTGCAGGAAAACAAGCAGGAACTATGCAAAAAGGTATTGAGCCTGGAACAGGAGATCGAGGACCCGAGGGACCAAAATTCTGTCCTCAAACGCAAATTAAGAAAGAAGCCTACGCCATCAACAAAATCACCACCGTCTCCACCAACAAAGAAGAATTGAATATCTGGTATGGGCACTCGAATTGGCAACTACCAAGCCTGGGGGAGTGCCCCGGTATCATATCACCATCACTTTTATCTTTACCGTTTTTCTTAGTTCAATCCTTTTGGTAATATCTTGATCTAGTAGAATAAAAGTTCTTAGTATGATCTAGTTGTGAGTTTTGATTTATTACCCCTCTATGTAATCGAGTCCGTGAGCTATATAATAAAGATTAGTGTTGAGTCAAGGGCTTGATTATTTTGCCATGATCCTAAGTGAATAAAGGAAAAGAGAAAGAAATAAAAAGAAACAAAGAGATCATGTGACTCTTATGGAGAGTAATGAGCTCACATAGAAAGAGTATGATGAATAAAAGTTGTTGAGAGTTGACAAACATAGTTTTGGTCATCGTTGCAATTAATAGGAAGTAATAAAGAAAGAGAGGTCTTCACATATAAATATACTATCTTGGACATCTTTTATGATTGTGAGCACTCATTAAAATATGACATGCTAAAGAGTTGACATTGGACAAGGAAGACAACATAATGGGTTATGTTTACTTACATCTGAGACAAATTATATTGTCTTGGATCCTCCAACATGTTGAGCTTGCCTTTCTCCCTCATGCTAGCCAAATTCATTGCACCAAGTAGAAATACTACTTGTGCTTCCAAATACCCTTAAACCAGTTTTGCCATGAGAGTCCACCATACCTACCTATGGGTTGAGTAAGATCCATCAAGTAAGTTGTCATCGGTGCAAGCAATGAAAATTGCTCTCTAAATATGTATGATTGATTGGTGTGATAGAAATAAGCTTTATACAATCGTGTGATATGGAAGTAATAAAAGGGATAGACTGCATAATAAAGGTCCATATCACAAGTGGAAATATAAAGTGACGTTCTTTCGCATTAGGATTTTGTGCATCCAACCATAAAAGCGCATGACAACCTCTGCTTCCCTCTACGAAGGGCCTACCTTTTACTTTTATCTCCTATACTGCAATGGAGTCATGGTGATCTTCATCGTTCCTTTTTACATTTTATCCTTTGGCAAGCACAATATGTTGGAAAGATCTTGGTATATATGGCTAATTGGATGTGAGTTTTCATGAACTATAACTGTTGACATTACCCTTGAGGTAAAATGTTGGGAGGCAAAACTATAAGCCCCTATCTTTCTCTGTGTCTGATTAAAACTCCATACCCATAAGTATTGCGTGAGTGTCAGCAATTGTGAAAGATTATATGATAGTTGAGTATGTGGACTTGCTGAAAAGCTCTTATACATTGACTCTTTCCTATGTTATGATAAATTGCAATTGCTTCAATGACTGAGATTATAGTTTGTTAGTTTTCAATGAAGTTTACAATTCATACTTGATATTGTGATTGAACTATTACTCTAGCATAAGAAATCATATGACAAGAATTATATAAGTTGCTGTTCTAAGAATGATCATGGTGCCCTCATGTCTGTATTTTATTTTTTATCGACACCTCTATCTCTAAACATGTGGACATATTTTTCGATTTCGGCTTTTCGCTTGAGGACAAGCGAGGTCTAAGCTTGGGGGAGTTGATACCTCCATTTTTCATCATGCTTTTATATCAATATTTATTGCATTATGGGCTTTTATTACACATTATGTCACAATACTTATGCCTATTCTCTCTTATTTTACAAGATTTACATAAAGAGGGAGAATGTCGGCAGCTGGATTCTGGGCTCGAAAAGGAGAAAATATTAGAGACCTATTTTGCACAGCTCCAAAAGTCCTGAAACTTCACGGATGATGTTTTCCAAATATATATAAAATACTGAGCGCAAGAACTTCACCAGAGGGGCCACACCCTGCCCACGAGGGTGGGGGGCACGCCCTACCCCCTGGGCGTGCCCCCCTACCTCGTGGGCCCCCTCGTGGCCCTCCGGTGGGCATCTTCTGCTATATGGAGTCTTTCGATGGGAAAAAATCATAAGCCATCTTCTCGGACGAAACTCCGCCGCCACGAGGCGGAACCTTGGCGGAACCAATCTAGGGATCTGGCGGGGCTGTTCTGCCGGGGAAACTTCCCTCCTGTAGGGGGTAATCATCGCCATCGTCATCACCAACGCTCCTCTCATCGGGAGAGGGCAATCTCCATCAACATCTTCATCGTCACCATCTCATCTCAAAACCCTAGTTTATCTCTTGTATCCAATTCTTATCTCCAAGTCCGGGATTGGTGCTAGTAGGTTGCTAGTAGTGTTAATTACTCCTTGTAGTTGACGCTAGTTGGTTTAATTGGTGGAAGGTCATATGTTCAGATCCTATATGCACATTAATACCCCTCTGATTATGAACATGTTTATGCTTTGTGAGTAGTTACTTTTGTTCCTGAGGACATGGGAGAAGTCTTGCTATTAGTAGTCATGTGAATTTGGTATTCGTTTGATATTTTGATGAGATGTATGTTATCTCTCCTCTAGTGGTGTTATGTGAACGTCGACTACATGACAATTCACCATTGTTTGGTCCTAGGAAGGCATTGGGAAGTAATAAGTAGACTATGGGTTTCTAGAGTGACAGAAGCTTAAACCCTAGTTTATGCGTTGCTTCATAAGGGGCTAATTTGGATCCATATGTTTCATGCTATGGTTAGGTTTACCTTAATACTTTTGTTGTATTTGCGGATGCTTGCAATAGAGGTTAATCATAAGTGTGATGCTTGTCCAAGTAAGGGTAGCACCCAAGCACCGGTCCACTCACATACCAAATTATCAAAGTACCGAACGTGAATCATATGAACGTGATGAAAACTAGCTTGACGATATTCCCATGTGTCCTAGGGAGCGCATTACATCATATAAGAGTTTGTCCAGGCTTGTCCTTTTCTACAAAAAGGATTGGGCCACCTTGCTGCACCTTATTTACTTTTGTCACTTGTTGCTCATTACAAATTATCTTATCACAAAACTATATGTTACCAGTTGTTTCAGTATTTGCAGAGAATACCTTGCTGGAAACCGCTTATCATTTCCTTCTGCTCCTCGTTGGGTTTGACACTCTTACTTATCAAAAGGACTATGACAGATCCCCTATACTTGTGGGTCATCAGTATGATTATACGATATGCATCACACAATCTCAGATTCATCTATTCAAACCAACACAAAGTACTTCAAAGAGTGCCCCAAAGTTTCTACCAGAGAGTCAAGATGAAAATGTGTGCCAACCCCTATGCATAGATTCCCAAGGTCACGGAACCCGCAAGTTGATCACCAAAACATACATCAAGTGGATCATAGAATACCCCATTGTCATCCCACGCAAGACATACATCAAGTGTTCTCAAATCCTTAAAGACTCAATCCGATAAGATAACTTCAAAGGGAAAACTCAATTCATCACAAGAAAGTAGAGGGGGAGAAACATCATAAGATCCAACTATAATAGCAAAGCTCGCGATACATCAAGATCGTGCCACCTCAAGAACACAAGAGAGAGAGAGAGAGAGATCAAACACATAGCTATCGGTACATACCCTCAGCACCGAGGGAGAACTACTCCCTCCTCATCATGGAGAGCACCGGGATGATGAAGATGGCCACCGGAGAGGGATTCCCCCCCCCCTCCGGCAGGGTGCCGGAATGGGTCTAGATTGGTTTTCAGTGGCTACGGAGGCTTTTGGCGGCGGAACTCCCGATCTATTCTGCTCTTGGATGTTTTTAGGGTATATGGGTATATATGGGAGCAAGAAGTACCTCGGTGAACCTCCGGGTTGTCCACGAGGCAGGGGGCGCGCCCAAGGGGTGGGCGCGCCCCCACCCTCATGGGCAGCCCGGGACTCTCCTGGTCCAACTTTGATACTCCGTGGGCTTCTTCTGGTCCAAAAATAAGTTCCGTGAAGTTTTGGGTCAATTGGACTCCGTTTGATTTTCCTTTTCTGCCATACTCTAAAACAAGGAAAAAACAGAAACTGGCACTAGGCTCTAGGTTAATAGGTTAGTCCCAAAAATCATATAAAATAGCATATAAATGCATATAAAAATCCAAGGTTGATAATATAATAGCATGGAACAATCAAAAATTATAGATATGTTGGAGACGTATCAGCATCGTCAAGCTTAATTCCTGCTTGTCCTTGAGTAGGTAAATGATAAAAACAGAATTTTTGATGTGGAATGCTACCTAACATATTTCTCTAAGTAATTCTCTTCATTTTGGCATGAATGTTCAGATCCATAAGATTCAAGACAAAAGTTTAATATTGACATAAAAATAATAATACTTCAATCATACTAACTAAGCAATCATGTCTTCTCAAAATAACATGGCCAAAGAAAGTTCATCCCTACAAAATCATATAGTTTGGCCATGCTCCATTTTCGTCACACAAGAATGCTCTCATAATGCACAACCCCGATGACAAGCCAAGCAATTGTTTCATACTTTAGTAATCTCAAACTTTTTTCAACTTTCACGCAATACATGAGCATGAGCCATGGATATAGCACTATGGGTGGAATAGAGTATAATGATGGGGGTTATGTGGAGAAGAGAAAAAGGAGAAAGTCTCACATCAACGAGGCTAATCAATGAGCTATGGAGATGCCCATCGATTGATGATAATGCAAGGAGTAGGGATTGCCATGCAACGGATGCACTAGAGCTATAAATGTATGAAAGCTCAACAAAAGAAACTAGTGGGTGTGCACCCAACTTGCTTGCTCACGAAGACCTAGGGCACTTGAGGAGGCCCATTGTTGGAATATACAAGCCAAGTTCTATAATGAAAAATTTCCCACTAGTATAAGAAAGTGACAAAACAAGAGACTCTCTATCATGAAGAGCATGTTTGAAGCACAAGTGTGGTAAAAGGATAGTAGCATTGCCCCTTTTTATTTATTTATTTTTTGGCCTTTCCTTTTTTTTCTTTTTATTTGGCCTTTCTTTTTTTTCCTTTTTTTGGCCTTTCTCTTTGGGGGGGGGACAATGCACTATTAATGATGATCATCACACTTCTATTTATTTACAACTCAAAGATTACAACTCGATACTAGAACACAATATGACTCTATATGAATGCCTCTGGCGGTGTACCGGGATGGGCAATGAATCAAGAGTGACATGTATGATAAATTATGCATGGTGGCTTTGCCACAAATACGATGTCAACTACATGATCATGCAAAGCAATATGACAATGATGATGCGTGTCATAATAAATGGAACGGTGGAAAATTGCATGGCAATATATCTCGGAATGGCTATGGAAATGCCATAATAGGTAGGTATGGTGGCTGTTTTGAGGAAGATATAAGGAGGTTTATGTGTGATAGAGTGTATCATATCACGGGGTTTGGATGCACCGGCAAAGTTTGCACCAACTCTGAAGGTGAGAAAGGGCAATGCACGATACCGATGAGGCTAGCAATGATGGATAGGTGAAAGTGCGTATAATCCATGGACTCAACATTAGTAATAAAGAACTCACATACTTATTGCAAAAATTGACAAGTCATCAAAAAACAAGCATTACGCGCATGCTCCTAGGGGGTAGATTGGTAGGAAAAGACCATCGCTCGTCCCCGACCGCCACTCATAAGGAAGACAATCAAATAACACCTCATGTTTCAAATTTGTTACACAACGTTTACCATACGTGCATGCTACGGGACTTGCAAACTTCAACACAAGTATTCCTCAAATTCACAACTACTCAACTAGCACAACTTTGATATCACTATCTCCATATCTCAAAACAATCATCAAGTATCAAACTTCTCTTAGTATTCAATGCACTTATATGAAAGTTTTTTTATACCCATCTTGGATGCCCATCATATTAGGACTAAATTCATAACCAAAGAAAATTACCTTGCTGTTTAGGACTCTCAAAATAATGTAAGTGAAGCACGAGAGTTCAATTATTTCTATAAAATAAAACCACCACCGTGCTCTAAAAGGATATAAGTGAAGCACTAGAGCAACGACAAACTACTCCGAAAGATATAAGTGAAGATCAATGAGTAGTCAAATAATTATGCAACTATATGAAGACTCTCTAACATTTAAGAATTTCAGATCTTGGTATTTTATTCAAACAGCAAGCAAAACAAAAGTAAATAAAATGACGCTCCAAGCAAAACGCATATCTTGTGGCGAATAAAAATATAGCTCCAAGTAAAGTTACCGATGAACGAAGACAAAAGAGGGGATGCCTTCCGGGGCATCCCCAAGCTTAGGCTTTTGGTTGTCCTTGAATATTACCTTGGGGTGTCTTGGGAATCCCCAAGCTTAGGCTCTTGCCGCTCCTTATTCCATAGTTCATCGAATCTTTACCCAAAACTTGAAAACTTCACAACACAAAACTTAACAGAAAACTCGTAAGCTCCGTTAGCGAAAGAAAACAAAACAACACTTCAAGGTACTGTAATGAACTCATTCTTTATTTATATTGGTGTTAAACCTACTGTATTCCAACTTCTCTATGGTTTATAAACTCTTTTACTAGCCATAGATTCATCAAAATAAGCAAGCAACACATGAAAAACAGAATGTGTCAAAAACAGAACAGTCTGTAGTAACTGTCTTGAACTAAAATCATTCGATGGCCCGCGTAAATTATGGAGCCCCGGTCGGGGCGACCCTGAGGCGATCGTCCGCCGATCTCTGTGTCCACGGATACACGGCGGATGGATCGAGGTATGAGAGAAAGGATGCACGAGGAGGGTGCAAAGCTCAGGATCTGGATCAGAAAGACCCACTGGGCATGCGTGAAGTATGGATCAAAGCGAGGGAGGCGGTGAGGAGATTGGCAGAGAAAGAAAAAGCAGGGCAATCAGGAAAGAAACAAATCACAGGTATGATTCCTGAATCCGCTAGCAGGGGAGTAGAAAAGGATTAGATCTAAAAGGGAATTGGTAAGAAAGGATTTGGGTATTGCAAGTTTGGAGAGAAATCATGTCACAAAGGAATTATACAAAGGGCCGGATTTGAAATCGGAGCCGCCAGATAGAGGAAAGGATAAACATTGTGTCAACCACAAACCAGATCGCGCAAGGGGGGCAGTGAATCAGTCGGTGATCAAGAGCGATATGGTGCCACATAGTAGGATTCAGGATGCTATAAAGGACCAGAGGGGAACATCTATGCTCATCGCTCTTGAGTAGTGCCCAACCGCAAAAGAATACCACCACCATGGCTGATCAGGGACAGTGCAAGGGCAAGGAGGGGATGAACCCCGGTGAGGAGGTGGCCTCCAATGGCAAACCGACACTGGGGGGCGCCCACTCCTCTGAGGTGGCCCATCCGGGAGCTGCAGCGACACCATCCGCACCCCCGGCCGGCACGGCACTGGAGGGAGCAAGGGAGAAAGGCTGGATGAGATCGAGCATGTTGTTGCCCCTGTGTTCCCCATCAATATGAGGGTGCGGGCGGCAAGCGTCGTCCAGCTGGACCTGGCACGGGAGCGCGCAGCCATGCGTTCGAGATGGATAGCCGTTGGGTTGTTCTTCTCGGTGCAAATCTTCGGCATCGTGGGCTTGTTCAACGAGCTCAAGAGCAAGTGGGGTCTTCGGGGGCGGCTTAACTATACCCCCTTGAAGAACAACCGCTTCCTCCTTGAGTTTGAGAGAGAAGGAGATCTTCATTTCATCCTCAACAACGGCCCTTGGACACACATGGGCGATGCCTTCCTCATGGTGGGCGTGGACGGGAGTGCTCGACCGGGCGACGTGGTGGTTGCCCACATGCCGATGTGGGCTTGTATTTACGATGCCCCACCAATCATGCTTTTTGAACCTGTTGCCAGAGAGATTGGGGCTGAACTTGGAGAGGTGCTTGAGGTGGATGCTGATAGGTAGGATAGGATCTAGGGTGATTACATGCGTGTGCGCATAAACCATGATGTTGATGAACCGATCCGCAGTAAGATAGAAATTTATGATAGAGCTGAGGGAAAGTTGTATAAGCTGAATGTAAAATATGAGAGACTCTCGAGGTTTTGTAGCTCATGTGGCCACCTAGGGCACGGCCAGCGCGATTGTAAGCTACCCGATGGTCTCCAAGAGATGAGATTTTCGGCAGCAATGCGCGCTTCACCTTTTAAGAGGAGTCATAGTAGGGGTGGAGTTGTAGTCCCAAAAGCTAGTAGCGCTAGGCGTTTCTTGCTGTTCGAGTCAAACAGAGGGGGTGACCGGCTCTTGGCTACACAAAAGGGGGCGACAGTGAGGTATGGCAGCGTGCCTGAAGACGTGCTGGCAGACCCTTTGGTGCAGGAAGCAATCGCGGTCGTGAGTGCTATACGGCTAGATACCACAGGAGTGGTGGACAGCGGGGCCAGACTTGTACCTGCCAAAACAGTTTTGCCCCAGCCAGTGCCCTCCACCCCGGTGTGGAATGGTGCGAGGGCTGAGCTTGAGGGCCGAAAGTTCCCTCCTGGTTTTGAGCCTGTGCAGCAAAGGGGCCTGGACACAACTGAAGAGGGAGCTAAGGCAAATGGCTCTGTTGTTCCGGAGGACGACCAACAAAATACAGTGATGGTGCATGGACAGGTTGCTCCACGGGATTTAGGTAGGGAGGAAGAGAGGACTAAGGAGCTGGAAGAAGGAGGAAAGATTAGGAAGATGGGCGATGAACTGGGGCAGGTAAAAACTCAGGCTGTAGTGTTAGAGGCAAACACTAAGGATCATCAGAGGGCAACACAGCGGGCAAAGGGGGAGGCAACAAACTTAAGAAGGTTTCACCCAGAAGCAAGGGAGGAGGACAGGCGCAACGCGGGTCAATGCTGGGCAAGAGGGATGCGGGTGAGCAGGAGAAGAAAGGGGCGACCAAACCTATAGAGGGAAGTGTGGATTCTGAACAATACAAAAAGAAGAAGGGGGAGAACAAGCTGAAGGGCAACGTAACACTGGACAGAATGGCGGACAGGAAGCTACCGAGCCAGGGGCTCTCGGTCAACTGGTGGTTGCGCCTGTTAGCACCCGCCAGGAGCCATGACGATAATCAGTTGGAACTGTCAGGGCCTCGGACAGGCCCGGACAGTTCAAGAGCTTGTATGCCTAGTGCATACCTACCGTCCGTCTTTGGTCTTTATCTCTGAAACTAGAAGCAGCAAGGAATATGTCAATAAGTTGTGTAGCAGGCTAGGCCTTAAGTTCTGCATCTCCCATGTTGGGAAAGGAAAGAGTGTAGGTATTGCTCTATTCTATGATGAGCAAGTTGAAATAAAGAAGCTCGTTGTTGGCCCGCGTTACATCGATGTGTTAATTCGTCTGAACCCTCACTGCCGGCAATGGCGTGGCACCTTTATATACGGCGAACTGAAAGCGAGCGAGAGACACCATATGTGGGACTTACTGAGAAGAATTAGACCGTTATCAACCGAACCATGGCTAATGATATGTGACTTTAATGAAGTGGCATGGCAGCATGAACACTTTTCTCGTGCCCAGAGAAGTGAGAAGAACATGGAAAATTTTAGAGACCTGCTAGCGGACTGCAGCTTGCTCGATCTAGGCTTTAAGGGCCCGAAATGGACATATGATAATAAGCAAGAGGGGGCTAATAATGTGAAGGCAAGGATAGACTGGGGAGTGGCAGACCATCGATGGAGTGCCTTGTTTCCAGAAGCCTCAATCAAGCACATCTGCTCCTCACGTTCGGATCACCCTCCTCTCCTTCTCAGATTTGGCTCAAGGAAAGAATGGAGGCCTGTGAATAAAGCATTCCGCTATGAACACATGTGGGAAAGGTTGGACTCGTTGTCAGATGCTATAATGGAATCATGGCACAAGAGAAACCCAGGCGCTAATCTGTCTGACATATCAGCAAAATTAGTAGAACTCCAGCAATCTCTGAGCACTTGGGCAAGGATGAAGTTTGGTTCTGTAATAAAACAAACTAGTGCACTAAGGAAGCAGCTTGAGATCCTTTGGAAATGCACCCCTTCGCCAGAAAGATATAAGGAAATCAAGACAGTTTCGAGAAATTTGGACGAGCTACTCCATCGTGAGGAGATGATGTGGCAACAACGATCGAGAGCTCTCTGGCTGCGGGAGGGAGACAGGAATACAAGGTATTTCCAGCATAAGGCATCATGGAGATGCAAAAAGAACACAATCAACAAATTAAAAGATGAGAATGGCGAGTTGGTGGAAAACAAGGAAAAACTGCAGGAGATGACCACAAATTTCTTCAAGGACTTATACACAAAGGAAGTGCGTCTGGACCCAAATCTGATCACCAACTACATGAATGAGAAGGTTACTGCTGGGATGAATGAGTCTTTAGTTAAGGAATTCATGGAGAAGGAAGTAAGTGATGCACTCTTTCAGATTGGTCCCCTGAAAGCTCCCGGTCCGAATGGTTTCCCCGCGAGATTTTTCCAAAGAAACTGGAGTACAGTTAAGCAGGATGTGGTAAATGTAGTTCTGAATTTCTTCAAAGAGGGGTCCATGCCGGAAGGAATAAACGATGCGGTTATCATCCTAATACCAAAGAAAAACAATCCGGAATACTTGAAGGATTTTTGCCCTATAAGCCTTTGTAACATGATTTACAAGGTGATTTCCAAATGTCTGGTAAATCAGCTTAGACCTCTATTGGATGAGCTCATATCTGAAACACAAAGCGCTTTTATCCCAGGTCGCCTAATAACGGACAGTGCCACCATTGCTTTCGAATGCTTCTGTAAAATTCAGCATAGTAGGCAGCCGGCCAACACCCAATGTGCTCTCAAATTGGATTTGGCAAAAGCCTATGATAGGGTGGACTGGGACTTTCTAGAGGCGGCCCTGTCAAAATTGGGTTTTGACACGCAATGGATTGGGTGGGTAATGTGCTGTGTGAAGTCAGTGAGGTATTCTGTCAAGGTTAACGGAGAGCTCCTAGAAACTTTCTACCCCTCGAGAGGACTATGGCAGGGTGATCCGCTAAGTCCATATTTGTTTTTATTCGTTGCTGAGGGGCTGTCCTGTCTGATGGACATGGAGATCCGGAGGGGAGGGATCACTCCAATAAAAATAGCAAGGGGTAGCCCAGGCATCTCAAATTTGTTGTTTGCTGATGACAGTCTGATCTTCTTCAAGGCTTGCGAAGAAGAAGCAAAAACCATCATAGAGATTCTAGAAAGATTCCAGAAGAGCTCGGGACAATTACTGAGTAACAACAAGTGCTCGGTTTTGTTTAGCGAGATATGACCAGTCTCAAATCAACTCGAGGTGAAAGTTGAACTGCAAATCACGGCATCTACCTTTGAAAGCAAATATCTAGGGCTGCCCACCCCGGAGGGCCGAATGAAAGAAGAGCAATTTCAACCAATCATGGAAAGATTCGTCAATAGATGTTCTGACTGGAATGAGCGATATATGTCCCATGCTGCAAAAGAAACCCTTGTAAAATCTGTACTACAAGCCCTCCCCACCTACTGTATGGGTGTGTTTAAGATGACACAAGGATTCTGCGATAAGTATGAAAGACTAATCAGATATTTCTGGTGGGGAGAGGAAAATGGGCACCGAAAAGTCCATTGAATGGCATGGGATCGGATGACTAAACCCAAGAGTGGAGGGGGCATTGGGTTTAGGGACATGAATCTCTTCAACCAAGCCCTTCTAGCTAGGCAAGCATGGAGATTGATCCAACGTCCAGACAGCTTATGTGCACGGGTACTAAAATCTAAGTACTACCCACACGGGGAGCTTATTGATACGGTCTTTGCATCAGAGGCCTCTCTTGTATGGCGTGGGATTGAGGACGGACTGGAACTTCTAAAAGCAGGACTAATTTGGAGAATTGGTGATGGGAGGAAGATAAACATCCAGAGAGACAACTGGATACCTCAAAGAAAAGGCCTAAACCCAGTCAAGTTCATTCGAAGGTCCAGACTACGTTGGGTCAATCAATTGATGCAACCCGATGGCAGCGTTTGGAACACATAGCTGATTCACCAATTATTCTATAGGTTTGATGCAGAGGAGATCTGTAGCATAAAACTTCCTAGAAAAGGGGGCTCCGATATGTTGGCCTGGCACAACGAAAAGTCGGGCATGTTCTCGGTGAGGAGTGCGTATAGACTGGCGGTTTCGACCCGAAATCAATCAAATACCACTACCTCTAGCTCGTTAGGCGAGGCTGACGATCGGAGCATTTGGGACATAATTTGGAAGGCCAAAGTGCTAGAGAAAGTGAAGGTTTTCAGGTGGAGGGTCGCAACTGGCACTCTGGCCACAAAGAGGAACAGGTGGAAGCGTACTCTGGAATCAGACAACACGTGTAACATATGTGTGGCGGGTGAGGAGGATGAATTCCATGCTGTCGTAACCTGTACGAAGAGTAGAGGATTGATACATGCCATGAGGAACCACTGGAACCTCCCGGGCAAGCAATTCTTCAGGAACACGGGTGAAGACTGGCTGCAGAACTTGCTTGGTCCTTGCAACCAAGAGACCAGAACTAGAATCCTGCTACTACTTTGGCGATGTTGGTTTCTTTGAGACGACTGCACCCATAGTATAGGGAAGGAGTCAATCTGTCGATCCTCAGTTTTCTTGTTACAGTATGAGGAGGATCTCCACAAATGTTTGGTTGGGAGTGCTCCTGATCCCAAAGGAAAAAATGCTCTAGTCCAGGTAGGACATGGTGCAGTTCAGGGACCCAGGATGTGTATTCATGGGGGGAGTCTGAGGCGTCTGCAACCGATCATTGGGACCCCCCAGAGGCGGGTACAGTTAAACTTAACACGGATGTGGGATTTTTGGCTGCTGATGGGTCCTCTCAGGTCAGTGCAATCGCTTGCGACCATCAGGGTGTGGTTCTCTTCTCTCTATCCGAACGAGGAGGCATTGCAAATCTGTAGAGGAAGCTGAGGCGCAATCAATCCTAGCTGGCCTGAGTGTGATGTCGGAGCTGCACAATGGCCCCCTCATAGTGGAAACGGATTGCAAAGCCATGGAGTTTAATCTGAACTTGGGGGCAGGTGTTTGTCGGTATGCTTTCTAGTGATCGAGGATATCAAACAGGAATTCACAAAATTCAGCAATGTGAAAGTTCAGCACGCCAACAGGAAGAAGAACATGATGGCCCATTTACTGGCTGCCCGTTCTAGGATGATGGGAGACCTGCTATGTGTGCCGGGAGTACCGGACGACCTGTTGGGCGACCTGAGTGCCGACTTTGGGTTGGCTGAAGAGTAATTTTGTTACTCTTGTACCTCAAAAAGAAGAACAGTCTGTAGTAATTTGTAACTAACGCAAACTTTTGGAACCCCAAAAATTCTAAAATAAATTGCTGGACGTGAGGAATTTATCTATTAATCATCTCCAAAAAGAATTAACTAAATAGCACTCTCTAATAAAAATGGCAGTAATTCTCGTGAGCGCTAAAGTTTCTGTTTTTTACAGCATGATTGCAAAGACTTTCCCCAAGTCTTCCCAAAGGTTCTACTTGGCACAAACACTAATTAAACACAAAAAACACAACCATAATAGAGGCTAGATGATATATTTATTACTAAACAGGAACAAAAAAGCAAGGAACAAAAATAAAGTTGGGCTGCCTCCCAACAAGCGCTATCGTTTAACGCCCCTAGCTAGGCATGATGATTTCAATGATGCTCACATAAAAGATAAGGATTGAAACATAAAGAGAGCATCATGAAGAATATGACTAACACTTTTAAGTCTAACCCACTTCCTATGCATAGGGATTTTGTGAGCAAACAACTTATGGGAACAATAATCAACTAGCATAGGAAGGCAAAACAAGCATAACTTTAAAACTTTAAGCACATAGAGAGGAAACTTGATATTATTGCAATTCCTACAAGCATATATTCCTCCCTCATAATAATTTTCAGTAGCATCATGAATGAATTCAACAATATAACTATCACATAAAGCATTCTTTTCATGATCTACAAGCATAGAAAATTTATTACTCTCCACATAAGCAAATCTATTCTCATCAATAGTAGTGGGAGCAAACTCAACGAAATAACTATCATGTGAGGCATAATCCAATTGAAAATTAAAATCATGATGACAATTTTCATGGATATCATTATTCTTTATAGCATACAAGTCATCACAATAATCATCATAGATAGCAACTTTGTTCTCATAATCAATTGGAACCTCTTCCAAAATAGTGGATTCATCACTAAATAAAGTCATGACCTCTCTGAAACCACTTTCATCAACATAATCAACATAAATAGGAGGCATGCTATCATCACAATAAATTTGCACATCAAAACTTGGGGGACTAAAAATATCATATTCATCAAACATAGCATCCCCAAGCTTGTGGCTTTGCATATCATTAGCATCATAGATATTCAAGGAATTCATACTAACAACATTGCAAGCATGCTCATCATTCAAAGATTTAGTGCCAAACATTTTAATGCATTCTTCTTCTAACACTTTGGCACAATTTTCCTTCCCATCATACACATGAAAGATATTAAAAAGATGAAGCGTATGAGGTAAACTCAATTCCATTTTTTTGTAGTTTCCTTTTATAAACTAAACTAGTGATAAAACAAGAAACTAAAAGACTCGATTGCAAGATCTAAAGATATACCTTCAAGCGCTAACCTCCCCAGCAACGGTGCCAGAAAAGAGCTTGATGTCTACTACACAACCTTCTTCTTGTGGACGTTGTTGGGCCTCCAAGTGCAGAGGTTTGTAGGACAGTAGCAAATTTCTCTCAAGTGGATGACCTAAGGTTTATCAATCCGTAGGAGGCGTAGGATGAAGATGGTCTCTCTCAAGCAACCCTGCAACCAAATAACCAAGAGTCACTTGTGTCCCCAATACACCCAATACAACGGTAAATTGTATAGGTGCACTAGTTCGGTGAAGAGATGGTGATACAAGTGGTATATGGATAGTAGATAATGGTTTTTGTAATCTGAAAATATAAAAACAGCAAGGTAACTAATGATAAAAGTGAGCACAAACGGTATTGCAATGCGTTGAAACAAGGCCTAGGGTTCATAATTTCGCTAGTGTAAGTTCCCTCAACAATAATAACATAACTGGATCACATAACTATCCCTCAACATGCAACAAAGACTCACTCTAAAGTCACTAATAGCGGAGAACAAACGAAGAGATTATGATAGGGTACGAAACCACCTCAAAGTTATTCTTTCCAATAAATCCGTTGGGCTATTCCTATAAGTGTCACAAACAGCCCTAGAGTTCGTACTAGAATAATACCTTAAGACACAAATCAACCAAAAGCCTAATGTCACCTAGATACTCCAATGTCACCTCAAGTATCCGTGGGTATGATTATACGATATGCATCACACAATCTCAGATTCATCTATTCAAACCAACACAAAGTACTTCAAAGAGTGCCCCAGAGTTTCTATCGGAGAGTCAAGACGAAACCGTGTGCCAACCCCTATGCATAGATTCCCAAGGTCACGGAACCCGCAAGTTGATAACCAAAACATACATCAAGTCGACCATAGAATACCCCATTGTCACCACAGGTATCCCACGCAAGACATACATCAAGTGTTCTCAAATCCTTAAAGACTCAATCTGATAAGATAACTTCGAAGGGAAAACTCAATCCATTACAAGAGAGTAGAGGGGGAGAAACATCATAAGATCCAACTATAATAGCAAAGCTCGCGATACATCAAGATCGTGCCACCTCAAGAACACGAGAGAGAGAGAGAGAGATCAAACACATAGCTACTGGTACATACCCTCAGCCCCGAGGGAGAACTACTCCCTCCTCGTCATGGAGAGCACTGGGATGATGAAGATGTCCACCGGAGAGGGATTCCCCCCTCCGGCAGGGTGCCGGAACGTGTCTAGATTGGTTTTCGGTGGCTACGGAGGCTTCTGGCGGCGGAACTCCCGATCTATTCTGCTCTTGGATGTTTTTAGGGTATATGGGTATATATGGGAGGAAGAAGTACGTCGGTGGACCTACGGGCTGTCCACGAGGCAGGGGGGTGCGCCCCCCACCCTCGTGGGCAGCCCGGGACTCTCCTGGTCCAACTTCGATACTCCGTGGGCTTCTTCTGGTCCAAAAATAAGTTCCGTGAAGTTTCAGGTCAATTGGACTCCGTTTGATTTTCCTTTTCTGCGATACTCTAAAACAAGGAAAAAACAGAAACTGGCACTGGGCTCTAGGTTAATAGGTTAGTCCCAAAAAACATATAAAATAGCATATAAAACATCCAAGGTTGATAATATAATAGCATGGAACAATCAAAAATTATAGATACGTTGGAGACGTATCACACATCAATTGTTCCTTAGCCGTGTGCGGTGCCCCCCTCCACAGTTTACCACCTCATTCATATTTTCGTAGTGCTTAGGCGAAGCCCTGCGTGGGTCACATCATCAACACCGTCACCACGCTGTCGTGCTGACGAAACTCTCCCTCGACCCTCTACTGGATCAAGAGCTCGAGGGACGTCATCGTGCTGAACGTGTGCTGAACACAGAGGTATCGTACGTTTGGTACTTGGATCGGTTGGATCGTGAAGATGTTCGACTACATCAACCACGTTAACATAACGCTTCCGCTTTCAGTCTATGAGCGTACGTGGACACACTCTTCCCATCTCGTTGCTATGCATCTCCTAGATAGATCTTGCATGTTCGTAGGAATTTTTTTGAAATTGTATGCTACGTTCCCCATCACGGGCCGCTTCATCCCACAATACTGTTGAATCAAAATAAGACATTGGTGGTAAGTAGTATGACTATCACCGCCCACAAGTCTTTGTGTTCTACTCGTGCATATCATCTACGCATAGAGCTGGCTCGGATGCCACTGTTGGGAAATGTTGTGTGGAAAACAAAACAAAATTCTATGCACACGCAAGATCTATCCATGGAGATGCATAGTAACGAGAGGGAGAGTGTGTCTATGTAACATCGTATACCATAAGCGGAAGCGTTTGTTAACGCAGTTGATGTAGTCAAACTTCTTCTCGATCCAACCGATCAAGTACCGAACGTACGGTACCTCCGCATTCAGCACACGATTAGCTCGGTGATGTCCTCGCCTTCTAGATCCTGCAAGACGGCGAAGTAGTGGATGAGTTCCGGCAGCACGATAGCATGGTGACGATGGTGGTGATGCTATCTTCGCAGGGCTTCGCCTAAGCACTACGAAAATATGACCGGGGAACGAAACTGTGTAGGGGGCGCCGCACACGGCTAAGATAATGTCGTGGCCTATGTGTGGCGCCCCCTCCCACATATATATAGGTGGGAGGAGAGGGGAGGCAGCCAAGCGCACCACAAAGTTGGCCGGCCAGCCCTAGGGCTCCTGCCCTGGCTTGCCCCCCTACCATAATTCCTGAGGGAGTCCTGGATTAGGGGGTGTCCGGATAACCGGACTATACCTTCGGCCGGACTCCTGGACTATGAAGATACAAGATTCAAGACTTTGTCCCGTATCCGGAAGGGACTTTCCTTGGCGTGGAAGGCAAGCTTGGCGATACGGATATGTAGATCTCCTACCATTGTAACCGACTCTGTGTAACCCTAGCCCTCTCCGGTGTCTATATAAACCGGAGAGGTTTAGTCCGTAGGACGAACAACAATCATACCATAGGCTAGCTTCTAGGGTTTAGCCTCTCTGATCTCGTGGTAGATCTTGTACTACCCATATCATCAATATTAATCAAGCAGGACATAGGGTTTTACCTCCATCAAGAGGGCCCGAACCTGGGTAAAACATCGTGTCCCCTGCCTCCTGTTACCATCCGACCTAGACGCATAGTTCGGGACCCCCTACCCAAGATCCGCCGGTTTTGTCACCGACATTGGTGCTTTCATTGAGAGTTCCTCTGTGTCATCACTTTTAGGCCCGATGGCTTCTTCGATCATCAACAGCGATGCGATCCAGGGTGAGACTTTTCTCCCCGGACAGATCTTCGTATTCGGCGGCTTTGCACTGCAGGCCAATTCGCTTGGTCATCTGGAGCAGATCGAAAGCTACACCCCTGGCCATCAGGTCAGATTGGGAAGTTTGAACTACACGGCCGACATCCGCGGAGACTTGATCTTCGACGGATTCGAGCCACAGCCGAGCGCGCCGCACTGTCACGATGGGCATGATTTAGCTCTGCCGTCGAAAAGTGCCCTGGAGGCCACACCTGTGTCCGCTCCGACCCCTAGCTCGGAGCCGATCACACCAACCGAGGATGGGTGGTTAGACACCGCCTCGGGGGCTGCAATCTCTGCGGTGATCGAGCCGAACACCAGCCCTATTCTCTGCGAAGCCCGTGAATCCAAGGAGCCGGACTCCTCTCCAGACTTCGAGCCCTCCGCACCCCGACCGCTCAAACCCGATTGGGCGCCGATCATGGAGTTCACCGCTGCAGACATCTTTCAGCACTCGCCCTTCGGCGATATTCTGAATTCACTAAAGTCTCTCTCTTTGTCAGGAGAGCCCTGGCCGAACTATGGTCGGCAAGGTTGGGATGCGGATGATGAAGAAATTCAAAGCTCACCCACCACCCACTTCATAGCCACTGTCGATGATTTAACCGACATGCTCAACTTCGACTCCGAAGACATCGACGGTATGGACGCCGATGCAGGAGACGATCAAGAACCAGCGCCTATAGGGCACTGGAAAGCCACCTCGTCGTATGATATATACATGGTGGACACCCCAAAAGAAGGCAATGGCGATGGAACAGCGGAGGATGACCCCTCCAAGAAGCAGCCTAAGTGCCGGCGTCAGCAGCGCCGCTCTAAATCCCGCCAAAACAAAAACGGTGATTCCGGCACGGGGGATAATAACACCTCGGACAGTGCCGAAGACAACCACCTCCAGCAAGATTCAGCACAGGAGGATAGAGAAGCCAGCCCTCATGAGAGAGCGGAAGACAGAGAGGTCGAGGGCGATAATTATATGCCTCCCTCCGAAGACGAGGCAAGCCTCGACAACGACGAATTTGTCGTGCCGGAGGATCCCGTCGAACAAGAGCGTTTCAAACGCAGGCTTATGGCCACGGCGAGCAACCTCAAGAAAAAACAGCAACAGCTTAGAGCTGATCAAGATTTGCTAGCCGACAGATAGACTGAAGTCCTTGCGGCCGAAGAGTATGAACTCGAATGCTCCTCCAAGAGCTACCCAAAGCACAGGTTGCTACCCCAATTAGAGGAGGAAGCACTTAAACCTACATCACCAGCACATGATGCGGCCGACCGGCCACCCCGTGGCCACGACAGAGAGGCCTCTCGGCCCTCCACTCAAGTCGCACCCCGGCGCCACTCAAAAAATACCAATGCATGAGAAAACGCGCTAGACCTGCGAGATATATTGGAGGACAAGGCAAGGCAAACAAGATCGATCTACAAATCATGTGGGCACCCCACGGCACGAGACGGTACTCGTCACGCCGGATACAGTAAATCCGGCCGGGCCGAACACAGTAGACAAAGCTCGTTTGAGCTGCGTCGTGATGTAGCCCAATACAGAGGCGCCGCACACCCACTATGCTTCATAGGTGAAGTAATGGATCATCAAATCCCCGAGGGTTTCAAACCTGTGAACATCGAATCATACGACGGCACAACAGATCCTGCGGTATGGATCGAGGACTATCTCCTTCATATCCACATGGCCTGCGGTGATGAACTACACGCCATCAAATACCTCCCACTCAAGCTTAAAGGACCAGCTTGGCATTGGCTTAACAGCTTGCCAGCAGAATCAATTGGTTGTTGGGAGGACCTGGAAGCCGCATTCCTCGACAATTTCCAGGGCACTTATGTGCGACCACCAGACGCCGATGACCTAAGCCACATAATTCAGCAGCCAGAGGAATCAGCCAGACAATTCTGGACATGGTTCCTAACCAAGAAAAATCAAATTGTCGACTGTCCGGACACAGAGTCCCTAGCAGCCTTCAAGCATAACATCCGCGACGAGTGGCTTGCACGGCACCTAGGACAGGAAAAGCCAAAATCTATGGCAGCCCTCACGACACTTATGACCCGCTTTTGCACGGGAGAAGACAGCTGGCTAGCTTGCAGCAATAACATGACCAAGAGCCCTGGTAATTTAGATACCAAGGACAATAGTGGCAGGTCGCATTGCAACAAGCAAAAGTGCCGCATTAATGGCGACAATGCTGAGGATACGGCAGTTAATGCCGGATTCAAAGGCTCTAAACCCGGTCAGCGGAAAAAGCCATTCAAAAGAAATACTCCGGGCCCGTCCAGTTTGGACCAAATACTCGACCGCTCATGCCATATACATGGCACCCCCGAAAAACCAGCCAATCACACCAACAGGGATTGTTGGGTGTTCAAGCAGGCAGGCAAGTTAAATGCCGAAAGCAGAGACAAGGGGCTGCATAGCGATGACGAGGAGGAGCCCCGACCGCCGAACATGTCAGGACCCCGACTCAATGCCACATCGATCTAGCATGTAACACCTCATATCACTTTGCGGCCTCACGCACGGTATTCCCACGGGTGTCGCCTTACCTTTGCCCGGGACCGTTTGCGCCTTTTGGCACACGTATATGATAGTGTCGCTAGCATCCACATGATAGGGAGCCCGGGCTGACATGGCTAGTCGTAAACCCAAAGTGGCACAAACTTACACGGACATGCATCCATGACCCAGCATCGAACGTGTCGGTCATCAGCGAGTGAATCCAGGCTGTAGCACTGGGCTAGCAGGACTCCGGTGAACCGGGCTGTAGCGGGCTAACAGGACTCCGGTATTCATCGCGTGACATTTCCCCGAAGGGACAGACACAGGAACGAAGAAGGACACATGCCGGCCAGCCTAAGTGTTCCGGAGCAGTAGCAAGCTACCATGGCTCGGTGGAAACACTAGGAGACATTCCCCGGTAAGAGAGGCTACTAAAGATAAACAACTAGATAGTCAGATCCCACACATACCAAGCATTTCAATAACATACACACAATATGCTCGATATGTGCAAATACAACATGGCATCACAACATGACTCTACAACTCAAGTATTTTATTCAATAGGCTCCGAAGAGCGAGATAATACAAACATGGGTCTCATGACCCAACACTCAGAGCATACAAGTCAAAGCACAAGCGGAAGCTTAACATGTCTGAGTACAGACAACTATAAATGAAAAGGGCTGAAAAGCCTGACTATCTACCAGATCCTGCCGAGGGCACAAGATCGTAGCTGAGGTAACAAGCTAAACGTCGAAGTCCACGTGGAACTACTAGTGAGACTGAAGTCTCTCTGCAAAAACATAAATTAAGCAACGTGAGTACAAATGTACCCAGCAAGACTTACATCAGAACTAACTACATATGCATCATTATCAACAAAGGGGATGGTGGGGTTTAACGGCAGCAAGCCAGCTTTGACTCGGTGGCTATCCTAAACTACGACTGCAAGTAACTCTTTTGAGGTGGCGCACGCGAGTCCACATATTCACCATATCAATACACCACTATGGATCCGCTCCCGTCTCCCTACGAGAACGCCATCCATAGCACTCACGCTTATCTTGCATATTTTAGAATATCCACTTTCACTTGTCTATGAACTGATATAAGCAACCCAGAAGTCCTTTACTGCGGACACGGCTATTCGAATAGATGATGTTAACCCTGCAGGGGTGTACTTCTTCATACATGTTTCCACCACTTAGCGTCTGCACACGACATGTGCTCGGCAGACTTCAAGCGAAAGCCGACGTGGGTGTAGACCACGACCTACCTAAACACTCAAGTCTCTAGTCCAGGTTTATCGCCTATTCGGGTTCCATCCATGAGGAGATCCGGCCGGAGTTTCGCTCACAGCCCCAAATGATGTGAACAGGGCTCCGTGACACCAAACGGGCGCCCGGTATACCCGGCCACGTGCCTACCGCATCACAGCCCACCCCTCCGGTCAGCGCTGTGCACGGCCTCCAGCATACTACAAACACCAGAAACTACTTGCAACTCCTGGACAGAGGACTTGGGTGAATAAGAAGTCGAGCGGGGTCATATTTCAGGGCCCAATGTATGGTAGTAGCTGAATCATGGATCACAAACACAGAACTCAGTTCCTAAGGACGGCTTCAATGAGACAACCCACCATGTACTCCTACATGGCCTCTCACCGCTACCTTTATCAAATCGTGTTCACACACTTAGCTCACACACAGTAGGACATGTTCACACGCCTCTGATTCATCCCCGATGAATCAGACCTGACTCAACTCTAAGCAGTAGCAGGCATGACAAACAAGCATGAATGAGTAGGTACATCAGGGCTCAAACAACTCCTACTCATGCTAGTGGGTTTCATCTATTTACTGTGGCAATGACAGGTCATGCAGAGGATAAAGGGGTTCAACTACCGCAGCATGTAACAGTTGAATCGGTGTTGTCCTAATGCAGTAAAAGAAAGCAGGAGTGAGAGAGTGGGATTGTATCGGAATGAACAAGGGGGTTTTGCTTGCCTGGCACTTCTGAAGATAACATTGAGTCTTCATCAGTGTCAACGATCACATCGTCGGTACAACGTCTACCGAGGGGGAAACAACACCGGCAAACACAGAAGAAACACGATCAATGCAAAGCACAATATGATGCATGCTATGACATGGCAATATGAATGTGTTTTGGGCTAATGCACCTAGCTATGATTTAAATGAAGTTGGTTTGAATACATGATTCAAACTCCAGCTCCATATATGATTATTTAAATGCCCTTTATTTGTTTTGTCCAAAACAGAGGACAAACATTGTTCAAACATGCATGAAAATGGTACAGATGGATTCCTTGAATTTTTCTGATAATTTTTCATATATAATTTATTTAATTTGGAGTTACGGTTGAATTTCTATGATTTATTGAAGTTTGGGGTATTTTCTGAAATTTATAAATCACTTCCTGATTTATTTTAATTCCAGAAATACTTACTGCGTCAGCATTGCGTCACTATGACGTCAGCAGGTCAACAGACGCTGCTGCTGGTCAAACCTGACCAGTGGGGTCCACTGGTCAATGACTGGGGCTGGTTAGTGCCGCTGACGTGTGGGCCCGGTCAACGGCCACGTCAGCTTGGTCAAAACTGACACGTGGGGCCGCTCTGGTTTAGTTAATCCTAAACAGATATTAAACTGGGGTTAATTAGGGCGTGGGGCCTAGGTGTCAGTCACACGGTGCGGTGTTTAGTGGCTAATTAGGCCAGCCACGTCAGCAAGTGACGCCGGCGACCACGGCGACGGCGAGACCTCGCCGGAGTTGCTTGGGACGGTGCTACAGCCCGCGGCTGGTCGCGCTGAGGGCACCGAGAGGGAGCCCGTGCTCCCGCGCATCTAGGGGCGCACACAGCTGGGCACAGGGAGGCCGGGGTCGACGGCGGCGACCACTTAGGCGGCGGCCGGAGCTACGGCAACAACGGGTTAGGCGATGCAGGGCGCCAGGGGAGGCGTTGGTGAGTGCTATGTGCTCCTGGGACTGTGGTGAGCACGACGGTGGGCTCGAGAACGAGCTGCAGTGGCTGTGGCCATGGCCACGCCATGGCCGGCGGCGAGAAACTCTCGGCCGCGGTGGGAGATGGGGCTAGGGGGCGAGAATGGAGGGGGCGAGCACAGGAGAAGCAGCGGAGGCTCACAGCGGATCCATTCGAGGCGGAGACGAGGCCGGGGACGGTCCAGAGCCGACGAATCGGGCGACGGCGACCGGCGGGTCCGAGGAGGGGAAAATGTCGGGGCGGCGCTTCGGGGCTTCTGGAGGGGCGTGGCTCGGTGAGGTGGGTCGAGGACGGAGTGGCGGAGCTTGTGGGCTAGTCGGGGAAGCGAGGGAGGCCCGGTGGCCGTGGTGGCAGTGGACGGCGGCGACGAGCTCCGCTCGGTGGCTGCGT